>NC_082736.1:26491009-26793509 GCF_030144855.1 Hypanus sabinus | reverse complement strand
TCCCTCTGCTGATCAGATCCCCCGAGGACAGAACGCCCGACGACCCCTTTCTCGGGCCCACTCGGTGACCGACTGATCCCCTCCTGGCCCTAATCCTAAAATGGCCCCTCCCCACAGAGTGGTGGCCTCTCAAAGCTACCCCTCCCTCCCACAGAACGCTGCTCCCTCACTACCTTCCCCACTCCAACAGAATGCTGCTCACTCACTACTGCCCCTCCCCCACAGATGCTCCCCTACTACTGCCCCTCCCCCACAAGTGCGCCCTCTCTACTGCCCCTCCCCCACAGGTGCTCCCTCTCTACCCCTCCCCCACAGAGCGATGCTCCCTCACTACTACCCCTCCCCCACAGAGCGGTGCTCCCTCTCTACTGCCCCTCCCCCACAGATGCTCCCTCTCTACTGCCCCTCCCCACAGAGCGGTGCTCCCTCACTACTGCCCCTCCCCCGCAGATGCTCCCTCACTACTGCCCCACCCCACAGAGCGGTGCTCCCTCTCTACTGCCCCTCCCCCACAGATGCTCCCTCACTACTGCCCTCCCCCACAGATGCTCCCTCACTACTGCCCCTCCCAGATGCTCCCTCACTACTGCCCCCACAGAGCGATGCTCCCTCACTATTGCCCCCCCCCAAAGAGCGGTGCTCCCTCCGTATCCAGAGGGCTTGAGGTGGTAATGGGGCAGTCGCATGGTGACATCTCTGAGGCGCCAACCTACCCCCGTGGAATTCATCGCCGCCGACGGCCGTGGCGGCCACGTCGTTGAGTGTATTTAAAGCGGAGGAGGATAGGTTTTTGAATCGTCAAAAGCCGGTAAAGCTTACAGGGTGGAGAGTGGGGTGGAGAGAGGGATAGTAAATTAGCCATCAGCAGACCCGATGGGCTGAATGGTCTGATCCGAATGACTGCACCCGGACCTACCTCCTCTCCCCCCACCCCCCGCCACCGCCACCAAATACCTCGGTGGTCCTGACGATGATCCGGTAGTTGTACTGCGAGCTGCTCCCCACGTCCTTTTCCTTATCTTCCCTCCGCAGGCTGATCGCCACCGGCCCGAGGGCGTCGTCGGTCCCGAAGAAGTTCTGATGCTCTGGGGAAGCAAGCGAGGGGCCGGTCAGCATCTGCCGGGGAGCGGGAAACGGAAGCCATCGCGCTGGGAGATTCCCAGACGCCGCCACCCCCCCACCCCAGGTCTGGACTGGCCGAGGAGTTTCACGGGGCGAGAGAGCTCCAATAAAGGGCCGAACGGGCCGTGGGCCCCCCCCCCCCAGACTGGGGCGGCAATGCAGATGCCCCATCATGCAATGGGGCAGTCGCATGACAACATCTCTGAGGGTCAAAGCTGGTCCCAATCTATCGACGCAGCCCCTGAAGAAGGCAAGACGGCAGCTATGCTTCGTTAGGAGCCTGAGGAGATTTGGTCCGTTACCGAAACGCTCGTAGGTTTCTACGGATGTACCGTGGAGAGCATTCTGACTGGCTGCAACACCATCTGGTACGGTGGGGGGGGTGGTGGTTTGAAGTGAACTGCAGAGAGTTGTAAACTCAATCAGCTCCATCATGGACACCGGCCTCCGTCGTATCCAGGACATCTTCAAGGAGCGATGCCTCAGAAAGGCAGCGTCCATCATTAAGGACTCCCTCTACCCAGGCCATGCCCTCTTCTCATTGCTGCCATCAGGGAGGAGGTACAGGAGCCTGAAGACACACACTCAACGATTCAGGAACAGCTTCTTCCCCTCTGCCATCAGGGAGGGGGTACAGGGGCCTGAAGAGACACACTCAACGATTCAGGAACAGCTTCTTCCCCTCCGCCATCAGGGAGGAGGTACAGGAGCCTGAAGACACACACTCAACGATTCAGGAACAGCTTCTTCCCCTCCGCCATCAGGGAGGAGGTACAGGAGCCTGAAGACACACACTCAACGATTCAGGAACAGCTTCTTCCCCTCTGCCATCAGGGAGGGGGTACAGGAGCCTGAAGACACACACTCAACGATTCAGGAACAGCTTCTTCCCCTCTGCCATCAGGGAGGAGGTACAGGAGCCTGAAGACACACACTCAACGATTCAGGAACAGCTTCTTCCCCTCTGCCATCAGGGAGGAGGTACAGGAACCTGAAGACACACACTCAACGATTCAGGAACAGCTTCTTCCCCTCTGCCATCAGGGAGGAGGTACAGGAGCCTGAAGACACACACTCAGCGATTCAGGAACAGCTTCTTCCCCTCTGCCATCAGGGAGGAGGTACAGGAGCCTGAAGACACACACTCAGTGATTCAGGAACAGCTTCTTCCCCTCTGCCATCAGGGAGGGGGTACAGGAGCCTGAAGACACACACTCAGCGATTCAGGAACAGCTCCTTCCCCTCTGCCATCTGATTTCTGAATGGACACTAAACCCGTGAACACCACCTCACTTTGTTATTTCAGTTTTTGCACTACGCATTTAACTTAAATATTTGAAATACATGCGTATTCTTACTGCTATTCAGTTTTTTTTCTCTATTATTATGCACTGCATAGTGCTGCTGTTACAGAGGTGATAAATTTCACAACATATGCTGGTGATAGAACCACAGAACATTACAGCACAGAAACAGGCCTTTCGGCCCTTCTTGGCTGTGCCGGACCATTTTTCTGCCTCGTCCCACCGACCTGCACCTGGACCATATCCCTCCAAACCCCTCCCATCCACGTACCTGTCCAAGTTTTTCTTAAATGTCAAAAGTGAGCCCACATTTACCACTTCATCTGGCAGCTCATTCCACACTCCCACCACTCTCTGTGTGAAGAAGCCCCCCCCCCAATGTTCCCTTTAAACTTTTCCCCCTTCACCCTTCACCCTTTGTCCTCAGGTTTTTTTCTCCCCTGGCCTCAGTGGAAAAAGCCTGTTTGCATTCACTCTGTCTATACCCACCATAATTTTATACACCTCTATCAAATCTCCCCTCATTCTCCTACACTCCAGGGAATGATGTTAAACCTGATTCTGATTTGCCCACAGGGAGGGTGTGGGGTTATGGTTGTGGATTAGAAAGTTGTGTGGGGGGGGAACCTTTTTCCACATGCAGAGTTCTGTTATTTATAGTTACTTATTTATTCATTTTATTTTTGTAAGGAGTCTTTGTAAGGAGTAAGGAGTGTTTTTTGTAAGGGCTGCTCTCTCACCCAATTTTCAACCAATCAGGAACCCCCCCCCCCACCCCAAAAGTCACAAAATGCTGGAGGAACTCGGCAAGTCAGGCAGGAGGGGAATAAACGTGAAGGGTCCCGGCCCGAAACGTCCACTCTTTATTCCTCTCCCTAGACGCCGCCCGACCTGCTGAGCTTCTCCCAGCATTTTGAGCGCGCTGCTCTGGATTTCCAGCGCCTTCTGAGGCGAGGAGGCGCAGAGTGAGGTTTGAGGGGGTGAGGGGGGGGAACAAGGCGACTCAGGAACCTCTGCAGCCCGCTGTCTGTCAGCCTCGAACCGCCGCCCGAGAGAGGTAGCACCCGGTTGCTAGGCGCCCAGCGGCCTGCAGCCCAACCACAACATCCTGGGGTGCCTTGGCGGGCCTCTTGCAACGCTCGCGGGCAGGAAGCGCGGGGAGTCGTGCTGCAGCAGGTGGCGGGGGTAGGGAGGAAGTCTCGGAGGCGCGGAGAGGGCAGCACTGCAGCGGAACTGAGCTCCCGGCGGCAGGCGGCCCTCCGGCCCGTCAATTCCATACCGACATCGAGCTCGCATTTACACTTGCTCGTGGCGGGCTGAGGAAAACAGAGGGCTACAAGGTGGGGAAATTCCAGGCCGCTTCCAGAGTAGGTTGCACGGTCAGCACAGCATTGTGCTCCCGATTTCTATCAGCAGGGCTGGCATAATCAGTTTGCACTGCTGGGTCTAAGTTTGGGGTTCAATCCCAGCCGTCCTGCCGGTGACCACGTGGATTTCCACTCAGTGCTCTGGTTGTCTCCCAGACCCCAGGACCACGTGCGCAGGAAGCGAGCGGAACCCCCCAAACCGATCTGATGCAAATTTCACTGTACAGTATAACCAGATACCAATTACAGCACGGAAACAGGCCATCTCGGCCCTTCTAGTCCGTGCTGAACACTTACTCTCACCTAGTCCCACCGACCTGCACTCAGTCCATAACCCTCCATTCCTTTCCTGTCCATATACCTATCCAATTTTACTTTAAACGACAATATCGAACCTGCCTCTACCACTTCTACTGGAAGCTCGTTCCACACAGCTACCACTCTCTGAGTAAAGAAGTTCCCCCTCGCGTTACCCATAAACTTTTGCCCCCTAACTCTCAACTCATGTCCTCTTGTTTGAATCTCCCCACTCTCAATGGAAAAAGCCTAACCACATCAACTCTATCTATCCCCTCATAATTTTAAATACCTCTATCGTCCCCCCTCAACCTTCTACGCTCCAAAGAATAAAGACCTAACTTGTTCAAACTTTCCCTGTAACTTAGGTGCTGAAACCCAGGTACCGTTCTAGTAAATCTCCTCTGTACTCTCTCTATTTTGTTGACATCTTTCCTATAATTCAGTGACCAGAACTGTACACAATACTCCAAATTCGGCCGCACCAGTACTGCACAAACGTCTTGGGCGTATATACCCATACATCGCTAGGGTACCTCGTTCGTTAACGTTGAGCACAGGCAGGAGCAAAGGATGTTGGGAATGGCAAGGGAGGGAGGGTACTTTGGTTTCAAACAGCTGGTTTATCAATCATTTCGGGATGTCTCTGTGGTGCTTTCTGTTCCCCTCCCATCTCCTTTTCCCAACCATGATAAGACGATGAGACCATAAGATACAGGGACAGAATTAGGGCATTTGGCAAGCCCGCTCCGCCATTTCGTCACGGCTGATCTATTTTCCCTCTCGGCCCCCAATCTACCCCCCCCCCCGTACCCCTGCACGCCCTGACCAATCAAGAATCTAACAACCTCTGCCTTAAAGACCAGGCCACAGCCAACGAATTCCGCCCTCCAGCTAAAGAAATTCCGCCTCACCTCCGTACTGAAAGGACTCCTCTCTATACCGAGGCTGCATCCCCCCCACCCCCCCAGTTTCCCCACCGCAGGAAACACCCACTCCATCGAGGCCTTTCGGCATTCGATAGGTTCCAGTGAGGTCACCCCTCACTCTTCCGAGTTCCAGTGGGTGCAGGCCCCTCTCCCACTCTCAGTCCAAAACAGAGACCCGTATCAGAGTCAGGTTTATCATCACTCGCGTATGTCGTGAAATACGGTTGATTTTTTGCTGACAGCAGCACATATAATTACCACAGTACTGTGCAAAAATCATGGGCACCTTTGCTGTCAAGATGAGCCTGAGACATTGGCGCAGTAGGGCCTGTACGTGTGACGAATCAGGCTACTGACCCCTGCAGCTTCAAAGGAATCGTTTCAGAAACAGCTCCCTCAGTGCAACCCACCCCTCGGGAACTGTCACTCAACGTCAGCTTCCTCGAGGACCACCCCCCACCCCAGTCCACCCGCACCTCGCTCCCGGTCCCTCGGCCACGACCGGGCCCGGCTTCTGCCCCCCCCCCCAGTCAACCGCGGGTGGCAGGGGAGGTTGGGGGGGGATGCAGGCCAGATGTCCCACCGCGCCACGTGACAGCGACTGCCCGGAGGGGGAGTTGCGAAGAGGGGTTGGGGGGGGGGAACGTGGTTCCAGGGGCCTCCCGGTGGGCCCCAGACCAACGTCTCGTAGGAAGGTTAGGACGGGACATGGGCTGGGCGGGCATCCCTCTTGTCTGCCGGGGGTACCCAAAGTGGTGGGGTGGGGGGGGGGGAAGGGTCTGATATAGAGAGGGAGACTCTCAACTTCGAGCTTCATCTAGTTTCTGTTGACGAGCTGACCCGCGGATACGGAGGAAATTGTGGTTGAAGCAACCCACACAAAATGCAGGAGGAACTCAGCAGGCCAGGCAGCATCCATGGGCCGGGACCCTTCGTCGGGACTGGGGAGGAAGGGGGAAGATTCCAGAATAAGGGGGTGGGGGGTGGGGAGGAAGATGTACAAGGGGGGTAGGTGATAGGTGGAACCCGGAGAGGGGGAGGGGTGGAGCCAAGAGCTGGGAAGATGATTGGTGAGAGAGATAAAGGCCTGGAGAAGGGGGGGAGTCTGATAGGAGAAGGTAGAAGTCCGTGGAAGGAGGGGAGAGGAGCACCAGAGAAGGGTGATAAGGTGAGAGAGGGAAATAGGAATGAGGAGGGGCAATTACCGAAGGTTAGATGTTCATGCCATCAGGGTGGAGATGCTGTTCCTCCAACCCTCATCATCGCAGTGGAGGGGGGGTTGTGAACTGACGTGTCGGAATAGGAAAACAGGACGTAGAATTGGGTGAAGGCATCTCGGTGGGGGAGGGGGGGAGGGGAAGTAGAGAGGCTCTTGCTCCCGAACCCGTCACTCGAATCCTTTCTCTTTTGGCCCGGCAGCGTTGAGCCAGGTTCCGGCCTCTCTGGGACGCTGGCCCGGTGTGCCAAAAGTGAGCTCAATCCGGGGGAAAATACCGCGAGGCAGAAGGTCGGAGCTGGCGGCAGAGTGACGACAGTGCGGGGGGGGGGGCGGGCCCATGTGGTCCTCGTCCTCGGATCCCCCGAAGTTGGCGTGCGAGCTGGTAGGGTGGATTCCGAGGGCCTGTTGCCCTCCGTCTGCCCAGGGGGCTGGGTTCGGGAGCGGCAAGGGAGCGTCGTCGCTCCACACTCAGAAAGCTGAGCTCCTCTCTGGTCACCTCACTAGGGTGCGAACGCTTTCGGGAGGGGGCAGAGGAGGTCCACCGGATTGGAGAGCTCGTCTTACGGAGAAGGGCCGAGCCAGTGGGGGCTTTTTTTTCTCCCCCCCCCTCTCCTCGGGGGCGAAGGAGGTGGGATAGGGTGGGTGACAGGAGGCATAGAGCGAGCGGACAGCTAGCATATTTCTTTAACCAGGGAAGCGAGGCTAACAAAAGAGAACGTGTGATTGGAGGAAAGTACAGGGGGGAGGGGGGGTATTAACACAGAGGGTGAGGGGTACAGGGCTTAGTGAGAGGGAACGGTTGGCTTGATCCTGGATTGTGGGCTGAGGAGTGTGTTGGCGGCCCGATGTGGGTCCCCGCCAGGACAGACAGGGGCCTACCTTTCCGGTGGAAGTAGATGCGGTAGTAGTTGGCCCCCAGGTCGGCGTGCTCAATGAAGTAGGAGCCAGGACGGTTGAGGTAGCTCCGGCGGGGCTCCTCCAGCACCGACACGGCGGCGTTGGGGCACTGGCAGGAGCGCCAGGGCTCGCCCTCGCCCCCCAGCTCGTTGCGGAAGTGGGGGCAGCTGAGGACCAGCGTGGCGCCCTGGCCGTGGCCCCGGTCCCCGGCAGAGCCCGGCACGGCCGGCAGCTGGGAGGCGGCCGAGGCGCCGGTGACGATGTTCTTGCGGCGGCCGGCGCTGTCCCGGCTGGAGGCGGCCTGGCGCAGGTCGAAGAGGATGCTCTGCACGTCGAAGTGGGCCAGGCCGTGAGCCCGGTGCCAGGGGCCCCGGGCGTCCTCCTGCCCGAGGACGGCTCCCACCGGCGGCGACCGCGGGCACTCCGCCTCGCTCCTCTGTGTCCGGTAGCGACGGCAGACGGCGAAGGGGTCCCGCTCGGGCGGGCAGCCCTCCCCACCGGGGCTCTCGGGCAGCCCCAGCAGCAGGTAGGGGTCCTGGAAGCGGGGGGCGCTGACCGACTCCAACCCCAGCCGGGGCCTCTCGCCCTCATCTGCTCCCGCCTCAGCTCCCTCCGCGCCTCCTCTTCCTCCCTGGGACCTCTCGATGGATGAGGCACTGCCGTACTCCCGGTGCAGGGCACCCCCTCCGGGGGGATGCCCCGGGGCAGCGCAGCCCCCCTCCACGATGGCCGCCTCGCTGTTGCTGCGCTGGAGCGCCGGGCTGCTCCCGGACCCGGCTCCGGCCTCGCCGCCCCCTTCTGCCCCTTCGTCCGCCTCCCGCGGCTGCTGAAGGTGCCGGGCCGCGGGCTCAGTCGCCGGCTGAGGGGAGCCACCGTCCTCCATCGCCTCCCGCTGCGGGGGCCATTCCAGGATGCGGGCCCGCACGGTGGTGCCGGCGGGCTCAGGCGCCGGGCGGGCGGGTCGGTGCTCGAAGTTGACGGAGGTCAGTGGCGGTCGCGGGCTGCTTCTCTTGAACTTGCGGAAGAAGAAGTCGTCGGACTGCATGCTCTCCCGTGCGCCCGGGACGTGCGAAGCTCCGGCCCCTTCAGGGGCCTGGGCGGCCGGACAGAGATCGGGACGCCTCGGACACGCACAGCCAGCTGGACATCCCGGACGCTCGGTCCCCGGCACTTCCAGGCGGAACCCCTGCGCACGCCCTCCCCGGGCTCACCACGGCTCCTCGCTCCAGGCCGGGCTGCAGGACACAGCCATCGGCTGCAGCAAAGCCAGCGGTGGAGGGTCCTTCCAGTTACTGTCCCACCTGTGGCACCTCAGACCCCAAGTAACGCTGGCCGCCCGCTGGGATCTTCCTTGTGGCACAGTCGATGGAAACTGCAAAGACAAAGACAGGCGCAGGTCAGACACAGAGTGAATCTCCCTCCACATCGTCCCATCACACACTCCCGGGGTCAGACACAGAGTGAATCTCCCTCCACACCGTCCCATCACACACTCCCGGGGTCAGACACAGAGTGAATCTCCCTCCACACCGTCCCATCACACACTCCCGGGGTCAGACACTGGGTGAAGCTCCCTCCACACCGTCCCATCACACACTCCCGGGGTCAGACAGAGAGTGAATCTCCCTCCACACCGTCCCATCACACACTCCCGGGGTCAGACACAGAGTGAAGCTCCCTCCACACCGTCCCATCACACACTCCCGGGGTCAGACACTGGGTGAAGCTCCCTCCACACCGTCCCATCACACACTCCCGGGGTTAGACAGAGAGTGAAGCTCCCTCCACTCCGTCCCATCTGACAGAGCTGCAATCTGTTAAAAACTTTAAGTTTTTAAATAGATGGTAATGTTTTAATCTTAAGTAATGAAATATCCCTCCGTGTCTTATCAATACATTTGATCATTTATTTTAGAATGTTTTAATGAATAAGAAGAGGGGGTGAATCTCAGGGCCCGGGACTCTGCAGTCAGTAGGGGGGCCGTGATGGTTGAGGGGTTTTAGCACAATGCCTGTGTCTATGAGATTGTATGAGAGAGAGAGTGTGTGTATGTGTGTGTGAGAGAGTGTCTATGAGACTGTGTGAGAGAGAGAGAGAGTGTGCATGTGTGTGTGAGAGAGTCTATGAGACTGTGTGTGAGAGAGAGAGTGTGTGTATGTGTGTGTGAGAGAGAGAGTGTGTGTATGTGTGTGTGAGAGAGTCTATGAGACTGTGTGTGAGAGAGAGAGTGTGTGTATGTGTGTGTGAGAGAGAGAGTGTGTGTATGTGTGTGTGAGAGTGTCTATGAGACTGTGAGAGAGAGAGAGTCAGTGCATGTGAGGGTGTGAGTGTGAGATAGAGGATGTGTGTGAGAGACTGTGGGTGAGAGAGAGAGAGAGTGCATGTGAGACTGTGTGAGAGAGAGACTCAGTGCATGTGAGACGGTGAGTGTGAGATAATGTGTGTGAGAGACTGTGGGTGAGAGAGAGAGAGTGTCTATGAGACTGTGTGAGAGAGAGAGATTCAGTGCATGTGAGGGTGTGAGTGTGAGATAGAGGATGTGTGTGAGAGACTGGGTAAGAGAGAGAGAGAGTGCATGTGAGACGGTGTGAGTGTGAGATAGAGGATGTGTGTGAGAGACTGGGTAAGAGAGAGAGAGAGTGCATGTGAGACGGTGTGAGTGTGAGATAGAGGATGTGTGTGAGAGACTGGGTGAGAGAGAGAGAGTGTCTATGAGTGTGTGAGAGAGAGACAGTGCATGTGAGACAGTGTGAGTGTGAGATAGAGGATGTGTGTGAGAAACTGTGGGTGAGAGAGAGAGAGTGCATGTGAGACTGTGTGAGAGAGAGAGATTCAGTGCATGTGAGGGTGTGAGTGTGAGATAGAGGATGTGTGTGAGAGACTGGGTGAGAGAGAGAGAGAGTGTCTATGAGACTGTGTGAGAGAGAGAGAGTGCATGTGAGACGGTGTGAGAGAGAGACAGTGCATGTGAGACGGTGTGAGTGTGATAGAAGATGTGTGTGAGAGACTGTGGGTGAGAGAGAGAGTCAGTGCATGTGAGACTGTGTGAGAGAGAGACAGTGCATGTGAGACGGTGTGAGTGAGATAGAGGATGTGTGTGAGAGACTGTGGGTGAGAGAGAGAGTGTCTATGAGACTGTGTGAGAGAGAGACTCAGTGCATGTGAGACGGTGAGTGTGAGATAGAGGATGTGTGTGAGAGACTGTGGGTGAGAGAGAGAGAGAGTGCATGTGAGACGGTGTGAGTGAGATAGAGGATGTGTGTGAGAGACTGTGGGTGAGAGAGAGAGAGAGTGTCTATGAGACTGTGTGAGAGAGAGAGAGAGAGTGCATGTGAGATGGTGTGAGTGTGATAGAGGATGTGTGTGAGAGAGGGAGGGAGGGAGACAGGGAGTGAGAGGAAGAGTTTGTGTTCGTGTGTGTGAAGTCTGCAGGCTTTCTCTGCAGACCACATGGGTTTTCCCTCTCATCCCAGTGACGTGTGGGGTCAGTGTGTTGACTGTCCACCGTAATCTGTTCACTGCTGAGGTTACACTTCAGGCCCGCTATTACTTAATTTGTCCCTACTTCCCCTTTTTTTGTGCAACATTTCCAGTCCTCCACGTTTGCAACATTTCTGCAGCCAGCGAGGATTGCAAAATTGTAAACAGCTAGTAATATTTCCTCCCTTCACTGCCTGGAACACCTTCATCCGGACTCAGCAACTTAACCCCGCTGAGATGTGATTTTCCCAGTGTTTACCCCATCCAGCGCCTTCACTGCATCATTACACGACCCTTTCGTGAAAATTTTAAACACTTCCCCACCGTTCTGGCTAAGTCACTGCTCAATCTTGCGAATTTGTCCTAATCGTCAGTTTAGAACAGCAACTCCGTCCTGCCGCTGCCCTTCTCCACAACTGCACCGAACTGTGATCGCTAATCCCGCCATGCTCCCCCTCCGGCGCTGCGTTGCACGGAGGCGGGCTGTCCGAGAGGGTTCGGCCATCACAAGCGTCAGCAGTCATCCCAAATGCCGAATCAGGGCAAGAGCCAACAGTTTTATGACACCGAACGGCATTGCACAGTGCAGCCTCTTTGGTTCACAATATTGCAACCCACGCTAGAGCCAATCTAACCCTTCCCATCCGCTTTTCTACCGTCCGCGTCCCTATCTAAAAGTCTCTCAAATTTTCCTCATGTATCTGCCTCTAACCCCCCCCCCCAGCCCCCCGCAGGGGAGGGGTACGCCCACCTTCTGCGCGTGGAAAACTTTCCTCCGACATCACCTCTCTCCCACCCCCACCCCTCCAATTGCCTAATCAGGCTCCCCTGACAGTAATCATTTCCGCCCTAGGACAAAGCTATCGGCTTGATCGTTGCCTCTTCCCATCATACACACCTTCACTGAGTCACCCCTCATCGATTTACCGTCTTGTACTTCGTCCTTCCCCCCCCCCAACCCCCACCACCTTCTTATTGTTTCTCTCTGGTCCTGTTGAAGGGTCTAGGCCCAAAATGTCCACTGTTTAGTCCTCTCCTTGGATGCTGCCTGGCTGCTGAGTTTCTCCGGCGTTATTTTATCAATCCGTTTACTGAGATATGGCGCAGAATTAAGGCCCCTGGAGCTGCCCAGCGATTTAACCCTACCCAAAGGACAATTTACGACGAGTGACCATCCTAGTAACCAGCCGGGCTTTGGACCATGGGGGGAAACCCACGCGGTCACGGTGGGGGGGGGGGGGGTGCAAGAATGTACAGAGTCCTCACGGGCAGTGGCGGGAATTGAACCTGGGTCGCCCGCACCGTAAAGCGCAGTGCTGGCCGCTAGCTACCGTTCTACCCCCCCCCCCCCCCCCGGAGCAGCCTCCGCTGCAGAGAGAAAAGCCCCAGCTCGCTCAACCTTCTCATAAGACACGCCCTCTTATCCAGGCAGCGTCCTGGTGAGTCTCCTCTGCCCCCTCTCGGAAGCCTCCACGTCCTTCCTACGATGAGGCGACCGGAATGTTCCGGTATCACAGGGCGGCGATATTACCACCACCTTCCAGGTCTTCTGTTGGGGGTTCAGGTCCGTTTCTGAGCCTCTAGGTCTTCGAAGGGTAGGGGAGGGCGTGAGGGGATTTGTTGGCGCACTCTCAGGGAGGAGGGACGGGCTGAAGAGGGGAGTCTGGCCAACAAGCACAGGGGAAGGTGGGTTTACAACAGACAGCTAAGAGGCCGATCGCCGACAAGAGAGGTGGCCGGAGGAGCCCAGCAGGTCGGGCAGCGTCCGTGGGGGGCAGAAAAGTGCGGTCGACGTCTCGGGCCGAGACCCTTCGGCGGGACCGATCTGGCGAGTGTGTTCGCTGCCGGGAGGGGGTCTCGCCCACGTAAACTGGAGCTAGCAAGCACTCAAAAGTGGATCAAAGTCCAACAGCAAAGAATTAAGCCGAAGGAGGGATGGGGGAAAGGCGGGGGGGGGGGAAATCTTCACGCCGGGGGCGATTGCAAATCCAGAAGCGGACTTCAATTTGTAAGACGGCACTGGATAAAAATGGAAGGAGGCAAGGCCTGGAGGGCTGTGGGTATAGCGGGAGAGGGCAACTAAGAGCCGGGGGTAGGGTGGGGCGAGCAACACACAGGAGGCTCGGTAGATCAGGCAGCATCTATGGAGGGGAGTAATCGGTCGACAAATCGAGCCGAGAACCTTCGCCAGGGCTGGAAAGGAAGGGGGCAGAAAGCAACGGGGGTGGGTGGAGAGGTATAAGCTGACAGGTGATAGTTGAGGGGGGTGGGGGAGTTGTGATGGAGTGAGAAGCTGGTGGGTGGTGGCTGGGAGAGGTAAAGAGCTGATAGAAGAGGGTGGTGAGAGAGTGAGAACAAAAGAAGGAGGGGAGGAATTACGGGACCTGGAGAAACCGATGTCCGTGGCCTAACTAAGCTTCCAGGCCCAGTGGCAAGACCGCGCCCTCTCCCCGACCACGGCCTATCGAGAGGCCCCTTCTCACGGGGCAGAATTCAGCTCGGTTCATCTCTCACCGAGGCAGGAGCGCTCGAGCCGAGTTATAATCTTCCCGCAGGAAGCTGTAACCCCGGTCGAGGGTCCTGGCCCCGGGAGATAAGGCCCGCGGGTCATGCCCCATCAGTGCTGAACGAGAGCCACCTCCCTCAGGAGGAGGAGACCACACTGGTCTGAAAAGCCAGGCCCCCACCAGGCCACAAGTTTGACTCAGTTCCCAGAGAGTCCGTCACATGTCACTACAATATCGCAAGAGACAAGAGCAGGAGCAGGCCATTCGGCCCTTCAAAACTGCTCTGCCGTTCAACCGTGGCTGACTTTTTCCTCAGACCCGTTCATTCCCCGGTCAGAGGAGATGCACTGAGGGAGCGCCCCGTGAGGTGGGAGGTGCTGAGGGAGCGCCCCCGTGAGGTGGGAGGTGCTGAGGGAGTGCCCTGTGGGGTGGGAGGTGCTGAGGGAGTGCCCCGTGAGGTGGGAGGTGCTGAGGGAGTGCCCCGTGAGGTGGGAGGTGCTGAGGGAGCGCCTCGTGAGGTGGGAAGTGCTGAGGGAGTGCCCCGTGAGGTGGGTGCTGAGGGAGCGCCCCATGGGGTGGGAGGTGCTGAGGGAGTGCCCCGTGAGGTGGGAGGTGCTGAGGGAGTGCCCCGTGGGGTGGGAGGTGCTGAGTGCCCAGTGCGATGGGAGGTACCGAGGGAGTGCCCCGTGAGGTGGGAGGTGCTGAGGGAGCGCCCCATGGGGTGGGAGGTGCTGAGGGAGTGCCCCGTGAGGTGGGAGGTGCTGAGGGAGTGCCCCGTGGGGTGGGAGGTGCTGAGGGAGTGCCCCGTGAGGTGGGAGGTGCTGAGGGAGTGCCCCGTGGGGTGGGAGGTGCTGAGTGCCCAGTGCGATGGGAGGTACCGAGGGAGTGCCCCGTGAGGTGGGAGGTGCTGAGGGAGTGCCCCGTGGGGTGGGAGGTGCTGAGGGAGTGCCCCGTGAGGTGGGAGGTGCTGAGGGAGTGCCCCGTGAGGTGGGAGGTGCTGAGGGAGTGCCCCGTGAGGTGGGAGGTGCTGAGGGAGCGCCTCGTGAGGTGGGAAGTGCTGAGGGAGTGCCCCGTGAGGTGGGTGCTGAGGGAGCGCCCCATGGGGTGGGAGGTGCTGAGGGAGTGCCCCGTGAGGTGGGAGGTGCTGAGGGAGTGCCCCGTGGGGTGGGAGGTGCTGAGTGCCCAGTGCGATGGGAGGTACCGAGGGAGTGCCCCGTGAGGTGGGAGGTGCTGAGGGAGCGCCCCATGGGGTGGGAGGTGCTGAGGGAGTGCCCCGTGAGGTGGGAGGTGCTGAGGGAGCGCCCCATGGGGTGGGAGGTGCTGAGGGAGTGCCCCGTGAGGTGGGAGGTGCTGAGGGAGTGCCCCGTGGGGTGGGAGGTGCTGAGTGCCCAGTGCGATGGGAGGTACCGAGGGAGTGCCCCGTGAGGTGGGAGGTGCTGAGGGAGCGCCCCATGGGGTGGGAGGTGCTGAGGGAGTGCCCCGTGAGGTGGGAGGTGCTGAGGGAGTGCCCCGTGGGGTGGGAGGTGCTGAGTGCCCAGTGCGATGGGAGGTACCGAGGGAGTGCCCCGTGAGGTGGGAGGTGCTGAGGGAGCGCCCCGTGAGGTGGGAGGTGCTGAGGGAGTACCCCGTGAGGTGGGAGGTGTTGAGGGAGCGCCCCGTGGGAAGGGTGCTGAGGGTGCCCTGTGAGGTGGAAGGTGCTGAGGGAGTGCCCCGTGAGGTGGGAGGTGTTGAGCGCCCCGTGGGAAGGGAGGTGCTGAGGGAGTGCCCCGTGAGGTGGGAGGTGCTGAGTGCCCTGTGGGGTGGGTGCTGAGGGAGTGCCCCGTGAGGTGGGAGGTGCTGAGGGAGCGCCCCATGGGGTGGGAGGTGCTGAGGGAGTGCCCCGTGAGGTGGGAGGTGCTGAGTGCCCAGTGCGATGGGAGGTACCGAGGGAGTGCCCAGTGGGATGGGAGGTGCTGAGGGAACGCCCCGTGGGATGGGATGGAATGCACTGAGTGCCCCATAGGAGCAACAGTGGGGGAGCGGCCCAGTGACTGAGCGCCCCAGCAGAGGGGAACCAGTGAGGGAGCGGCCCAGAGGGGAAACAGTGAGGGAGCATCCCAGTCAGAGGGGAAACAGTGAGGGAGTGGTCCACTGGGAAAACAGTAAGGGAGCGCCCCAGTCAGAGGAGAAACAATGAGGGAGCACCCCAGTGGAGGTGAACCACATGAGGGAGCACCTCACTCTCGGGAGGACAGTGCTCAGGGAGTGTCACACCGTTGGAGCTGCCATCATTATCACCGGGTCCTGTCTGCACCACCAGGCCGCAATCACTATAGCAACCGCAGTGGCTCCTTTTGCCAGTAATACCCGGCTCCCAAAACACAACAGCACGCCCTGAGATTGTGCAAGAAATACGAGGGTTTCTTTTTTAAACGCATGTGAATAAATAGCAATTTAGCATATCCAATTATAGCATCCTGTTGTACTGCAGTTCCCGCTGGATGCATTTGTGGGAGACGGGCCTAATTTGCCAGTGACAGGCCAGGACAGTACAGTGGGAGAGTTACGACCGGATCAGCACTCCAAACCCGTCACCTGGCTTTAGCTTTCACTGGCCAGCGGTAGGGAGACGCCGGATGGTAACGTACCGCGTCTTCTTCACCGGGGAAGAAGAGGAGATGGAATTGCAAACCCCAGCAAAAAGAGAGAGTAATTTAAAGCTCCCGAGAGACTTGGCCTGACTTCATCCAAAGTGGGAGCCCGTTGGCCGAATCCGCTGGGGAAGTCAAACCCCGATTCCTGACAGGGGCTGAGGGGGGGGGGGCATCTGGGGGTGTGGGGGGAGAAACGGGGCTCGCTCTTGCTTCGGTTAGAAGCACAGAAAGCCAACAGCACGATACAGGCCCTTCAGCCCACAGAGCTGTGCTCTGCCTCGTTCTGCTGAGCATGGCGGGAGACGCTATACAGGTGCCGGCCCCTTCCCCAGGAAACCCTGAGGCCCGGGGTTGACTTCGACCCATGGGCGCTAAATAAATGGGCCCGGATCTGGATTATGCCACTGAGAAGGTGGAGGCGGAGACCGGCGCGTTATTCAGCATCTGGGCGAGCACCTGCTTCACCAAGGGGCAAGGGCTGTACACGATGGGCAGAACTGCCTCTTTCTGGGGCTTCTGAAAGTCCCTCGGCCTCAACCTCAAAAAATATTCACAAGATTGCAAGACAAAGGAGCAGAAGTAGGCCAATCGGCCCATCGAGTCTGCTCCGCCACTCCACCATGAGCTAAACTATTCTCCCGTCTAGTTCCAATGTCGCCATATCCCTTGATACCCCGACTAATTAGATACCTGTCAATCTCCTCCTCAAACACCCTCAATGATCGGGCCTCCACAGCTGTATATGGCAACGAATTCCAGAAATCCACGACCCTCTAGCTAAAAAAATTTCTCCTCATCTCTGTTTTAAATGTGTACCCTCTAATTCTAAGACTGTGACCTCTTGTCCTGGACTCACACACCAAGGGAAACAGCCTTTCCACATCTACTCTGTCCAATCTTTTCGACATTCAAAATGTTTCTATGAGATCCCATCTCATTCTTCTATACTCTAATGAATACAGTCCAAGAGTCGACAAACACTCCTCATATGTTAGTCCCTGCATTCCAGGAATCACCCTCGTGAATCTTCTCCAAACTCTCTCCAAATTCAGCACATCCTTTCTAAGATAGGGGGCCCAAAACTGCACACAGTATTCCAAATGGGGTCTCAGCAGAGCCCCAACCAATTCCAACCGATTTGACAGACAGACATACTTTATTGATCCCGAGGGAAACTGGGTAATGAAATTGGGATCTACACTGAGTTTCATCTTGAAGTTCGTGCCCCCAAGTGCCCTGTCGTTAATTCCAAAGTCAAAGTAAAATTATTATCAAAATCGAAATCGGGAGTATGCCGTGAAATCCGTTGTCTTTGTGGCAGCAGTACAATGCAATACATGATAACAGAGAAAAACTGAATTAAAGTGTGTGTGTGTAAATATATGTATGTATTATATATTTTTTTATTATTTAGTAGTTAAACTAAAACAAATTTTAAAAATAGTGAGGTAGTGTTCATGGGTTCAATGTCCATTTAGGAATCAGATGACAGGGGGGGAGAAAGCTGTTCCTGAATCGTTGTGTGTGTGTCTTCAGGCTCCTGTACCTCCTCCCTGATGGCAGAGGGGAAGAAGCTGTTCCTGAATCGTTGAGTGTGTGCCTTCAGGCTCCTGTACCTCCTCCCTGATGGCAGAGGGGAAGAAGCTGTTCCTGAATCGTTGAGTGTGTGTCTTCAGGCTCCTGTACCTCCTCCCTGATGGCAGAGGGGAAGAAGCTGTTCCTGAATCATTGAGTGTGTGTCTTCAGGCTCCTGTACCCCCTCCCTGAAGGTAGCAATGAGAAGAGGGCACGTACTGGGTGATGGGGGTATGTGCCACCACTTACTACCTTGAGAATCATTTCCTTGCAGGCATTTATGGGAAAATAAGGAATAACTGTAGAATTGGTGGGGGGGGGGGGAGAAGCTGTACGTAATAAATGGACAACTGTTAAAGAACAAAACCTACTCAAAGGTATCAGCAATCACCTTGACTGTTACAATGCAAACCAAGATTCGGAGAACGGAATCATTGACAGCATCGTATGAAGGCAGTCCGTTATCTACACTAGGCATCTGCACTGATTCTGTTCCTTTACAGCACATACTGGATTAATTCCTCGGTTGATAACTATTAGGCACTAATACGCAGTTTTATAGTACTGCAGTAGTGTTGGTAGTGTTCTAATTTGTTCTGAATTTCATTTAAACACAGAACAATACAGCACAGTACAGGCCCTTCGGCCCACAATGTTGTGCCGACCCTTAAACCCTGCCTCCCATATAACCCCCCACCTTAAATTCCTCCATCTACCTGTCTAGTAGTCTCTTAAACTTCACTAGTGTATCTGCCTCCACCACTGACTCAGGCAGCGCATTCTACGCACAAAACACTCTCTCAGTAAAAGAAAACCTTTGTTTTTACACGTGATTTGTTACTCAGTTAAACGATGGATTGTCTTTTTAAAATTTTTTTTTGCACTATTTTGATGAAACTTTGGCTAATTGAGACAGCCTCTTAATTGGGCCGAGACGTACCGGAGCTGATGCGTCCCAATTAGCCGGAGCCCACTGCACACAGCGAGCTGTACAATCCTCGAAAAGTGACCCTGCCAGTTGCGAGCTCAGAGTGCGCGAAGCTATCCCGTGCCTGCGCAGGAGCCCGATGGCTGTGGGGGAATAACTGTTCCTGCACCTGTAATTACTCGCAACTTCTGATTGGCCCGCGGGTTCTGGTTTTCCCTTCTTTCTCTCTCCCTTATCCTAAATGTCGGGGTAACATTCGCTGCCTTGTCAGAACCCCTTCTGGAAAGCTCGACTGATGCCCACCCACCTTCTTCAAAAGCCCTGCCTGCATTGCAGGTTACCAGGCCCTCCTGGAGGTTCCCTGGCTGCCCACCCCTGCAGCACTTAGTAATTTACTCCAGTTCCTCTTTCGCTGTTAGTACCAAGAAGTTCCCTGTGTCTTCACAGAGACGGATTTTTAAAAAAAACCTTTATTTCTCTTCCACTTCCTCATTGGCAAAACTATAAAGGGGAGAGGGAGGGATGGTGAGGGGGAGAGAGAGGGAGGGGTGGAGAGGAGGAGGGAGAGAGGGAAGGACAGAGAGGGGGTGGGAGAGAGGGAGAGAGGGAAGGACAGAGAAGGGGTGGGAGAGGAGGGGTGGAGAGGAGGAGGGAGAAAGGGAAGGACAGAGAGGGGGTGGGAGAGGAGGGGTGGAGAGGAGGAGGGAGCGAGGGAGAGAGGAGGAGCGCAGAGACGAGGAGGGAGCAAGGGGTCAGAGAGAAGGGATCGAGGGGGCAGAGAGGATGAGGGAGCGAGGGGCAGAGAGGAGGAGGGATTGAGGGGGCAGAGAGGAGGAGGGATCAAGGGGGCAGAGAGGAGGGAGCGAAGGGGCAGAGAGGAGGAGGGTGCGGGGAGACAGGGAGGAGGAGGGAGAGAGGGGGTTGGGGGGGAGTGGGTGATGGCGAGAGTGGGGGATGGAGAGAGGAGGGGGATGGAGAGGGAGTGGGAGAGTGGGTGGAGAGAGGGAGGGAGGGGGGAGGAAGGAGGGAGTGGGAGAGGGTGATAGAGAGAGGAGGGGGATGGAGAGGGAGTGGGAGAGGGTGATAGAGAGAGGAGGGGGATGGAGAGGGAGTGGGAGAGGGTGATAGAGAGAGGAGGGGGATGGAGAGGGAGTGGGAGAGTGGGTGATGGAGAGAGGAGAGGATGGAGAGGGAGTGGGAGAGTGGGTGATGGAGAGAGGAGGGGGATGGAGAGGGAGTGGGAGAGTGGGTGGAGAGAGGGAGGGAGGGGGAGGAAAGGAGAGGGAGTGGGAGAGGGTGATAGAGAGATGAGGGGGATGGAGAGGGAGTGGGAGAGTGGGGGACGGAGAGAGGAGGGGGATGGAGAGGGAGGGGGAGGGACGGAGAGGGAGTGGGAGAGTGGGTGATGGAGAGGAGGGGGGATGGAGAGGGAGTGGGAGAGTGGGTGATAGAGGAGGGGGGATGGTGGGAAGGAGAGGGAGTGTGTGATGGAGAGAGGAGGGGGGATGGAGAGAAAGTGGGTGATGGAGGGGTAGGGAAGGAGAGGGAGTGGGAGAGTGGGTGATGGAGAGAGGAGGGGGATGGAGAGGGAGTGGGAGAGTGGGTGATGGAGAGAGGAGGGGGATGGAGAGGGAGTGAGAGTGGGTGATGGAGAGGGAGGGGGATGGAGGGAAGGAGATGGAGTGGGGGATGGTGGGAAGGAGTGGGAGTGTGTGATGGAGAGAGGGGGGATGGAGAGAGAGTGGGTGATGAAGAGAGGGAGGGGGAGGGGGAAGGAGAGGGAGTGGGAGAGTGGGTGATGGAGAGAGGAGGGGGATGGAGAGGGAGTGGGTGATGGAGAGAGGGAGGGGAGGGAAGGAGAGGGAGGGGGAGAGTGGGTAATAGAGAGAGGAGGGGGATGGTGGGAGAGTGGGTGGAGAGAGGAGGGGGATGGAGACGGGAGTAGGTGATGGAGAGGGAATGGGTGATGAAGAGAGGAGGGGGAGGGAAGGGTGAGAGAGTGGGTAATAGAGAGAGGAGGGGGATGGAATGGGAGTGGGTGATGGAGAGAGGAGGGGGATGGAGAGGGAGTAGGTGATGGAGAGGGAATGGGTGATGGAGAGGGAATGGGTGATGGGGAGAGGGAGGGGATGGAGAGGGAGTGGGTGATGGAGAGAGGGGGGAGAGGGAGTGGGTGATGGAGAGAGGGGGGAGAGGGAGTGGGTGATGGAGAGGGAGGATGGAGAGGGAGTGGGTGATGGGGAGAGGGAGGGGGGATGGAGAAGGAGTGGGTGATGGAGAGAGGGGGGATGGAGAAGGAGTGGGTGATGGAGAGAGGGGGGATGGAGAAGGAGTGGGTGATGGAGAGAGGGGGGATGGAAAGGGAGTGGGTGATGGAGAGAGGGGGGATGGA
Source organism: Hypanus sabinus (assembly GCF_030144855.1). Classification (NCBI taxonomy): domain Eukaryota; kingdom Metazoa; phylum Chordata; class Chondrichthyes; order Myliobatiformes; family Dasyatidae; genus Hypanus; species Hypanus sabinus. The sequence goes on along the minus strand of NC_082736.1, from coordinate 26,772,858 downwards.
GAGGGAGGGTGATGGAGAGAGGGAGGGGTGATGGAGAAGGAGTGGGTGATGGAGAGAGGGGGGATGGAGAGGGAAGGATGGGGAGAGAGGGAGGGGTGATGGAGAAGGAGTGGGTGATGGAGAGAGGGAGGATGGAGAGGGAGTGGGTGATGGAGAGAGGGGGGATGGAGAGGGAGGGTGATGGAGAGAGGGAGGGGTGATGGAGAAGGAGTGGGTGATGGAGAGAGGGGGGATGGAGAGGGAAGGATGGGGAGAGAGGGAGGGGTGATGGAGAAGGAGTGGGTGATGGAGAGAGGGAGGATGGAGAGGGAGTGGGTGATGGAGAGAGGGGGGATGGAGAGGGAGTGGGTGATGGAAAGGGGGGGATGGAGAGGGAAGGATGGGGAGAGAGGGAGGGGTGATGGAGAAGGAGTGGGTGATGGAGAGAGGGAGGATGGAGAGGGAGTGGGTGATGGAGAGAGGGGGATGGAGAGGGAGTGGGTGATGGAAAGGGGGGATGGAGAGGGAAGGATGGGGAGAGAGGGAGGGGTGATGGAGAAGGAGTGGGTGATGGAGAGAGGGGGGATGGAGAGAGGGGGGATGGAGAGAGGGGGGATGGAGAGAGGGGGGATGGAGAGGGAGTGGGTGATGGAAAGGGGGGATGGAGAGGGAAGGATGGGGGGAGAGAGAGGGGAGAGGAAAAAAGTAATTTCAAGTTCCTGGCGTGTGGAAATCTGTGAGGACCTAACCTGGTGCCAGCATATGGACACAGCCACAAAGAAGGCAAGACAGCGGCTGCATTTTTCAGTGGAGTCTGAGGAGATCTGGTCTGTCACCTGAAACGCTCAACAATTCGAGATGTACGGTGGAGAGCATTCTGACTGGCTGCATCACCGTCTGGTACATGGTTGGTGGGGAGGGGGGGTGGTAAACTACAGCCAAGGACAGGAGTAAGCTGCAGAGTTATAAAATTAGCTCCACCATGGGGGCTAGCCTCACGACTGTTTTTAATATTTCTGTTTTTGCCGTGCTTAATTTAACTACTGAACATATATATATATATGTATATATATATATATATATATATACACACACACACGTATGCTTACTGTAATTCAGTTATTTTATATTTATCATATATTGCATAGTACCGTTGCTGCAATGTTAATGAATTAGTGGAGTTTGTGACATATGCCAGTGCTACTGACCTGATTCCGATCCTGACTCACAAATATTTACTCAGCTTTCTCTTTAAAAAGTCTGTTTTTCGGGTTTCTTTATCATGGAAGGTCCTCCTTGGCTGAACTCCAGCCTGTCCTAGCCCCCAGGTTTACCGCTCGGCTTGACAGTGTCATAAGCCTTTTCCTTTGACGAGTGCTATTTTTAAACCTGTTTGCCGTGGCTGGATGCGGTTTTTTTCCCCTGCCGTGCTTTCTGCATTTGTTGGAAGCTCTGAATGAGAGTCCTTGCTTGGACCTGGGTCCCTCAGACTCGCAGGTGCACGGAGTATATCTTTCACAGTCCAAGACAACAAATTTCAGGGACTTTCTGCACTGTTTGCACGAGATCAAAAATCACCTGCCACCCCCACCCCCACCCCACCACCCCACCACCTCTGATCTGCAAAGCCATCTTTAAAACGGAGAATGAATCGACCTTCTCTTCGATCGCCGCTGATACTGTTTCCCAGAGTGGCTGAATCGTGAGATCTGTTCGACTCAATTCATCCATGGCTGACCCCAGTTGCCAGTCCCACTGGCCTGTGCCCTCTGCTCCCATCCGTGCTCCTGCCCCCAGATGTCCAACCTGCAGGTGGCTTATTACCCCCCCCCCGCCCCCATTAACACACCTCGAACGTTATGCCCCCCCAAACAGTGGCATAACTCCCCACCGTGATTTTCTAAACTCTGGTTACTCCTCAGGACGATTTCGGGGGGGCTTTGTGGCGGAGGGGGGGGGCAAAACACCTTCTGTTCGGAGTCGCCTCCAACCTCGATTTCTGGAACTTGCATCCCTCACCTTCGCCATTCCCATTTCTCTCTCTCAGCTTATGTTTGAAAATCGGAAACAGGAGCAGGAGTCGGCCATTCGGCCCGTCGAACCTGCCCCGCCCATGGCTGATCTGGCCACCGACTCATCTCCACCTACCTGCCTTTCCCCCATAACCCTTAATTCCCCTTCCAGGCAAAAATCTATCCAATCTTGTCTTAAATATATTTACTGAGGCAGCCTCCACTGCTTCATTGGACAGAGAATTCCACAGATTCCCCACTCTCTGGGAAAAGCAGTTCCTCCTCATCTTCGTCCTCAATCTACTCCCCCGAATCTCGAGGCTACGTCCCCTAGTTCTAGTCTCACTGACCAGCGGAAACAACTTTCCTGCCTCTGGTGCTCTTCTTCCTTCCCCTTTCTTCCCTGGGCTTCTGTCCTCTCCTGTCAGATACCCCCTTCTCCAGCCCTGTATCTCCTTCACCAATCGGCTTCCCAGCTCTTTACTTCCCTCTCCCCCTCTCCTGGCGTCACCTATCACCTACCACCTTCCACTTCCTCCTCCCCCCCCCCACCTTCTCACTCTAACTTCTCCCCTTCCTTCTCAGGCCTGAGGAGGGGTCTCGGCCCGAAACGCCGATGGTTTAATCTTTTCCACAGGTGCAGCCTGGCCTGTGGAATTCCTGGAGCATTTTGTGTGTGTGTGTCTATTGCTTTGTTCCTGCCCCTCCGGCAGATCCCTTACCTACCCACTATAACCATATAACAATTACAGCACAGAAACAGGCCATCTCGGCCCTTCTAGTCCGTTCCGAACGCTTACTCTGACCTAGTCCCACTGACCTGCACTCAGTCCATAACCCTCCATTCCTTTCCTGTCCATATACCTATCCAATTTTACTTTAAATGACAATACCGAACCTGCCTCTACCACTTCTACTGGAAGCTCATTCCACACAGCTACCACCCTCTGAGAAAAGAAATTCCCCCTCGTGTTACCTCTAAACTTTTGTCCCTTAACTCTCAACTCATGTCCTCTTGTTTGAATCTCCCCTACTCTCAATGGAAAAAGCCTATCCACGTCAACTCTATCTATCTGCTTCATAATTTTAAATATCTCTATCAAGTCCCCCCTCAACCTTCTATGCTCCAAAGAATAAAGACCTAACTTGTTCAACCTTTCCTTGTAACTTAGGTGCTGAAACCCAGGTAACATTCTAGTAAATCTTCCCTGTACTCTCTCTATTTTGTTGACATCTTTCCTAAAATTCGGTGACCAGAACTGTACACAATACCCCAAATTTGGCCTCACCGATGCCTTGTACAATTTTAACATTACATCCCAACTCCTATGCTCGATGCTCTGATCTATAAAGGCCAGCAGACCTAAAGCTTTCTTCACCACCCTATCCACATGAGATCCCACCTTCAGGGAACTATGCAACAATATTCCGAGATCACTCTGTTCTACTGTGTTCCTTCTCAATTCCCAATTTTTTAACCCAACAGCAAAGTACCCTGGAACAATTAATTCCCACCCCCTGTCACTTGGCAGCCTCCTGTCCGTAGAAGCTGTCACGTTGGACCCATTCACTTCTAGCCCTGCGCCCACTTGAATTAAGGACTTTGTGTTGATATTTTTAACAGTCTTACCGGATCTGATTCTAATCGGTGCTATACTCCTGTGACTGTATGGTCCCTTCCTTCCTGCCATATCCGTGTTGTCTGTTCCTTTATAGTGCTCTAAACAATCAAATTACTCACAGGGATAATTCCTCCCCAGTATAATGGAGGCTGCTGGTACATAGCGCACAAGGCCCTTCGGCCCGCAGTGCTGTGCCTAGCTTCTGACTCATTCCCGACGTCGTTCTGGCCCTCCCCCTCCTCCGCAAGCATTCTAGCCCGAACCCTTTCCTCCTACGCAGCCCTCCGCCCCTCCGTCGCCCGTCCGCTTCTTCAACGTCCCGCCTGGGCCACCACCAGCCCCTGACACAGAAAGGTGGAAGGCGGTTTTCATTTCCGGCCTTCAGCTCGGCCGGAGGATGCAGAGCGTGACAGCACCATACGGGCCCTTCGGCCCACAGTGCTGTGCTGGTAAACCTAATCCACGCGCTCGCCAGTCTCGGCGCGAAGCACTCACCTCCCTATCCTTCCCTAAAAAAAAAAATTATGCCCCCTCAATTTGGACTCTTCTGAGTCAGCAGTGGAGAGGAGGTCACCAAACCCGTCACGGACAAAATGGCCTATTGAATGAGCAGCAGAGCGCCCAAACAGGATCATTCAACTCCGCTGATACAAGGATCGTTACAGAAGATCTTTCCTCACAAATCCAACAAGCATCTACAACAACTCATCTCTGTGCGACAGCAGAACACACATCAGAGTACGATGTCTCCGTTTTATTATTTCGTGCATTATTATTGAGCATATTATTCTGTACACTATTATTAGTTAAGTCTGCACACTGCTAAGTGGGGTTTTAAATCTTGCTGCTGGGACGAAAGGATTTCCCACTTGGGATCAATAAAGTATTTATTGTTGCTTTTGGCCACTTCCACTCTGGGGGGGGGGGGATTAAAAAAAAAGTCTCTCTGGCTGATCGTTCAATCTACGCATCTTATCGCCAGTATCACCCCCTCGTCCTACCGCGCTGTGCCCACTGGAGAGGAACTCTGAGCGGCCCCCCCGAGGACGCCCAGGGCCGCCGCTCCCTAGGGTACATGCTCGGGTCTCTTTGCTCCAGATATCGGCTGGGGGAGCGGGGGGGGGGGGGGGAAGCCCACAGCGTACCGGCCCGGACCTATACATCCTTGGCATGTGAGAGAAAAGTGGAACCCCACCCCCCCGGGGAGAACGGACAGTGGCGGGAATTGAACCCTGTTTGCTGGTGCATCCCTCTCTCTTCATGATAGATCTTCTATTGGAGGGAGAATTTCTTGGTGACCAAAAGGTTACACAGTGCTCACAGCCAACTCTTCATCTGTTTATTGAGATAGAGCACAGGGTAGGCCCTTCCAGCTGTGTTGCCTAGCAACCCCCCCCCCCCCCCCCGATTTAACCCCAGCCCTAATCACGGGACAATTTACAATGACCGACTAACCTGCCAACCATGGGAGGAAACCGGAGCACCCGGAGGAAACCCACGCGGTCACACGGGGAGAGAACGTACAAACTCCTCCCAGGCTGCGGCGGGAATTGAACCCTGGTCGCCGGTACCGTAAAGCGCTGTGCTGACTACTACGCTACGCCCGAACTGCAGGAGAGTTTAGAAAAATTGAACTGTTGTTATAATCTTACAAAGGTCAATACTCTAATTTCCCTTCATGTGGCCTACTAACGGTTCAAAATACGCTCGAGATCTCTCTGCACTCTCAGCACCTAAAAGTTAAATTTGCTCTTCTAAATTTACCTCGACTGGAGTTAATCTATATAATAATGATTGTGGACTTCAGGAAGGGTAGGACGAGGAAACACACCCCGATCCTCATAGAGGGATCAGAAGTGGGGAGAGTGAGCAGTTTCAAGTTCCTGGGTGTCAAGATCTCTGAGGATCTAACCTGGGCTCAATATGTCGGTGTAGACACAAAGAAGGCAAGATGGTGGCTATATTTCATTAGGAGTTTGAGGAGATTTGGTTTGTCACCTGAAACAATCAAAAACTTCCACAGATGTACCGTGGAGAATATTCTGACTGGCTGATATTCGTGGGGGGGTGGTTCCTGCACAGAGTCAAATTAAGCTGCGGAGAGTTGTAAACTCAATCAGCTCCATCATGGGCACCATCCTCCGTCGTATCCAGGACATGCCCTCTTAACCATATAACCATAACAGCACAGAAACAGGCCATCTTGGCCCTTCTAGTCCATGCCGAACGCTTACTCTCACCTAGTCCCACCGACCTGCACTCAGCCCATAACCCTCCATTTCTTTCCTGTCCATATACCTATCCAATTTTACTTTAAATGACAATACCGAACCTGCCTCTACCACTTCTACTGGAAGCTCGTTCCACACAGCTCTCTGAGTAAAGAAATACCCCCTCATGGTTACCTTTAAACTTTTGCCTCTTCTCATTGCTTCCATCAGGAAGGAGGTACAGGAGCCTGAAGGCATAAACTCAACTATTCAGGAACAGCTTCTTCCCCTCTGCCATCCGATTTCTGAATGGACAGTGGACCAATCAACACTACCTCATCACTTTTTTATTTTTTTTAATGTTTTGGCAGTACTTATTTAATTTAACTATTCAATATACATACTTAATGTACAAACCTCCTTTCCAGAAAAGTTGGGATATTTTCCAAAATGCCATAAAAACAAAAATCTGTGTGTAACTGACAAAAGTACAAAGAAAAGATTTTCAATAGTTTTACTGACCAACTTAATTGTATTTTGTAAATAGACACAAATTTAGAATTTGATGGCTGCAACACACTCAACAAAAGTTGGGACAGAAGCATGTTTACCATTGTGTTATATCACCTTTAATAACACTTTTTAATCGTTTTGGAACTGAGGATACTAATTGTAGTAGATTTGCAATTGGAAATTTTGTCCATTCTTGCTTGATATAAGACTTCAGCTGTTCAACAGTCCGTGGTCTCCGTTGTCTAATTCTCCTCGTCATGATGCGCCATACATTTTCAGTAGGAGATAGATCTGGACTGGCAGCAGGCCAGTCAAGCACACCCACTCTGTGTCTTCAAAGCCACGCTGTTGTAGACCGTGCAGAATGTGGTCTGGTATTGTCCTGCTGAAATAAGCATGGACATCCTGGGAAGAGACGTCGCCTTGATGGCAACATTTGTCTCTCTAAAATCCTAATATACACCTCGGAGTCAATGGTACCTTCACATACATGTAACTCACCCATGCCGTGGGCATTGATGCACCCCCATACCGTCACAGATGCTGGCTTTTGCACCTTTCACTGATAACAATCAGGATGGTCATTTTCATCTTTGGCACAGAGAACTCGACGCCAGTTTTTTCCTAAAACTAGCTGAAATGTGGACTCATCTGACCACAGCACACAGTTCCACAGTCTTTCGGTCCATCTGAGACGAGCTCAGGCCCAGAGAAGTCGCCGGCATTTCTGCATAGAGTTGACGTATGGCTTCCTCCTTGCGTAATACAGTTTCAAGTTGCATTTCTGGATGCAGCAACGGACTGTTTTAAGTGACAATGGTTTTCCGAAGTACTCCCGAGCCCAGGTGGCTATAATTGTCACAGTAGCATGACGGTTTCCTAGGCAGTGCCGCCTGAGGGCTCGAAGATCACCCGCATGCAACAGTGGTTTTCGACCTTGTCCTTTACGCACTAAGATGGCTCTAAATTCTCTGAATCTTTTCACAATATTATGTACTGTAGATGTTGAAAGACCTAAATTCTCTGCAATCTTGCATTGGGAAATGTTCCTTTTGCACTGAATTCCTCTCATGAATTTTGGCACAAAGGGGTGAGCCACGACCCATCCTTGCTTGCAAAGACTGAGCCTTTGATGGATGCTACTTTTATACCCAGTCATGATACCTCACCAGCTACCAATTAGCCTGCTTAATGTGGAGTCTTCCAAACCAGTGTTACTTGAATATTCTGGGCACTTTTCAATCTTATTTTAACTCTGTCCCAACTTTTGTTGAGTGTGTTGCAGCCATCAAATTCTAAATTTGAGTATATCTACAAAATACAATTAAGTTGGTCAGCAAAACTATTGAAAATCTTTTCTTTGTACTTTTGTCAGTTAAATAAGGGTTCACGTGAATTAACATATCACAGATTTTTGTTTTTATTGCATTTTGGAAAATATCCCAACTTTTCTGGAAATGGGGTTTGTAGTTCGGTTTTTCCCTCTGTGTTTGGACTGCTGTTGTAAAGTTAACCAATTTCATGACGTACGCCGGCGATATTAAACGGCGGCACCCAGCACCACGAGCGGCTCGCCGTAATAATGAGCAGACAGAAGGGGAAGGGGAAGGGAGGTAAAGGTGGTTCTCTGACGCTGAACCATACACCCAGGCACTCTGCCTCAGGCTCGGGGAGCGCAATGGACGCCTGGGGGACTGCTGTCCTTGTAGCCGGTCAGCTTTGCGTGCGTGGGGGGGTGGGATACATTACACTCGCCCCCTTGTGCTAACTGCACGGCAGGTCTCAAGACAGCGAGAGAGAGAGAGAGAGAAAGGGTCAGGACAACCACGGATGCTGGAAAGGCGAAATTAAAACAGAAACTGGCGGAAAACTCGAGCAGCATCTGTGGGGTGGGGAGAGAGAGAAGGGATCGTTGAACGTCAACCGATTTCTCCTTCCATGATACCTTCTGGGTGTCAGATTAGAGGATAAAATTGCTCCCTCCGAGAGGACCACAGCCTTGTCGTAGGGTTCAGAGGCTTGCGTGCCTCAATGACCCGGGGAGCTGTGTCGGCTGCGGTCAGGGCCTTGGTAGGGTCACCCATGCCAAACAGGGTCAGAGGGTAGAGGTCAGACTAAGGGTGGTCCACCGGTCCTCCAGGTTCGGGCCTAACAACCCTGGCTGGTCGAACAAGACCGTTACAGAAACGGCAATGAGGAATGCTTCTGCATCTGAGTGTGACGGTATTCCTGAGTCTCCACCCGGGACTTGCACGACTGACAGGAGTGAGAACCGAGAGGGAGCTACCGACACAATGAAGGAAGCCTCGAATACCGCCAGAGATGGAGGACCTTCATCGCTGGGCAATGGGCAGTAAGTCGCTAATAAAATTGTTTCTTTTATTGCAACTTAACTTTCCTACACTTGCTTATAATTTTACATAATCACTTACATGAGTTCAGCGAATTCTCAGTAATTGTAGTGTAGCCATTTCTTCATTTTTCTACAAGTTGTAGGGACGTGTTCGGCTCAGCTTTGTGGGCCGAAGGGCCTGTACTGTGCTGTAGGTTTTCTATGTTTCTCTGCTGAATCCCACCAGTTCACGGGTTACTTCTTATCGTTGGGATGTGCCTTAGCTTCTCTAGTGAGCCAGCTTTAAATTCAGAATCTTCTTTTTTTTTAAAGAAGTCACTTGTGCGTTGGTGAAACGCGCCATTTGCGTTAACGAGAAATGCGACCCAAGGATGCGCCGGTGGGGGGTGAGAGGGGCAGGCACCGTCACGCGTTCCGGCGCCGACGCAGCGTGCCCACAACGTCCGGCAGAGCAACAACAACGCTGGAACTCGGAAGAACGAGGGGTGACCTCATTGAAACCTATCGAATGGTGAAAGGCCTCGATGGAGTGGAATGTGGAGAGGATCGGGGGGGTAGGGGGGTAGTCTGAGACCAGAGGGGACAGCCTCAGAATAGAGAGGGGGGGGTGGTCCTTCTAGAGCGGGGATGAGGAGGATGTCCTTTAGCCCGAGGGCGGAGAATCTGTGGAATCAGTCGCCACAAGCGGCTGTGGAGGCCAAGTCTTTTATAAGGCAGAGATCGGTGGATTCTTGACCGGTCAGGGCGTGAAGCGAAAGGGGGAGGAAACAGGAGATTCGGGGTGGGGGGGGGGAGCTGAGAGGGGAAGATGGGTCAGCCATGATGAAACAGTGGAGCAGATTCGGTGGGCCAAATTCTGCTCCTATATCTGGTCTTAAAAGCAAATTAAAGCTGTTTTTTTTAATTCAGACAGTTCGACTGTAGCCTTCCAAGAAAGTTTCAGCTCCTCTGCAGAAGTTATAACCCACAACTATAATTGTAGACCCGTTTGTAGTGTAAGTCACCCTTTCTCGCTCTCTCTTCCTTACAGTCAGCGGGTCACTCCCCATTATTTTCTTATCCACCGAACACAACCGCTGTCATTACAAGATCTACACCTCATTCTCGACCTCCTCGAGAACTGCGGGTCCAACGCGCTACCAATTTGGAACGGGCTGCCACCCCCCCCCCCCCCCAACAAATCGAACGTCACGCGGCCGGGGAGGGTGGAGGGGGGCGCATAAAAGAGTGGATAAGAGGGTGCAGGGTTCGCTGTCGAATGGAGGGGCCGAGGGGAGGAGAGGTGAGGAAGGAGTTCTGGTAAGTTCGGAGAACAGAAGACCGACAGGATGAGCCGGGGAGGTGTTGGGGGGGGAGGATGGGGACCGTTACATCGCAACCTTTCACAGCCCGAGGCAATTACTTAGCGCCGTGCCCTTGCGGCTACCTGGCGCTCCGAACCAGAGGCGGACTTAGCAATAGGTTTTCGGAGGAGAGACAGACCAGAAGCAAATTATGACACAGCAAACACCGTAGATTATCGGAGCGAGGCCCCTCCCCCTCCGCAGACTCGCGTCGAGCTGCCCAGGTAAGGGGGGGGGGGGGGTTTCCGCAAAGCGCCGGGAGGGGGGGCTGCAACACCGGGGTTGAGAGCAAAATGTCACCAGGACCGTGTGAAGTTTGCGCGAGGTTTCGGAAACACCAAGCCTGCTGACACCTCTGTCAGTTTCCACCCCCCCCCACATCAAAAGCTTTCGGCTACAATTAAACCCCCCCCCCGTTCACCCGAGCTCCTAAATTCGAGCTGCCCACACCCCGGCTTATCCCAATCCTCGGCTCCCCAATCAGAAAAAAAATCCCACCGCACCACGGGAGTGCAGGAGAGGCTTCGCCCATTGACCGAGGCGAGTAGGCCGCAGCCTCCGCCTGAAAAGCCCTACGATGACAGGGCTAAATCTACACAACAAAGAAAAAAAAAATCCGTGCTCCTCAGAAGCACCGCCACTCTCCCCTCAAACCACCCCCCTCCCCAACCCGCCACCAAACCCTTCGCCAGATTTTAAATTAAAAAGCGTCGGCCCCTCCAGGTGGTTGAGCTTCCTCGATCCTACCTTCGCACGGGGGTCCCACGGTAGCGGAGCTCTCTCTCGGAGGAGTGCAAGTCGCTGATGCAGGGGACCAGGGTGACAGGAGGTTCTTTATACCGGCCTGCGTAGCTGGTGGTTTGCTGGATTTCTTTGCAAAACCACTTCCTCTTTCAGCCTCCGCGCAGTCAGCTCCTCCATGCCTCTCATTTGCTAGCAGCCCATCTTCCTCTCCCACCGCCCCCCCTGCGCCGAATCGCCTCCTAACCCCCTCCTTCCTTGGAGACCACAGGCTGGCCTCTATGTGACCCAGGAGCCGGTAAACCGGCGCCCTTCTCCCCCGGGCCTTTATCCGGCAAAGCGGGCCCCCCCCCCCCCCCCGTCTCCATATTTGTCGAGCTCCCGTCCACGGGCCCTGCGTCGCAGGGAATACCTCCCCTCCGCCAGCCCAGCTGCCGCTCAAATCAGAACCCTCCAGGACTGCGAGGGGCCTAGAGCGCACTGGTGCTCCCCTCCTTTTAAGGGGGGGAGGGCGACACCGCATCCTCCACCTCTCCACGGAACTAGGAGCCCCCCCCCCCCCACCGTCCCTGTCCCGGTGAAGCTCCGCACCCTTAAATCTCCTCCCCAGGCGGAATCTGTGCTCAGCACCTGTTCGTGTAAAGACCCCCCCCCCCCCCACTTCGAACGGTCGAGTCAAAACAAAAAGAAAAAATGCTCGGCAGGTCGGGCCGCGACCATGGAGAGTGAAGCACTGATAAGTTAGGAGCCATTCGGCCTATTGAGTTTCCTCCTCCATTCCATCAAGACTGATTGTTTTACCCCTCACAACCCCATTCTGCCTGCAACCTTTGACACCCATCAAGGGCCTAGCTTCCTCTGCTTCAAATGACCCGGCCTCCACAGCCATCTGTGGCAACGAATTCCACAGATTCACCCCCCCCCCCCCACCCCGGCTGACAGAAGTCCCTCCTCGTCCCTGTCCAAGAAAAACTTGGACAGGTACGTGGATGGGAGGGGTCTGGAGGGATATGGGCCGGGTGCAGGTCAGTGGGACGAGGCAGAAAAATGGTTCCGCACAGCCAGGAAGGGCCGAAAGGCCTGTTTCTGTACTGTGATGTTCTATGGTTCTAAGGGGACTTGCTTGCATTCTGCGTCCTCTGCTCTCAGGACCCCCAACACTTTTGCAACCATCCTTCCCACGCCCACTAGGCCCTTCGACATTCGGAGGATCCCAGCGGGATTGGCCTACATTCTTCCACACTCCAGTGAACCACAAAACGGGCCTCGTGTGTCAGGCTTCTCATTCCCGCGATCATCCTGGTGAACCCCTACCCCCGCGCCAGACCCTCGCCAACGCCTGCACGCCATCCCTTAGACGAGGGGCCCGAAACTGCTGGCAACACTCCCAGTGGGGCCTGACCCACGTCTCTCTCGGCGTCACACCCTCCAGTTTACGATATAGGGGATCTCGCTTGGTACAGGAGGAGGATGGATGTAAAACGGAGAGAGGCAGAGATTGGACAACCAGGGTAGATGAGGGGGCCGACTTTACGGTGGTTGGAGAAGAGTAGGTGGGGGGGGGGAATGTCAGAGTTAGTTTTAAAAAAAACACAGAGGGTGGTAGGTGCGAGGAACACACTGGCAGGGGTGGTGGCAAGAGGCAGATACCCAGTAAACTCAAGACACTGGGGGGTGTGGCAGAACGAAGGGATCTAGGAAGACAGGTCCATAATCCATTGAAAGTCACAGGTAGATAGGGCCGTAAAGAGAGATTTTTGCCACATTGGCCTTCATAGTGTACTGAGGACAGGAGATGGGACCTTATGTTGAAGTTGTACAAGACGTTGGTGAGGTCTAATTTGGAGTATTGAGTGCAGTTTTGGTCACCGACCTACAGGAAAGATGTGAACAAGGATGGACGAGTGCAGAGAAAATTTACAAGAATATTGCCGGGTCTGGAGGTCCTGAGTTGTAAGGAAAGGTTAGGACTTTATTCCTTGGAATGTACAAGGTTGAGAGGAGGTTTTGTTAGAGGTGTACAAAATTATGAGGGGCAACACACACATAATGCTGGTGGAACGCAGCAGGCCAGGCAGCATCTATAGGGAGAAGCGCTGCCGACGTTTCGGGCCGAGACCCTTCGTCAGGACTAACTGAAAGGAAAGATACTAAGAGATTTGAAAGTAGTGGGGGGGAGGGGGAAATCCAAAATGATAGGAGAAGACCGGAGGGGGTGGGATGAAGCTGAGAGCTGGAAAGGTGATTGGTGAAAGTGATATAGAGCTGGAGAAGGGAAAGGATCCTGGGACGAGAGGCCTCAGGAGAAAGAAAGTGGGAGGGAGCACCAGAGGGAGATGGAGATCAGGCAAACAACTAAATATGTCAGGGATGGGATAAGAAGGGGAGGAGGGGCATTAACAGAAGTTAGAGAAGTCAATGTTCATGCCATCAGGTTGGAGGCTACCCAGCCGGTATATAAGGTGTTGTTCCTCCAACCTGAGTGTGGCTTCATTTTGACCGTAGAGGAGGCCATGGATAGACATATCAGAATGGGAATGGGACGTGGAATTGGGAGATCCTGCTTTCTCTGGCAAAATTATGAGGGGTAGAGCCAAGCTGGTTTTTCCCTCTGAGGCTGGGCAGGGCTACAACCAAAGGTCGCGGGTTAAGGGTGAAAGGTGAGAAGTTTAAGGGGGACCGCGAGGGGAAACTTCTTCACTCAGAGCGTGGTGAGAGAGTGGGACGAGCTGCCGGTGCAAGTGGTGCATGCGAGCGCGATTTTGGATAGGGACGCGGGTGACAGGGGCATGGAGGGCGACGGTCCCCGGGGGCAGGTCGGTGGGAGTGGGCAGTTCTTGGCATGGACTAGATGGGCCAAAGGGCCTGCTTCTGTGCTGTACTTCTCCATGACTCTATCCGGGAGATCTAAGAGACTCTTGGAAAGGTACGTAGATAAAAAAAAGTGGTGGGCTATAATGGGAGGGGAGGGTTAGATTGATCTTGGGGTAGGTTCAAAGGTCGAAGGGCCTGTACTGTTTGATCTATGTTCCAACCCTCTCAGAATGAATGCTAACATTGCACTCTCTTGGCCAAAGTACTGTACCGTACTCGTTCTACCCCTGTGAGAGGGTGGGAGGGATGGGAGTACGACTCATTCTACCCCAGTGAGAGGGTTGGAGGGAGGGAGTTTGACATTCTACCCCAGCGAGAGGGTCGGAGGGAGGGAGTTTGACTCATTCTACCCCAGTGAGAGGGTCGGAGGGAGGGAGTTTGACATTCTACCCCAGTGAGAGGGTCGGAGGGAGGGAGTTTGACTCATTCTACCCCAGTGAGAGGGTCGGAGGGAGGGAGTTTGACTCATTCTACCCCAATGAGCGGGTCGGAGGGAGGGAGTTTGACTCATTCTACCCCAGTGAGAGGGTCGGAGGGAGAGAGTTTGACTCATTCTACCCCAGTGAGAGGGTCGAAGGGAGAGAGTTTGACATTCTACCCCAGTGAGAGGGTCAGAGGAGACGGAATTCTGCTCGTTCTACCCCAGTGAGCGGGTCGGAGGGACGGAGTTTGACTCATTCTACCCCATGAGAGGGTCAGAGGGACGGAGTTTGACTCATTCTACCCCAGTGAGCGGGTCGGAGGGACGGAGTTTGACTCATTCTACCCCAGTGAGAGGTCGGAGGGAGGGAGTTTGACTCATTCTACCCCAGTGAACGGGTCGGAGGGATGGAGTTTGACTCATTCTACCGCAGTGAGAGGTCGGAGGGATGGGAGTTCGACTCATTCTACCCCAGTGAGAGGGTCGGAGGGAGGGAGTTTGACTCATTCTACCCCAGTGAGCGGGTCATAGGGAGGGAGTTCGACTCCTTCTACCCCAGTGAGAGGGTCGGAGGGACGCAGTTCGACTCATTCTACCCCAGTGAGCGGGTGGGAGGGAGGGAGTTTGACTCGTTCTACCCCAGTGAGAGGGTCGGAGGGACAGTTAGACTCGTTCTACCCCAGTGAGCGGGTTGGAGGGAGGGAGTTTGACTCGTTCTATCCCAGTGAGAGGTCGGAGGGGATGGAGTTCGACTCATTCTACCCCAGTGAGCGGGTTGGAGGGAGGGAGTTCGACTCATTCTACCCCAGTGAGAGGGTCAGTGGGATGGAATTCGACTCATTCTATCCCAGTGAGCAGGTCGGAGGGAGGGAGTTTGACTCATTCTACCCCAGTGAGAGGTCGGAGGGGATGGAGTTCGACTCATTCTACCCCAGTGAGCGGGTTGGAGGGAGGGAGTTTGACTCATTCTACCCCAGTGAGTGGGTCAGAGGGACAGAGTTCAAGACGCACTCCAGCCTGAAGTGGAGAACAGATAGGAATGAGGGAGATTTCACCCTCCCCAGGTTCTGCTGGTCTCCTGTGACCCCGGACTGCGTGAGGCCGTGTGTGAAATGGGGTCTCTGAGATGTGGGGGGGGGGGGGGAGTAGAGAGAGAAAAAAATCGATACCCTAGTCTAATAGGACTAATCAAAATAGGACATATGTGGTAAATGGTAGGGCACTGAGGAATGCAGTAGAACAGGGTGATCTAGGAATAATGGTGCATAGTTCCCTGAAGGTGGAATCTCATGTGGATAGGGTGGTGAAGAAAGCTTTTGGTATGCTGGCCTTTCTAAATCAGAGCATTGAGTATAGGAGTTGAGATGTAATGTTAAGATTGTACAAGGCATCGGTGAGGCCAAATTTGGAGTATTGTGTACAGTTCTGGTCACCAAGTTACAGGAAAGATGTCAACAAAATAGAGAGAGTACAGAGAAGATTTACTAGAATGTTACTTGGGTTTCAGCGCCCAAGTTACAGGGAAAGGTTGAACAAGTTAGGTCGTTATTCTTTGGAGCGTAGAAGGTTGAGGGGGGACTTGATAGAGGTATTTAAAATTATGAGGGGGATAGATAGAGTTGACATGGATAGGCTTTTTCCATTGAGGGTAGGGGAGATTCAAACAAGAGGACATGAGTTGAGAGTTAAGGGGCAAAAGTTTAGGGGTAACATGAGGGGGAACTTCTTTACTCAGAGAGTGGTGGCTGTGTGGAACGAGCTTCCAGCAGAAGTGGTAGAGGCAGGTTCGGTATTGTCATTGAAAGTAAAATCGGATAGGGATATGGACAGAAAAGGAATGGAGGGTCATGGGCTGAGTGCAGGTCGGTGGGACTAGGTGAGAGTAAGCGTTTGGCACGGACTAGAAGGGCCGAGATGGCCCGTTTCCGTGCTGTGGTTGTTATATGGTTGTACGGTCTGCCCCCTCCCCTGACCACTGAAGTAATGGCAGAGAGGCTTCAGCCAGCTCCATTTTGCAAGCAGTTACCATGGAGAACACAAGCCCTTGCCTCAGGAAGGTTGCATCCATCATTAAGTTCTTTTACCACCCAGGACGTGCCCCCTCTCCTCTTTACTACCATCCTCCCGGAGCTACTGGAGCTTGAAGACGTATATTCAACATTGTATTAATGACCTCTTCCCCTCCACCATCAGATCTCCAAACCCCTTAACAACACCACACTCAGGTTGGAGGACCAACACCTGGGTAGCCTCCAACCTGAAGGCATTAACATCAATTCCTCACACTTCCAGTAACTGCCCTCCACCTCATTCCCACTTCTCTCTATCTCCTAACCTGCCCATCACCTCCCCCCTGGTGCTCCTTCCCTTCCCCTTTCATCCATGGCCTTCCGATCACACTCCCCACTTCTCCAGCCTGCTACCTCTTTCACCCCATCGACTTCCCAGCTCTGCACTTCACCCCATCCTCCCTCTCCCGGTTCTACCTATCATCTACCCCCTCGTACATCTTCCTCCCCACCTTCTTACCCTGACTTCTCATCTTTCTCCCCCGGGAGGTTTGACGGAGGGACGATCCAGGCCAGATATGGAACTGTTACACGTAATTCGAAGGAAGCATCGGAAGGGTGGATTAGCCCTTTGACCTTTAACCCTGAATTGTCCTATGACCTTTAGCATATAAAATACCGTGTAGCGTCGGGCCAGGCAGACCCCTTGCTCTGAAAGGGTCTCCACTACAGGCCCTTCAGCCCTCCATGTTGTGCCGACCCATACAATCCTTAAAAAAAAGTACTGAACCCACACTATCCCATAACCTTCCATTTTTCTTTCATCCATGTGTCTGTCCAAGAGGCTCTTAAATACCCCTAATGTTTCAGCCTCCACCACCATCCCTGGCAAGTCATTCCAGGCACTCACAACCCTCTGTTTAAAAAAAACTTACCCCTGATGTCTCCCCTAAACTTCCCTCCCTTAATTTTGTACATATACCCTCGGGTGTTTGCTGGTGCCCTGGGAAACAGGTACTGACTATCCACCCTATCTATGCCTCTCATAATCTTGTAGACCTCTATCAAGTCCCCTCTCATTCTTCTACGCTCCAAAGAGAAAAGTCCCAGCTCTGCTAACCTTGCTTCATATGCCTTGTTCTCCAAACCAGGCAACATCCTGGTAAGTCTCCTCTGCACCCTCTCCACATCCTTCCTATAGTGAGGCGACCAGAATTGAAGAATTCTTGCAGAATTCTTTCCCAATATTGAACTGTACTGGGGTGGAGGTACAGAGAGGAGGTGTGAGGTGCTCCTTCCCTCCGCTGGCCTGCAGGTCACCCTTGGGCGAGGTGTAGCACCCGCTTAGCCCTCTGATCGGGGTCACGTGAAGCCGTGGGAGCACGTGGCGGATGCTCACACGAGCATCCAGTGCTTATCGCAAATCCTGTTTATGTGACCACTGACATCGGGCAGACAATCTCTGAAGAGTATTGATAACGGCTGGGGGGGGTGGTGGGGTCACCCGCCTTTCAAGTCTGCCCGGAAAGGCGGCTTTGGTGAACCACCCCTGCGGAAAAATTAGCCAAGAACGACGGTGGCCTTGAGGGAAGACCGTGACTGTACTACTGCCACGCTAAAGCAAATTCATTCTACCCCAGAGAGTCCCCGGTTCCATACACCCTCGACAGCAGGCAGGCCCAGACCGGTCTTACTTCACAAACCACCCCCCTGCGCACCCCCCCCTCCCACAATCCAGTGACTCAGTAACCCCTGGGCCACCCCTTTGCGCCTCTCAGCTGTCTCGCTGCGCAGAGGCCGAGCTGCCTCACACCCACACAGACCACACAACCAGACGAGCTGGCCCCTGACTGCAGGGAAGGAGGGGGTTGGGGGAGGTGCACATGCCACTGTCTGACTCCGGAGTTTTGAGGTTGACGAGAGTTCAGAGCTCCACATTCGGAGGTGTGAACACCACTGATAGCCTGTTCCGATCTAACCGCGCAGACGCCTCAGCCAAAAAAGATCTCACAACTTCCTCCAGAGGCCCGTCCTTGTTGACCCTTTCCAATTTTTATTGATAGAAACGTGGAAATCTACAGCATGCTACCCACAACATTGTGCCGACCGTGAAACCTACTCTAGAAGCTGCCTGGAATTTCTGCACCACATAGCCCTCTGTTTGCTAAGCTCTCTACGAGTCTCTTAAAAGACGCTATTGTATCCGCCTCCACCACCATCTCTGGCAGTGCATTCTACTCACTGTATGTACCTCGTTCCTACTCCCCAGCACCTTAAAACTGTGCCCCTTCATGTCAGCCATTTCAGCCCTGGGAAAAATCCACACGATCAATGCCTCTCGTCATCTTGTACACCTCTGTCAGGTCACCTCTCATCCTCCGTCGCTCCAAGGAGAAAAGGCTGAGTTCACTCAACCTATTCTCATAAGGCATGCTCCCCAATCCAGGCAACATCCTTGTAAATCTCCTCTGCACCCTTTCTATGGCTTCCACATCCTTCCTGTAGTGAGGCGACCAGAACTGAGCACGGTACTCCAAGTGGGGTCTGACCAGGGTCCTATATAGCTGCAACATTACCTCTCAACTCCTAAACTCAATCCCATGATTGATGAAGGCCAATACACCGTATGCCCTCTTAACCACAGAGTCAACCTGCGTGGCAGCTTTGAGTGTCCTATGGACTTGGACCCCAAGATCCCTCTGATCACTCGCCTCAGAGTTCGGTGCTGGTGTCACCGCACCACGGACGGTTTTCAAGGAAAACCGTGCAGGGGAGGCTTTTCGGCACACATGACAGTTTTATACGAGGCCAAACCGTTCCCCAGGGAGGATGGGGCCCTGACACCTCCATAATGGCTCCCCGGCAGCCGCCGTGGAAACGGGAGTGGAAAGGGGTTTGGGACCACCGGTTGACAGGCTGCGCCGTGGGCTCGGGACAGGGACACGAGCTGTTGAGGGCCCGAGGCAGCAAGCTAGATGTTGGAGGAACTCGGCGGGCAGAGGGATGGGGAGAAGAGGACAGTCGCGATTCCTGGCAAAATGGCGCCTGCTTTTTGTGGCGGGAGACCACGACCAGCCGGTGGGGGAGACACACCTCAATCCCTGGTCTCCCTTCTAGGCTCTGGTAGATGTGCAACCCTCCGGTGCATCCCAGGGCTGTGATCCTGCCCCCCCCACCCCCGATGCTGGACAGTGGGAGGGTGTGGATTGAGGTATTCGGGTCAGGACGGAGCTCGGACTGGGGCTGTCGAAAAATTGACTACTTTTTGTCAAAACAGGTTGATGGGGGGAGGAGAGAGGGGGAAGAGAAGGAGGAGAGGGGGAGGGGAGAGGAGGGGGAGGAGATGGGGATGAGAGGAGGGAGAAGGGAGAGAGGAGGAGGGGGAAAGGGGAGAGTGGAGAGAGGCAAGGGAGAGGGGAGAGGAGGAGAAGGGAGAGGTTGGAGGGGGATGAGAGGAAGGAGGAGGGAGAGAGGGGGAAGGAGCAGGAGGGGAAAGGGAGAGGAGGAGAAGAGAGGGGAGAAGAGGAGTAGAGGGGAGAGGAGGGCAAGCGGGGCAGAGAGGGGATGAGAGGAGGGGGTAGAGGCGAGCAGGGAGGGGGAGGGGAAAGGAGAGGGGAGAGTGGGAGAGGGGTGAGGAGGGGAAGAGGAGGGAGAGGGGAAGAGGAGGAGAAGAGGGACAGAGGGGGATGAGCAGGAGGGGTCAGAGAACTGTGAGAGGAGAGGGAGGAGGGGAGGGAGAGAGGGTGAGAAGGAGAGATTGAGGGTAATGGGGAGGTGAGAGGGGTGAGAGAAGAGGTGGGAGGGGAGAGGAGGGTACAAGGGTAGAGGAGGTGGGAGGGGAGAAGGGGAGAGTGGGGAGAGAGAAGGAGAGGAGGGGGAGGGAGATAGTGTAAAAAGACGGACAGAGAGAGAGATAAAGAGTGTGAGAGGGGAGGGAGAAAACAAAATGGGATTTGAGGGGGAGGAGCGATGGGTGGAGGCAGGTCAAGGGGGCAGAGGGAATAGGAACAAAGGAAGGGTGAAGAGGGAGGGACAGAGGATATTTCAAACACACGCAGGCAGAGGGGAAGTGACAGTGGGTGTGACAGACACCAGAAAAGAGACAAAGGCCGGCAGGATAGAGTAAGCATCTGGAAAGCCACATGGATAAAAATCACAAATGTAACTTTTACGCGTCGGGATGGCTGTGTGTGCTTTCCTCCTTCCTCAGAGTCGAGCCTCACTTCAACAGGGTGAAGAGAACTAGGCCGAGTTCTCCCTGTGATAGAACTAGGCCGAGGGAGCCCCAAGAGCACCGTGGGAGGGCAGTGAGGAGGGAGCCCCAGGCCGTGGAAGGGGCAGTGGGGAAGGAAATTCATGGCGTTACGAATAATCCTTCGACTGATACTGTTAAACCCAAGCCCGCACACTTTCCCCAATCACATACGGTATATATCACACCTTTACCGTGGTCAAAGATCCCCCCCCCCGACAAGAAATGGCCTAAACTTCCCCTTCTGATACCTGCTGAGCCTCCACGTCCTGGGTCACAAAATGACCCCCGGCTCGCCGCCCGAGGCCAAGCCCAGCAGAAGCTCGGGCGGGACGCTTGGAGATGAACAGCACCCCCACCCCCCCCCCACCCAGCATCATGCGACCAAGCTCGCTTGGGGCCGTGGCAGCCCAGTGCCAGTGACCAAGGTGCGCAGGAGAGGCAGGAGGGGGCCTCTGGTAGAGGGCCCGGCCCTGCAAACAATGCTTAGGCCGCAGGCTGACCAGCAGAGTACATCCTACTATTCGTCTCTCCCAGCATCACGCGCGCCCTCCCCTCCCTCCACCGAACAAACAGGTTGGGAGTACAATGCCCTTGGCGACTTCCTCACTTGTGCTGGGCTGCATTCAACTTGAGGCCCAGTTTGGCGTCAAGGCCTGCCTTGGCGGCGTTGCCATGGCGACGCCCTCTTTTAACACCATCTTCTCCTCCCGAGCAGGCCAAACTACTCGAGGCCTGAAAAAACGACCGGTTGACTGCTCTCCCCCAACTCCAAATATACATCCTGACACCAAAGGTTTTGGGGATTTCAAAGCCTAGACTTAGCCCCCTCCACCCCATCCTACTGCAGTTTGACTTCTCAAAGCACGACATCCCACACTTATCAGAAATGAACACCATCCGCCACTCCTTGGTCCACTTACTGGCCTAGATCCCCGCGAGTTTTTCCACAGATACCCTTCACTATGATACCACCTGCTCCAGTGTCATCAGACGCGCCTCGTACGACAAACGGCAACGTCTCGGTACCTTGTCGCACACCAAAAGTCATAGAACATGGAAGAGTACAGCACAGGAACAGGCAGTTCAGCCTGCAGGGTTGTTCTGCACCAGCTAAAAATCTAAAACAAACAGTAATCCCTCCTCCCTACACCATGTCAACATCCCTCCATCTCCCTCACATCCACGTGCCTATCTTTAAAGCCTCTACCACCACACCAGGCATCAACCACTCTCTGAGGAAAAGACTCGCCCCTCACACCGTCATTGCATGCCCTCTAGTATTAGAAATGGATACTCCCTGTCCTCTCATTATCTTATAAAACTCCGTCAGATTTCCGGCACCCCGGAGAAAACAGCCCAAGTTTGTCCATACGCCCGGTCCGCTGTGTATCCAGTTTTGCATATCACTCTCTTCCCCCCCCCCGACCCCCGCAACCCTGACTCCTCATCTTTTTCTCCCCCTCCAGTCCTGCCAAAGGGTCTCGGCCCGAAACGTCGACTGTTCACTCTTTTCCACAGATGCTGCCCGGCCTGCCGAGCTTTCCCCCCAGCACTTTGCGTGGGTTTCTGAAGATCTTCTCTCGTGATAAAATCCTTCTTTTAGGGTCTTTTTTTTTGGAGTACACAGCGAGGAATAGGCCCTTTGAGACACATCAGATAGCAGCCTCCCGATTTAATCCCCACCTAATCGCGGGACAGTTTACAATGACGAATTAACCGACCCACCGGTAGGGCTTTGGACTCTGGGAGGAAACCCACACGGTCACGGGGAGAACGTATAAACTCCTTAGAGACGGCGGAGGGGATTGAACCCGGGTCACCGGTCCTGTGAAGTGTTGTGCTAACCACTACGCTACTGTGTCCGCCTTGCGTGCCAACCGCAGGGCCAGCTCTCCCTGGCACGATCTAACCCGCCAGTCTAGTTTTCCCACACGGGACCTTGTCTGCTTGCACCACACCTACCTGCTTGGTGACCTCTTCAAAAATAACACTCTCAGCAGATTTGTCAGACACGATTTGCCACATTGGATATCCCTAACCAGTCCATGTCAATATAACTCCCCCCCTACCCCTTTACTTCTCCCCCATTCCCCCCTTCAGAGTCCCCACCAAATTATGCAGTACTGGGTAATTTGCCTCCCTGGTCTGTGGTTCCCTGCCTGGTCTCTGTTGCCCCTTCTTAGCAAGGAGAAAGGTAGGGAGTGAGAGAGAGAGAGAGAGCGGGGGTGAGGGGGAACAGGGAGGGGGTGTAGAGGGACGGGCGAGGAGGGGGAGAGGGAGGGTAGCAATATTCGTGCAGACAGGGGAACATTCTCAGGGAGAAACATGCAGAGCAGAGAGAGAGAGAGACAGAGACAGGGAGAGAGGCAGGGAGACAGGGAGACACACAGAGACAGGGAGAGAGGCAGGGAGACAGGGAGAGAGACACGGAGACAGGGAGAGAGGCAGAGAGACAGGGAGAGAGACATGGAGACAGGGAAAGAGGCAGAGAGACAGACACAGAGACAGGGAGAGAGAGACAGAGTCAGAGGCACAGAGACAGGGAGAGAGAGACAGAGACAGGGAGAGAGGGGGAGACAGGGAGACACACAGACAGGGAGAGAGACAGGGAGACACACAGAGACAGGGAGTCAGAGACAGGGAGAGAGGCAGAGCGAGAGACAGGGAGAGACACAGAGACAGGGAGAGAGGCAGAGCGAGAGACAGGGAGAGACACAGAGACAGGGAGAGACACAGAGCGAGAGACAGGGAGAGACACAGAGACAGGGAGAGAGGCAGAGCGAGAGACAGGGAGAGACACAGAGACAGGGAGAGACACAGAGACGGGGAGAGAGACACAGAGACAGGGTGAGAGGCAGGGAGAGACACAGGGAGAGACACAGAGACAGGGAGAGAGGTAGAGAGAGAGACAGGGAGAGAGACACAGAGACAGGGAGAGACACAGGGAGAGAGGCAGAGGGACAGAGGGAGCCAGAGACACGGGTCACCTTGCAGCTATCACTCTGGAAGAGATTTACAAGACTCAGCTCACGATTAAGAGATTCAACAGAGGACAGATATGCCCGTTGTACAAAAGATTAAGATCAGAGTAACTAGGACTACATCGCTCGGCCGGGAACTCGATGAGAAATACCTTTATCCGGAGAGAGAGCGGAGCGCGGACCTGCTGGCCCGGGCGGGCGCCCCGCGGTTCGGACCGGAGCGAAGATCCCTCGGCACTGTCAAAGCAACACTCCCAGGGCGGGGGGCGGGGGCAGAGAGCGGAGCTCCCTCTCCTCCCCCCCGTCACATCATACACTCCCAGGGCAGGGACAGGAGGTTAGACGGGGTAAAGTTTCCTCTGCGCGATCCCGTCCAGGGCAGGGTCACTCGGAAGCGGGGGTGGGGGGGGGGGGGGATGAGCAGGTTGGGAGCGCCGCCGGCGGAGGGGGCCATCCAGCAGGATTCCCAGAGACAGGAAGAGTGACTTGGAGCTGGCGTTCCGTGGCCGGTTTCCAGGCACAGCGGAGGTCAGATATCCTCAGGAACTCCGGGCCGCGCTTCCCGCTCGCTAAAGATAGACCCGTGGGCAGGGCAGCCGGTGGCGGCTGGGGAGGGGGGCGGCGGTGAGATCCCACCGCCCGGCGGGGTGGGGTAGGGGGTTCCTCCCCAGCCTCGTGGCGGCCCAGTGCAGAGAAGGGCAGGGAGAAGCGGACTCGCAATGCCACTTGGAGGTGGCGCGGGGGGTTGGGGTGGGGGGGTGGGGGGGGGGTGTGGAGATGGCCGGCGGGACACACAGAATCGATGGCCAGAGATGAACCGGCGGGAGCGCAGGAGATTGTGCAGATGCTGGGAATCACAGCCAAAACACACACTCTGAGCCGAGACCCCTCATGGTCTCACACACACACACGGGAACAGGTGCACGCACACCTCCACGGGGCGTCCGGGCACGATTATTCACCGAACCGCTCCGAAGGAGATTCCCTAAGGTTGTTGCAATGGGGACAAGCCCTCAGTGCCTATTAAACGCTCCCAAAGGCGCGGATCTCAAACAGCCTCCGAGAACCAAGCCCAGCTCCCGCCCTGCAGGTGCGGCTAAACCCCGCACTGGCCCGAGGAGGGGCAAAATCGGGTTACCGGCGCCCTAAAGACGGTCGCGTCGGGCAGATGGGGCTCGTCATACCCGTGTGGTTGGCAGCTCACCCAGGACAGGGGGAAAGTCTGATCTCAAACCTCCGCTGCCTTCGGGAGTAAAACCCGAGGAATAATCCGGAGCTGGGGTCCCTGGGGCAGTCCGACGGTGACCGGCAGCCTCCTGCCACCCCCCGGGGCCAAACTTGTATCGGCCGCGTTGGGTTCACCGGAGGCACGGGGTGGCGGGGCCGGCTGGGTCTCTACATCCCACTGCCTGGCCTAAACCGTCCCCGACCGGCCGAGGGTCTCTCTCGCTCCGGCGAATCAGATTAAACTCGCTGCTCCTGGCCAGTCTCCAAGCTGAGCACTGCCCCAGGCTGTACATCTGCCCACTGACAGTACACAGCCAGACGGGACACAAACACACTGAAAACACAGCATCGTTGAATATATCTCTACCCCGCGCCGCTCACCAACAAACACGCACACACATACACACACACACACACACACACAGACACACACACTCACACACACATACTCAAACACACACACACACACACACACACACATACACACACACACACACAGACACACACACTCACAGACACACACACTCACACACACACACTCACTCACACACACACACACACACACTGACACACACACTCACACACACACACACACTCACACACACACACACACACACAGACACACACACTCACAGACACACACACTCACACACACATACTCAAACACACACACTCACTCACACACACACACACACACACTGACACACACACTCACACACACATACTCAAACACACACACACTCACTCAGACACACACACTCACTCAGACACACACACTCTCACACACACACACACTCACATACACACACTCACACACACACACACTCACTCAGACACACACACACACTCACTCAGACACACACACACCCAGACACACACTCACACACACACACTCACTCACACACACACACACACTCACTCAGACACACACACTCACACACACACACTCACTCACACACACACACACTCACTCAGACACACACACACTCACTCAGACACACACACTCACACACACACACGCACACTCACTCACAAACTCACAGAAACACACTCACACTCACACACACTCACACACACACACAAACACTCAGGCACACCACCACACACACACTCACACTCAGACACACCACCACACACACACTCACACTCAGACACACCACCACACACACACTCAGACTCAGACATACACGCACCAAACTCTGACACTCAAGGTTACAGTCAGCAAAGTGACAGTCTGTTAAACCCAACATGAAAGCAATGATACAGCCTGCAACGCACAGTGTGCCTGACACTCGGATACACTCCTCACTGTGAGACTGACACTCGGATACACTCCTCACTGTGAGACTGACACCGATACACCCCTCACCGTGACACTGACACCCTGATACACCCCTCACTGTGACACTGACACGCCGATACACCCCTCACCGTGACACTGACACCCCGATACACCCCTCACTGTGACACTGACACTCCGATACACCCCTCACTGTGACACTGACACCCCAATACACCCCTCACTGTGACACTGACACCGATACACCCCTCACTGTGACACTGACAACCCTATACACCCCTCCCCGTGACACAAACCCCGATACACCCCTCACTGTGACAC
Source organism: Hypanus sabinus (assembly GCF_030144855.1). Taxonomy (NCBI): domain Eukaryota; kingdom Metazoa; phylum Chordata; class Chondrichthyes; order Myliobatiformes; family Dasyatidae; genus Hypanus; species Hypanus sabinus. The sequence goes on along the minus strand of NC_082736.1, from coordinate 26,746,697 downwards.
TGACACCCCGATACACCCCTCACTGTGAGACTGACACTCGGATACACTCCTCACTGTGAGACTGACACTCGGATACACTCCTCACTGTGAGACTGACACCGATACACCCCTCACTGTGAGACTGACACCGATACACCCCTCACTGTGACACTGACACCCCGATACACCCCTCACTGTGACACTGACACTCCGATACACCCCTCACCGTGACAGTGACACCCTGATACACCCCTCACTGTGACACTGACACGCCGATACACCCCTCACCGTGACACTGACACCCCGATACACCCCTCACTGTGACACTGACACTCCGATACACCCCTCACTGTGACACTGACACCCTGATACACCCTACACTGTGACACTGACACCCCGATACACCAATCACTGTGACACTGACACCCCGATACACCCCTCACTGTGACACTGACACTCCGATACACCCCTCACCGTGACACTGCCACCTCGATACAGCCCTCACCGTGACACTGACACTCCGATACACCCCACACTGTGACACTGACACTCTGATACACCCCACACTGTGACACTGACACTCCGATACACCCCTCACTGTGACACTGACACCCTGATACACCCCTCACTGTGACACTGACACTCCGATACACCCCTCACTGTGACACTGACACTCCGATACACCCCTCACTGTGACACTGACACTCCGATACACCCCTCACCGTGACACTGCCACCTCGATACAGCCCTCACCGTGACACTGACACTCCGATACACCCCTCACTGTGACACTGACACCCCAATACACCCCTCACTGTGACACTGACACCGATACACCCCTCACTGTGACACTGACAACCCTATACACCCCTCCCCGTGACACAAACCCCGATACACCCCTCACTGTGACACTGACACCCCGATACACCCCTCACTGTGACACTGACACCGATACACCCCTCACTGTGACACTGACACTCCGATACACCCCCTCACTGTGACACTGACACCCCGATACACCCCTCACTGTAACACTGACACTCAGATACACCCCACACTGTGACACTGACACTCCGATACACCCCTCACTGTGACACTGACACCCCGATACACCCCTCACTGTGACACTGACACTCCGATACACCCCTCACAGTGACACTGACACCGATACACCCCTCACTGACACTGACACCCCTATACACCCCTCCCCGTGACACTTAAACCCCGATACACCCCTCACCGTGACACTGACACTCCGATACACCCCTCACTGTGACACTGACACTCCGATACACCCCTCACTGTGATACTGACACCCCGATACACCCCTCACTGTGACACTGACACCCCGATACACCCCTCACCGTGACACTGACACCGATACACCCCTCACTGTGACACTGACACCCCGATACACCTCTCACTGTGACACTGACACTCTGATACACCCCACACTGTGACACTGACACTCCGATACACCCCTCACTGTGACACTGACACCCCGATACACCCCTCACTGTGACACTGACACCCCGATACACCCCTCACTGTGACACTGACACTCCGATACACCCCTCACTGTGACAGTGACACCCCGATACACCCCTCACTGTGACACTGACACTCCGATACACCTCACACTGTGACACTGACACCCCGATACACCCCTCACTGTGACACTGACACCCCGATACACCCCTCACTGTGACACTGACACCCCGATACACCCCTCACTGTGACACTGACACTCCGATACACCCCTCACTGTGACAGTGACACCCCGATACACCCCTCACTGTGACACTGACACCCCGATACACCCCTCACCATGACACTGACACCCCGATACACCCCTCACTGTGACACTGACACCCCGATACACCCCTCACTGTGACACTGACACCCCGATACACCCCTCACTGTGACACTGACACTCCGATACACCTCACACTGTGACACTGACACTCCGATACACCTCACACTGTGACACTGACACCCCGATACACCCCTCACTGTGACACTGACACTCCGATACACCTCACACTGTGACACTGACACCCCGATACACCCCCTCACTGTGACACTGACACCCCGATACACCCCTCACTGTGACACTGACACTCCGATACACCTCACACTGTGACACTGACACTCCGATACACCCCTCACTGTGACACTGACACTCCGATACACCTCACACTGTGACACTGACACCCCGATACACCCCCTCACTGTGACACTGACACCCCGATACACCCCTCACTGTGACACTGACACTCCGATACACCTCACACTGTGACACTGACACCGATACACCCCCTCACTGTGACACTGACACCCCGATACACCCCTCACTGTGACAGTGACACGCTGATACATCCCTCACTGTGACAGTGACACCCCGATATACCCCCTCACTGTGACACTGACACCCCGATACACCCCTCACTGTGACACTGACACCCTGATACGCCCCCTCACTGTGACATTGACACTCCGATACACCCCTCACTGTGACACTGACACCCTGATACACCCCTCACTGTGACACTGACACTCCGATACACCTTACACTGTGACACTGACACCCCGATACACCCCCTCACTGTGACACTGACACCCCGATACACCCCTCACTGTGACACTGACACTCCAATACACCCCTCACTGTGACAGTGACACCCCGATACACCCCTCACTGTGACACTGACACCCCGATACACCCCTCACTGTGACACTGACACCCCGATACACCCCTCACCGTGACACTTAAACCCCGATACACCCCTCACCGTGACACTGACACTCCGATACACCCCTCACTGTGACACTGACACCCCGATACACCCCTCACTGTGACACTGACACCCCGATACACCCCTCACTGTGACACTGACACCCTGATACACCCTACACTGTGACACTGACACCCCGATACACCAATCACTGTGACACTGACACCCTGATACACCCCACACTGTGACACTGACACCCCGATACACCCCTCACTGTGACACTGACACTCCGATACACCCCTCACCGTGACACTGCCACCTCGATACAGCCCTCACCGTGACACTGACACTCCGATACACCCCACACTGTGACACTGACACTCTGATACACCCCACACTGTGACACTGACACTCCGATACACCCCTCACTGTGACACTGACACTCCGATACACCCCTCACTGTGACACTGACACTCCGATACACCCCTCACCGTGACACTGCCACCTCGATACAGCCCTCACCGTGACACTGACACTCCGATACACCCCACACTGTGACACTGACACTCTGATACACCCCACACTGTGACACTGACACTCCGATACACCCCTCACTGTGACACTGACACCCCGATACACCCCTCACTGTGACACTGACACCGATACACCCCTCACTGTGACACTGACACCCCTATACACCCCTCACTGTGACACTTAAACCCCGATACACCCCTCACTGTGACACTGACACTCCGATACACCCCTCACCGTGACACTGACACTCTGATACACCCCTCACTGTGACACTGACACCGATACACCCCTCACTGTGACACTGACACCCCTATACACCCCTCACTGTGACACTTAAACCCCGATACACCCCTCACTGTGACACTGACACCGATACACCCCTCACCGTGACACTGACACCCTGATACACCCCTCACCGTGACACTGACACCCCGATACACCCCTCACTGTGACACTGACACCGATACACCCCTCACTGTGACATTGACACTCCGATACACCCCTCACTGTGACACTGACACCCTGATACACCCCTCACTGTGACACTGACACGCCGATAAACCCCTCACCATGACACTGACACCCCGATACACCCCTCACTGTGACATTGACACTCCGATACACCCCTCACTGTGACACTGACACCCCGATACACCCTTCACTGTGACACTGACACACAGATACACCCCTCACCGTGAAATCATGGGATGGGAGGCCAAGGGAGAAAGAAAGGGGGAGGGGAGCACCAGAGGGAGATGGATAGCAGGTAGAGTGATGGGCAGAGAGAGAGAGAGAGAAAAAAAATTAAATGTATCAGGGATGGGGTAAGAAGGCGAGGGGGGCATTAATGGAAGTTAGAGAAGTCAATGTTCATGCCATCAGGTCGGAGGCTACCCAGCCGGTATATAAGGAGTTGTTTCTCCAACCTGAGTGTGGCTTCTGCCCTTCACTCTGCCTGTTCTCATCTCCCTCTGATGGTCCCCTCCCTCTTTCTTTCTCTCTGGGCCTCCCGTCCCATGATCCTTTCCCTTTTCCAGCTCTGTATCACTTTCGCCAGTCACCTTTCCGGCTCTCAGCTTCACCCTACCCCCTCCGATCTTCTCCTATCATTTCGCATTTCCCCCTCCCCCTCCTACTTTCAAATCTCTTACTATCTTTCCTTTCAGTTAGTCCTGATGGAGGGTCTCGGCCCGAAACGCCGACAGTGCTTCTCCCTATAGATGCTGCCTGGTCTGCTGCGTACCACCAGAATTTTGTGTGTGTTGCGTGAATTTCCAGCATCTGCAGATTTCCTCGCGTTTGCCTTATATTCAATATCTTGATTTATAATGTACCAAAAGCTCTCTTTACGACCCTATCTACCTGTGATGCCACTTTCAGGGAATTTTGTATCTGTATTCCCGGATCGCTCTGTTCTACTGCACTCCTCGGTGCCCCACCATTTACCCTGTATGTTCTACCTTGGCTTTTCCTTCCAAAGTGCAATAACTCACACTTGCCTGTATTAAACTCCATCCGCCATTTGTCAGCCCGTTTTTCCAGCTGGTCCAGATCCCTCCACAAGCTTTGAAAACCTACCTCACTGTCCGCTACTCCTCCAATCTTTGTACCGTCAGCAAATCTACTGATCCAATTCTTTACTTTGTAAAAACGCACAGAAGAGTGACGGGCGTGTGGAACGCCCAGCCGTGGGGGCAGCGGTAGAGGCAGACAGATTGGGGGCATTTAAGAGGCTCCTGGGTCGGCCAGTGGACGGTAGAGAAACGGCGGGTTTCGTGGGATGGAAGGGTCAGATTGATATTGGAATAGGTTGAAGTACTGGGACGTTCCCGAGGGATTCGGAAAGGCAAAGGGGAGATATTTTTCTTCCACAACGAGGTGGGAACTCGCAGGGAGATTAGAGTGATGGGAAAGCAACAAAAAGGGGAGTGGGAAGCTGTGGGGAAAGAGGGAACAAAGCTGATTCAATATCCTAATGGGGGTCAAGAACTTTACATACGTTCAGCATGCTGGGATCCTGCAGATGCTGGAAATTCAGAGGGACACACTCAAAATGCTGGAGGAACTCGGCAGGATCTATAATCGACGTTTCGGGCTGATTCCCGCACAGCACCAGCTCCCGCTGATTTCCTCTCCAGGGTTTCTTCACAGATGCAACACGGTGAACGGCCCTTCAGCCCAACGGGGCCGTGCTGCCCCACTACACACCCCACCCCCCACGAGCAATTAACCGAAATCTTTGGAACGTGGGAGGAGCCCTGGGGGCACCCTCGGTCGCGGGCCACGGACGGCGGCGGGAATTGGACCCAGGTCGCCGATGCCGTGGAGGCAAGCAAGATGTAGGGAGGAATCGGCGGGCCCGGGCCGCGTCCCTGGCGGGGAGTGGAGGGTCAGCGTTTCCGGGCGAAGGCCCTCAACCGGAGTGGACAAAGAAAATAGAGAGCAGGTGGCCGGAGTGCGATTGGGCGGGTCAGGGGCAAAGCCAGCTCTGGAAAGGCGACCGGAGATGGTAGGCATATAGACGAGTGGGGGGGGGGGGCGATGCGTGGATCCACTGAGGCAGGTGGAGGAGGAGAGTGGGGATAGATACAGAGGCTGCGAGGTGATGGACAGATGGAGGAGCGGAGAGTGGGGATAGTGACAGAGGCTGGGAAGTGATGGACGGGTGGAGGAGGGGAGAGTTGGGATAGTGACAGAGGCTGGGAGGTGATGGGCAGGTGGAGGAGGGGAGAGTGGGGATAGTGACAGAGGCTGGGAGGTGATGAACAGATGGAGGAGGAGAGTGGGGATAGTGAGAGAGGCTTGGAGGTGATGGAAAGATGGAGGAGGGGAGAGTGGGGATAGTGACAGAGGCTGGGAGGTGATGGACAGATGGAGGAGGGGAGAGTGGGGATAGTGACAGAGGCTGGGAGGTGATGGACAGGTGGAGGAGGGGAGAGTGGAGATAGTGACAAAGGCTGGCAGGTGATGAACAGATTGAGGAGGAGAGTGGGGATAGTGACAGAGGCTGGGAGGTGATGGACAGATGGAGGAGGGGGGAGTGTGGATAGTGACAGAGGCTGGGAGCTGATGGACAGGTGGAGGAGGGGAGAGGGGATAGTGACAGATGCTGGGAGGTGATGGATATATGCAGGAGTGGAGAGTGGGGATAGTGACAGAGGCTGGGAGGTGATGGACAGATGGAGGAGGGGAGAGTGGGGATAGTGACAGAGGCTGGGAGGTGATGGACAGATGGAGGAGGGGAGAGTGGGGACAGTGACAGAGGCTGGGAGGTGATGGACAGGTGGAGGAGGGGAGAGTGGAGATAGTGACAGAGGCTGGGAGGTGATGGAAGGGTGGAGGAGGGGAGAGTGGGGATAGAGACAGAGGCTGGGAGGTGATGGACAGGTGGAGTGGAGAGTGGGGATAGTGACAGAGACTGGGAGGTGATGGACGGGTGGAGGAGGGGAGAGTGGGGATAGTGACAGAGGCTGGGAGGTGATGGGTGGAGGGGTGAGTGGGGATAGTGAGAGAGGCTGGGAGGTGATGGACAGGTGGAGGAGGGGACAGGGGATAGTGACAGAGGCTGGGAGGTGATGGACAGATGGAGGAGGGGAGAGTGGGGATAGTGACAGAGGCTGGGAGGTGATGGACGGGTGGAGGAGAGGAGAGTGGGGATAGTGACAGAGGCTGGGAGGTGATGGACGGGTGGAGGAGGGGAGAGTGGGGACAGTGACAGAGGCTGGGAGGTGATGGACGGGTGGAGGAGGAGAGAGTGGGGATAGTGACAGAGACTGGGAGGTGATGGACGGGTGGAGGAGGGGAGAGTGGGGATAGTGACAGAGACTGGGAGGTGATGGACGGGTGGAGGACGGGAGAGTGGGGATAGTGACAGAGGCTGGGAGGTGATGGACAGATTCAGGAGAGGAGAGTCGGGATATTGACAGAGGCTGGGAGGTGGACGGGTGGAGGAGGGGTGAGTGGGGATAGTGACAGAGGCTGGCAGGTGATGGACAGATGGAGGAGGGGAGAGTGGGGATAGTGACAGAGGCTGGGAGGTGATGGACGGGTGGAGGAGGGGAGAGTGGGGATAGTGACAGAGGCTGGGAGCTGATGGACGGGTGGAGGAGGGGAGAGTGGGGATAGTGACAGAGGCTGGCAGGTGATGAATAGATTGAGGAGGAGAGTGGGGATAGTGACAGAGGCTGGGAGGTGATGGACAGATGGAGGAGGGGGGAGTGTGGATAGTGACAGAGGCTGGGAGGTGATGGATATATGGAGGAGTGGAGAGTGTGGATAGTGACAGAGGCTGGGAGGTGATGGACAGATGGAGGAGGGGAGAGTGGAGATAGTGACAGAGGCTGGGTGGTGATGGACAGATGGAGGAGGGGAGAGTGCAGATAGTGACAGAGGCTGGGTGGTGATGGACAGATGGAGGAGGGGAGAGTGGAGATAGTGACAGAGGCTGGGTGGTGATGGACAGATGGAGGAGGGGAGAGTGGAGATAGTGACAGAGACTGGGTGGTGATGGACAGATGGAGGAGGGGAGAGTGGAGATAGTGACAGAGGCTGGGTGGTGATGGACAGATGGAGGAGGGGAGAGTGGGGATAGTGACAGAGGATGGGAGGTGATGGACAGGTGGAGGTAGGGAGAGTGGGGATAGTGACAGGCTGGGAGGTGATGAGCAGATTGAGGAGGAGAGTGGGGATAGTGACAGGCTGGGAGGTGAGGAGCAGATTGAGGAGGAGAGTGGGGATAGTGACAGGGGCTGCGAGGTGTTGGACGGGTGGAGGAGGGGAGAGTGGGGATAGTGACAGAGGCTGGGAGGTGATAGACAGGTGGAGGAGGGGAGAGTGGGGATAGTGACAGAGGCTGGCAGGTGATGGACAGATGGTGGAGGGGAGAGTGGGGATAGTAACAGAGGCTGGGAGGTGATGGACGGGTGGAGGAGGGGACAGTGGGGATAGTGACAGAGGCTGGGACGTGATGGACAGGTGGAGGAGGGGAGAGTGGGGATAGTGACAGAGGCTGGGAGGTGATGGACAGGTGGAGGAGGGGAGAGTGGAGATAGTGACAAAGGCTGGCAGGTGATGAACAGATTGAGGAGGAGAGTGGGGATAGTGACAGAGGCTGGGAGGTGATGGACAGATGGAGGAGGGGGGAGTGTGGATAGTGACAGAGGCTGGGAGCTGATGGACAGGTGGAGGAGGGGAGAGGGGATAGTGACAGATGCTGGGAGGTGATGGATATATGCAGGAGTGGAGAGTGGGGATAGTGACAGAGGCTGGGAGGTGATGGACAGATGGAGGAGGGGAGAGTGGGGATAGTGACAGAGGCTGGGAGGTGATGGACAGATGGAGGAGGGGAGAGTGGGGACAGTGACAGAGGCTGGGAGGTGATGGACAGGTGGAGGAGGGGAGAGTGGAGATAGTGACAGAGGCTGGGAGGTGATGGAAGGGTGGAGGAGGGGAGAGTGGGGATAGAGACAGAGGCTGGGAGGTGATGGACAGGTGGAGTGGAGAGTGGGGATAGTGACAGAGACTGGGAGGTGATGGACGGGTGGAGGAGGGGAGAGTGGGGATAGTGACAGAGGCTGGGAGGTGATGGGTGGAGGGGTGAGTGGGGATAGTGAGAGAGGCTGGGAGGTGATGGACAGGTGGAGGAGGGGAGAGGGGATAGTGACAGAGGCTGGGAGGTGATGGACAGATGGAGGAGGGGAGAGTGGGGATAGTGACAGAGGCTGGGAGGTGATGGACGGGTGGAGGAGAGGAGAGTGGGGATAGTGACAGAGGCTGGGAGGTGATGGACGGGTGGAGGAGGGGAGAGTGGGGACAGTGACAGAGGCTGGGAGGTGATGGACGGGTGGAGGAGGAGAGAGTGGGGATAGTGACAGAGACTGGGAGGTGATGGACGGGTGGAGGAGGGGAGAGTGGGGATAGTGACAGAGACTGGGAGGTGATGGACGGGTGGAGGACGGGAGAGTGGGGATAGTGACAGAGGCTGGGAGGTGATGGACAGATTCAGGAGAGGAGAGTCGGGATATTGACAGAGGCTGGGAGGTGGACGGGTGGAGGAGGGGTGAGTGGGGATAGTGACAGAGGCTGGGAGGTGATGGACGGGTGGAGGAGGGGAGAGTGGGGATAGTGACAGAGGCTGGGAGCTGATGGACGGGTGGAGGAGGGGAGAGTGGGGATAGTGACAGAGGCTGGGAGGTGATGGACAGATGGAGGAGGGGGGAGTGTGGATAGTGACAGAGGCTGGGAGGTGATGGATATATGGAGGAGTGGAGAGTGTGGATAGTGACAGAGGCTGGGAGGTGATGGACAGATGGAGGAGGGGAGAGTGGAGATAGTGACAGAGGCTGGGTGGTGATGGACAGATGGAGGAGGGGAGAGTGGAGATAGTGACAGAGGCTGGGTGGTGATGGACAGATGGAGGAGGGGAGAGTGGAGATAGTGACAGAGGCTGGGTGGTGATGGACAGATGGAGGAGGGGAGAGTGGAGATAGTGACAGAGACTGGGTGGTGATGGACAGATGGAGGAGGGGAGAGTGGAGATAGTGACAGAGGCTGGGTGGTGATGGACAGATGGAGGAGGGGAGAGTGGGGATAGTGACAGAGGATGGGAGGTGATGGACAGGTGGAGGTAGGGAGAGTGGGGATAGTGACAGGCTGGGAGGTGATGAGCAGATTGAGGAGGAGAGTGGGGATAGTGACAGGCTGGGAGGTGAGGAGCAGATTGAGGAGGAGAGTGGGGATAGTGACAGGGGCTGCGAGGTGTTGGACGGGTGGAGGAGGGGAGAGTGGGGATAGTGACAGAGGCTGGGAGGTGATAGACAGGTGGAGGAGGGGAGAGTGGGGATAGTGACAGAGGCTGGCAGGTGATGGACAGATGGTGGAGGGGAGAGTGGGGATAGTAACAGAGGCTGGGAGGTGATGGACGGGTGGAGGAGGGGACAGTGGGGATAGTGACAGAGGCTGGGACGTGATGGACAGGTGGAGGAGGGGAGAGTGGGGATAGTGAAAGAGGCTGTGAGGTGATGGACAGGTGGAGGAGGGGAGAGTGGGGATAGTGACAGAGGCTGGGAGGTGAGGGACAGATGGAGGAGGGGAGAGTGGGGATAGTGACAGAGGCTGGGAGGTGATGGACGGGTGGAGGACGGGAGAGTGGAGACAGTGACAGAGACTGGGAGGTGATTGACAGATGGAGGAGCGGAGAGTGGGGCTAGTGACAGAGGCTGGGAGGTGATGGACAGATGGAGGAGGGGAGAGTGGGGATAGTGACAGAGGCTGGGAGGTCATGGACAGATGGTGAAGTGGAGAGTGGGGATAGTGAGAGAGGCTGGGAGGTGATGGACCGGTAGAGGAGGGGAGATTGAGGATAGTGACAGAGGTTGGGAGGTGATGGACAGATGGTGGAGGGGAGAGTGGGGATAGTGAGAGAGGCTGGGAGGTGATGGATATATGGAGGAGGGGAGAGTGGGGATAGTGATAGAGGCTGGGAGGTGATGGACGGGTGGGGATAGTGACAGAGGCTGGGAGGTGATGGAGAAATGGAGGATTGGAGAGTGGGGATAGTGACAGAGGCTGGGATGTGATGGACAGGTGGAGGAGGAGAGTGGGGATAGTGACAGAGGCTGGGAGGTGATGGACAGATGGAGGAGGGGAGAGTGGGGATAGTGACAGAGGCTGGGAGGTGGTGGACAGATGGAGGAGTGGAGAGTGGGGATAGTGACAGAGGCTGGGTAGTGATGGACAGATGGAGGAGGGGAGAGTGGAGATAGTGACAGAGGCTGGGAGGTGATGGACAGATGGAGGAGGGGAGAGTGGAGATAGTGACAGAGGCTGAGAAGTGATGGACAGGTGCAGGAGGAGAGTGGGGATAGTGACAGAGGCTGGGAGGTGATGGACAGATGGAGGAAAGGAGAGTTGGGATAGTGACAGAGGCTGGGAGGTTATGGACAGATGGAGGAGGGGAGAGTGGGGATAGTGACAGAGGCTGGAGGTGATGGACAGATGGAGGAGGGGAGAGTGGGGATAGTGACAGAGGCTGGGAGGTGGACAGATGGAGGAGCGGAGAGTGGGGATAGTGACAGAGGCTGGGAGGTGATGGGCAGGTGGAGGAGGGGAGAGTGCGGATCGTGACAGAGACTGGGAGGTGATGGACGGGTGGAGGAGGAGAGAGGGGATAGTGAAAGAGACTGGGAGGTGATAGACAGATGGAGGAGGGGAGAGTGCGGATAGTGACAGAGGCTGGGAGGTGATGGACAGGTGGAGGAGGGGAGAGTGGGGATAGTGACAGAGGCTGGGAGGTGATGGACGGGTGGAGGAGGGGAGAGTGGGGATAGTGACAGAGGCTGGGAGGTGATGGACGGGTGGAGGAGGGGAGAGTGGGGATAGTGACAGAGGCTGGGAGGTGATGGACGGGTGGAGGAGGGGAGAGTGGGGATAGTGACAGAGGCTGGGAGGTGATGGACAGATTGAGTAGGGGAGAGTGGGGATAGTGACAGAGGCTGTGAGGTGATGGACAGGTGGAGGAGGGGAGAGTGGGGATAGTGACAGAGGCTGGGAGGTGATGGACGGGTGGAGGAGGGGAGAGTGGGGATAGTGACAGAGGCTGGGAGGTGATGGACGGGTGGAGGAGGGGAGAGTGGGGATAGTGAAAGAGGCTGGGAGGTGATGGACAGGTGGAGGAGGAGAGAGTGGGGATAGTGACAGAGGCTGGGAGGTGATGGACAGATGGAGGAGGGGAGAGTGGGGATAGTGACAGAGGCTGGGAGGTGATGGACGGGTGGAGGAGGGGAGAGTGGGGATAGTGACAGAGGCTGGGAGGTGATGGACAGGCGGAGGAGGGGAAAGTGGGGATAGTGAGAGAGGCTGGGAGGTGATGGACAGATGGTGGAGGGGAGAGTGGGGTTAGTGACAGAGGCCGGGTGGAGGAGGGGAGAGTGGGGATAGTGACAGAGGCTGGGAGGTGATGAGCAGATTGAGGAGGAGAGTGGGGATAGTGACAGAGGCTGGGAGGTGATGGACGGGTGGAGGAGGGCAGAGTCGGGATAGTGACAGAGGCTGGGAGGTGATTGACAGATGGAGGAGGGGAGAGTGGGGATAGTGACAGAGGCTGGGAGGTGATGGACGGGTGGAGGAGGGGAGAGTGGGGATAGTGACAGAGGCTGGGAGGTGATGGACAGGCGGAGGAGGGGAAAGTGGGGATAGTGAGAGAGGCTGGGAGGTGATGGACAGATGGTGGAGGGGAGAGTGTGGATCGTGACAGAGACTGGGAGGTGATGGACGGGTGGTGGAGGGGAGAGTGGGGATAGTGACAGAGGCTGGGAGGTGATGGACGGATGGAGGAGGGGAGAGTGGGGATAGTGACACAGGCTGGGAGGTGATGAATGGGTGGAGGATGGGAGAGTGGGGATAATGACAGAGGTTGGGTGGTAATGGACAGAGGGAGGAGGGGAGAGTGGGGATAGTGACAGGCTGTGAGGTGAGGGACAGGTGGAGGAGTGGAGAGCGGGGATAGTGACAGAGGCTGGGAGTTGATGGAGAAATGGAGGAGCGGAGAGTGGGGATAGTGACAGAGGCTGGGAGGTGATAGACAGGTGGAGGAGGAGAGTGGGGATAGTGACAGAAGCTGGGAGGTGATGGACGTGTGGAGGAGGGGATAGTGACAGAGGCTGGGAGTTGATGGACCGGTTGAGGAGGGGAGAGTGGGGTTAGTGACAGAGGCTGGGAGGTGTTGGACAGATAGAGGAGGGGAGAGTGGGGATAGTGACCGAGGCTGGGAGGTGATGAACAGGTGGAGGAGGGGAGAGTGCGGATAGTGACAGAGGCTGGGAGGTGATGGAAAGGTGGAGGAAGGGAGAGTGGGGATAGTGACAGAGGCTGGGAGGTGATAAATAGGTGGAGGAGGGGAGAGTGGGGATTGTGACAGAGGCTGGGAGGTGATGGACAGGCGGAGGAGGGGAAAGTGGGGATAGTGAGAGAGGCTGGGAGGTGATGGACAGATGGTGGAGGGGAGAGTGGGGTTAGTGACAGAGGCCGGGTGGAGGAGGGGGAGAGTGGGGATAGTGACAGAGGCTGGGAGGTGATGAGCAGATTGAGGAGGAGAGTGGGGATAGTGACAGAGGCTGGGAGGTGATGGACGGGTGGAGGAGGGCAGAGTCGGGATAGTGACAGAGGCTGGGAGGTGATTGACAGATGGAGGAGGGGAGAGTGGGGATAGTGACAGAGGCTGGGAGGTGATGGACGGGTGGAGGAGGGGAGAGTGGGGATAGTGACAGAGGCTGGGAGGTGATGGACAGGCGGAGGAGGGGAAAGTGGGGATAGTGAGAGAGGCTGGGAGGTGATGGACAGATGGTGGAGGGGAGAGTGTGGATCGTGACAGAGACTGGGAGGTGATGGACGGGTGGTGGAGGGGAGAGTGGGGATAGTGACAGAGGCTGGGAGGTGATGGACGGATGGAGGAGGGGAGAGTGGGGATAGTGACACAGGCTGGGAGGTGATGAATGGGTGGAGGATGGGAGAGTGGGGATAATGACAGAGGTTGGGTGGTAATGGACAGAGGGAGGAGGGGAGAGTGGGGATAGTGACAGGCTGTGAGGTGAGGGACAGGTGGAGGAGTGGAGAGCGGGGATAGTGACAGAGGCTGGGAGTTGATGGAGAAATGGAGGAGCGGAGAGTGGGGATAGTGACAGAGGCTGGGAGGTGATAGACAGGTGGAGGAGGAGAGTGGGGTTAGTGACAGAGGCTGGGAGGTGTTGGACAGATAGAGGAGGGGAGAGTGGGGATAGTGACCGAGGCTGGGAGGTGATGAACAGGTGGAGGAGGGGAGAGTGCGGATAGTGACAGAGGCTGGGAGGTGATGGAAAGGTGGAGGAAGGGAGAGTGGGGATAGTGACAGAGGCTGGGAGGTGATAAATAGGTGGAGGAGGGGAGAGTGGGGATTGTGACAGAGGCTGGGAGGTGATGGACGGGTGGAGGAGGGGAGAGCGGGGATACTGACAGAGGCTGGGAGTTGATGGAGAAATGGAGGAGCGGAGAGTGGGGATACTGACAGAGGCTGGGAGGTGATGGACAGGTGGAGGAGGAGAGTGGGGTTAGTGTCAGAGGCTGGGAGGTGATGGACAGATGGAGGAGCGGAGAGTGGGGATAGTGACAGAGGCTGGGAGGTGATGGACAGATGGAGGTGCGGAGAGTGGGGATAGTGACAGAGGCTGGGAGCTGATGGACGGGTGGAGGAGGGGAGAGTGGGGATAGTGACAGAGGCTGGCAGGTGATGAATAGATTGAGGAGGAGAGTGGGGATAGTGACAGAGGCTGGGAGGTGATGGACAGATGGAGGAGGGGGGAGTGTGGACAGTGACAGAGGCTGGGAGGTGATGGATATATGGAGGAGTGGAGAGGTGTGGATAGTGACAGAGGCTGGGAGGTGATGGACAGATGGAGGAGGGGAGAGTGGAGATAGTGACAGAGGCTGGGTGGTGATGCACAGATGGAGGAGGGGAGAGTGGAGATAGTGACAGAGGCTGGAGGTGATGGACAGATGGAGGAGGGGAGAGTGGGGATAGTGACAGAGGCTGGGAGGTGGACAGATGGAGGAGCGGAGAGTGGGGATAGTGACAGAGGCTGGGAGGTGATGGGCAGGTGGAGGAGGGGAGAGTGCGGATCGTGACAGAGACTGGGAGGTGATGGACGGGTGGAGGAGGAGAGAGGGGATAGTGAAAGAGACTGGGAGGTGATAGACAGATGGAGGAGGGGAGAGTGCGGATAGTGACAGGAGGCTGGGAGGTGATGGACAGGTGGAGGAGGGGAGAGTGGGGATAGTGACAGAGGCTGGGAGGTGATGGACGGGTGGAGGAGGGGAGAGTGGGGATAGTGACAGAGGCTGGGAGGTGATGGACGGGTGGAGGAGGGGAGAGTGGGGATAGTGACAGAGGCTGGGAGGTGATGGACGGGTGGAGGAGGGGAGAGTGGGGATAGTGACAGAGGCTGGGAGGTGATGGACGGGTGGAGGAGGGGAGAGTGGGGATAGTGACAGAGGCTGGCAGGTGATGAATAGATTGAGGAGGAGAGTGGGGATAGTGACAGAGGCTGGGAGGTGATGGACAGATGGAGGAGGGGAGAGTGGGGATAGTGACAGAGGCTGGGAGGTGATGGACGGGTGGAGGAGGGGAGAGTGGGGATAGTGACAGAGGCTGGGAGCTGATGGACGGGTGGAGGAGGGGAGAGTGGGGATAGTGACAGAGGCTGGCAGGTGATGAATAGATTGAGGAGGAGAGTGGGGATAGTGACAGAGGCTGGGAGGTGATGGACAGATGGAGGAGGGGGGAGTGTGGACAGTGACAGAGGCTGGGAGGTGATGGATATATGGAGGAGTGGAGAGTGTGGATAGTGACAGAGGCTGGGAGGTGATGGACAGATGGAGGAGGGGAGAGTGGAGATAGTGACAGAGGCTGGGTGGTGATGGACAGATGGAGGAGGGGAGAGTGGAGATAGTGACAGAGGCTGGGTGGTGATGGACAGATGGAGGAGGGGAGAGTGGAGATAGTGACAGAGGCTGGGAGGTTATGGACAGATGGAGGAGGGGAGAGTGGGGATAGTGACAGAGGCTGGAGGTGATGGACAGATGGAGGAGGGGAGAGTGGGGATAGTGACAGAGGCTGGAGGTGGACAGATGGAGGAGCGGAGAGTGGGGATAGTGACAGAGGCTGGGAGGTGATGGGCAGGTGGAGGAGGGGAGAGTGACAGAGGCTGGGAGTTGATGGACCGGTTGAGGAGGGGAGAGTGGGGTTAGTGACAGAGGCTGGGAGGTGTTGGACAGATAGAGGAGGGGAGAGTGGGGATAGTGACCGAGGCTGGGAGGTGATGAACAGGTGGAGGAGGGGAGAGTGCGGATAGTGACAGAGGCTGGGAGGTGATGGAAAGGTGGAGGAAGGGAGAGTGGGGATAGTGACAGAGGCTGGGAGGTGATAAATAGGTGGAGGAGGGGAGAGTGGGGATTGTGACAGAGGCTGGGAGGTGATGGACGGGTGGAGGAGGGGAGAGCGGGGATACTGACAGAGGCTGGGAGTTGATGGAGAAATGGAGGAGCGGAGAGTGGGGATACTGACAGAGGCTGGGAGGTGATGGACAGGTGGAGGAGGAGAGTGGGGTTAGTGTCAGAGGCTGGGAGGTGATGGACAGATGGAGGAGCGGAGAGTGGGGATAGTGACAGAGGCTGGGAGGTGATGGACAGATGGAGGTGCGGAGAGTGGGGATAGTGACAGAGGCTGGAGGTGATGGACGGGTGGAGGAGGGGTGAGTGGGGATAGTGACAGAGGCTGGGAGGTGATGGACGGGTGGAGGAGGGGAGAGTGGGGATAGTGACAGAGGCTGGGAGCTGATGGACGGGTGGAGGAGGGGAGAGTGGGGATAGTGACAGAGGCTGGCAGGTGATGAATAGATTGAGGAGGAGAGTGGGGATAGTGACAGAGGCTGGGAGGTGATGGACAGATGGAGGAGGGGGGAGTGTGGACAGTGACAGAGGCTGGGAGGTGATGGACAGGTGGAGGCGGGGAGAGTGGGGATAGTGACAGAGGCTGGGAGGTGATGGACAGGTGGAGGAGGGGAGAGTGGGGATAGTGACAGAGGCTGGGAGGTGATGGACAGATGGAGGAGGGGAGAGTGGAGATAGTGACAGAGGCTGGGTGGTGATGGACAGATGGAGGAGGGGAGAGTGGAGATAGTGACAGAGGCTGGGAGGTTATGGACAGATGGAGGAGGGGAGAGTGGGGATAGTGACAGAGGCTGGAGGTGATGGACAGATGGAGGAGGGGAGAGTGGGGATAGTGACAGAGGCTGGGAGGTGGACAGATGGAGGAGCGGAGAGTGGGGATAGTGACAGAGGCTGGGAGGTGATGGGCAGGTGGAGGAGGGGAGAGTGCGGATCGTGACAGAGACTGGGAGGTGATGGACGGGTGGAGGAGGAGAGAGGGGATAGTGAAAGAGACTGGGAGGTGATAGACAGATGGAGGAGGGGAGAGTGCGGATAGTGACAGAGGCTGGGAGGTGATGGACAGGTGGAGGAGGGGAGAGTGGGGATAGTGACAGAGGCTGGGAGGTGATGGACGGGTGGAGGAGGGGAGAGTGGGGATAGTGACAGAGGCTGGGAGGTGATGGACGGGTGGAGGAGGGGAGAGTGGGGATAGTGACAGAGGCTGGGAGGTGATGGACGGGTGGAGGAGGGGAGAGTGGGGATAGTGACAGAGGCTGGGAGGTGATGGACAGATTGAGTAGGGGAGAGTGGGGATAGTGACAGAGGCTGGGAGGTGATGGACAGATGGAGGTGCGGAGAGTGGGGATAGTGACAGAGGCTGGGAGGTGATGGACGGGTGGAGGAGGGGTGAGTGGGGATAGTGACAGAGGCTGGGAGGTGATGGACGGGTGGAGGAGGGGAGAGTGGGGATAGTGACAGAGGCTGGGAGCTGATGGACGGGTGGAGGAGGGGAGAGTGGGGATAGTGACAGAGGCTGGCAGGTGATGGACAGATGGAGGAGGGGGGAGTGTGGACAGTGACAGAGGCTGGGAGGTGATGGATATATGGAGGAGTGGAGAGTGTGGATAGTGACAGAGGCTGGGAGGTGATGGACAGATGGAGGAGGGGAGAGTGGAGATAGTGACAGAGGCTGGGTGGTGATGGACAGATGGAGGAGGGGAGAGTGGAGATAGTGACAGAGGCTGGGTGGTGATGGACAGATGGAGGAGGGGAGAGTGGAGATAGTGACAGAGGCTGGGAGGTTATGGACAGATGGAGGAGGGGAGAGTGGGGATAGTGACAGAGGCTGGAGGTGATGGACAGATGGAGGAGGGGAGAGTGGGGATAGTGACAGAGGCTGGGAGGTGGACAGATGGAGGAGCGGAGAGTGGGGATAGTGACAGAGGCTGGGAGGTGATGGGCAGGTGGAGGAGGGGAGAGTGCGGATCGTGACAGAGACTGGGAGGTGATGGACGGGTGGAGGAGGAGAGAGGGGATAGTGAAAGAGACTGGGAGGTGATAGACAGATGGAGGAGGGGAGAGTGCGGATAGTGACAGAGGCTGGGAGGTGATGGACAGGTGGAGGAGGGGAGAGTGGGGATAGTGACAGAGGCTGGGAGGTGATGGACGGGTGGAGGAGGGGAGAGTGGGGATAGTGACAGAGGCTGGGAGGTGATGGACGGGTGGAGGAGGGGAGAGTGGGGATAGTGACAGAGGCTGGGAGGTGATGGACGGGTGGAGGAGGGGAGAGTGGGGATAGTGACAGAGGCTGGGAGGTGATGGACAGATTGAGTAGGGGAGAGT
The DNA here is from genome assembly GCF_030144855.1 of Hypanus sabinus. Taxonomy (NCBI): domain Eukaryota; kingdom Metazoa; phylum Chordata; class Chondrichthyes; order Myliobatiformes; family Dasyatidae; genus Hypanus; species Hypanus sabinus. Next base: position 26,728,149 of record NC_082736.1, on the reverse strand, counting down.
GGGGATAGTGACAGAGGCTGTGAGGTGATGGACAGGTGGAGGAGGGGAGAGTGGGGATAGTGACAGAGGCTGGGAGGTGATGGACGGGTGGAGGAGGGGAGAGTGGGGATAGTGACAGAGGCTGGGAGGTGATGGACGGGTGGAGGAGGGGAGAGTGGGGATAGTTACAGAGGCTGGGAGGTGATGGACGGGTGGAGGAGGGGAGAGTGGGGATAGTGACAGAGGCTGGGAGGTGATGGACAGATTGAGTAGGGGAGAGTGGGGATAGTGACAGAGGCTGTGAGGTGATCGACAGGTGGAGGAGGGGAGAGTGGGGATAGTGACAGAGGCTGTGAGGTGATGGACAGGTGGAGGAGGGGAGAGTGGGGATGGTGACAGAGGCTGGGAGGTGATGGACAGGTGGAGGAGGGGAGAGTGGGGATAGTGACAGAGGCTGGGAGGTGATGGACAGGTGGAGCAGGAGAGTGTGGGGATAGTGACAGACTGGGAGGTGATGGACAGGTGGAGCAGGAGAGTGTGGGGATAGTGACAGACTGGGAGGTGATGGACAGGTGGAGCAGGAGAGTGTGGGGATGGTGACAGAGGCTGGGAGGTGATGGACAGGTGGAGGAGGGGAGAGTGGGGATAGTGACAGACTGGGAGGTGATGAGCAGATTGAGGAGGAGAGAGTGGGGATAGTGACAGAGGCTGGGAGGTGATGGACGGGTGGAGGAGGGGACAGTGGGGATAGTGAAAGAGGCTGGGAGGTGATGGACAGGTGGAGGAGGAGAGAGTGGGGATAGTGACAGAGGCTGGGAGGTGATTGACAGATGGAGGAGGAGAGAGTTGGGATAGTGACAGAGGCTGGGAGGTGATTGACAGATGGAGGAGGGGAGAGTGGGGTTAGTGACAGAGGCCGGGTGGAGGAGGGGAGAGTGGGGATAGTGACAGAGGCTGGGAGGTGATGGACGGGTGGAGGAGGGGAGAGTGGGGATAGTGACAGAGGCTGGGAGGTGATGGACAGGCGGAGGAGGGGAAAGTGGGGATAGTGAGAGAGGCTGGGAGGTGATGGACAGATGGTGGAGGGGAGAGTGTGGATCGTGACAGAGACTGGGAGGTGATGGACGGGTGGTGGAGGGGAGAGTGGGGATAGTGACAGAGGCTGGGAGGTGATGGACGGATGGAGGAGGGGAGAGTGGGGATAGTGACACAGGCTGGGAGGTGATGAATGGGTGGAGGATGGGAGAGTGGGGATAATGACAGAGGTTGGGTGGTAATGGACAGAGGGAGGAGGGGAGAGTGGGGATAGTGACAGGCTGTGAGGTGAGGGACAGGTGGAGGAGTGGAGAGCGGGGATAGTGACAGAGGCTGGGAGTTGATGGAGAAATGGAGGAGCGGAGAGTGGGGATAGTGACAGAGGCTGGGAGGTGATAGACAGGTGGAGGAGGAGAGTGGGGATAGTGACAGAAGCTGGGAGGTGATGGACGTGTGGAGGAGGGGATAGTGACAGAGGCTGGGAGTTGATGGACCGGTTGAGGAGGGGAGAGTGGGGTTAGTGACAGAGGCTGGGAGGTGTTGGACAGATAGAGGAGGGGAGAGTGGGGATAGTGACCGAGGCTGGGAGGTGATGAACAGGTGGAGGAGGGGAGAGTGCGGATAGTGACAGAGGCTGGGAGGTGATGGAAAGGTGGAGGAAGGGAGAGTGGGGATAGTGACAGAGGCTGGGAGGTGATAAATAGGTGGAGGAGGGGAGAGTGGGGATTGTGACAGAGGCTGGGAGGTGATGGACGGGTGGAGGAGGGGAGAGCGGGGATACTGACAGAGGCTGGGAGTTGATGGAGAAATGGAGGAGCGGAGAGTGGGGATACTGACAGAGGCTGGGAGGTGATGGACAGGTGGAGGAGGAGAGTGGGGTTAGTGTCAGAGGCTGGGAGGTGATGGACAGATGGAGGAGCGGAGAGTGGGGATAGTGACAGAGGCTGGGAGGTGATGGACAGATGGAGGAGGGGAGAGTGGGGATAGTGACAGAGGCTGGGAGGTGATGGACAGATGGAGGTGCGGAGAGTGGGGATAGTGACAGAGGCTGGGAGGTGATGGACGGGTGGAGGAGGGGTGAGTGGGGATAGTGACAGAGGCTGGGAGGTGATGGACGGGTGGAGGAGGGGAGAGTGGGGATAGTGACAGAGGCTGGGAGCTGATGGACGGGTGGAGGAGGGGAGAGTGGGGATAGTGACAGAGGCTGGCAGGTGATGAATAGATTGAGGAGGAGAGTGGGGATAGTGACAGAGGCTGGGAGGTGATGGACAGATGGAGGAGGGGGGAGTGTGGACAGTGACAGAGGCTGGGAGGTGATGGATATATGGAGGAGTGGAGAGTGTGGATAGTGACAGAGGCTGGGAGGTGATGGACAGATGGAGGAGGGGAGAGTGGAGATAGTGACAGAGGCTGGGTGGTGATGGACAGATGGAGGAGGGGAGAGTGGAGATAGTGACAGAGGCTGGGTGGTGATGGACAGATGGAGGAGGGGAGAGTGGAGATAGTGACAGAGGCTGGGTGGTGATGGACAGATTGAGGAGGGGAGAGTGGAGATAGTGACAGAGACTGGGTGGTGATGGACAGATGGAGGAGGGGAGAGTGGAGATAGTGACAGAGGCTGGGTGGTGATGGACAGATGGAGGAGGGGAGAGTGGGGATAGTGACAGAGGATGGGAGGTGATGGACAGGTGGAGGTAGGGAGAGTGGGGATAGTGACAGGCTGGGAGGTGATGAGCAGATTGAGGAGGAGAGTGGGGATAGTGACAGGCTGGGAGGTGAGGAGCAGATTGAGGAGGAGAGTGGGGATAGTGACAGGGGCTGCGAGGTGTTGGACGGGTGGAGGAGGGGAGAGTGGGGATAGTGACAGAGGCTGGGAGGTGATAGACAGGTGGAGGAGGGGAGAGTGGGGATAGTGACAGAGGCTGGCAGGTGATGGACAGATGGTGGAGGGGAGAGTGGGGATAGTAACAGAGGCTGGGAGGTGATGGACGGGTGGAGGAGGGGACAGTGGGGATAGTGACAGAGGCTGGGACGTGATGGACAGGTGGAGGAGGGGAGAGTGGAGATAGTGAAAGAGGCTGTGAGGTGATGGACAGGTGGAGGAGGGGAGAGTGGGGATAGTGACAGAGGCTGGGAGGTGAGGGACAGATGGAGGAGGGGAGAGTGGGGATAGTGACAGAGGCTGGGAGGTGATGGACGGGTGGAGGACGGGAGAGTGGAGACAGTGACAGAGACTGGGAGGTGATTGACAGATGGAGGAGCGGAGAGTGGGGCTAGTGACAGAGGCTGGGAGGTGATGGACAGATGGAGGAGGGGAGAGTGGGGATAGTGACAGAGGCTGGGAGGTGGTGGACAGATGGAGGAGTGGAGAGTGGGGATAGTGACAGAGGCTGGGTAGTGATGGACAGATGGAGGAGGGGAGAGTGGAGATAGTGACAGAGGCTGGGAGGTGATGGACAGATGGAGGAGGGGAGAGTGGAGACTGTGACAGAGGCTGGGTAGTGATGGACAGATGGAGGAGGGGAGAGTGGGGATAGTGACCGAGGCTGGGAGGTGATGGACAGATGGAGGAAAGGAGAGTTGGGATAGTGACAGAGGCTGGGAGGTTATGGACAGATGGAGGAGGGGAGAGTGGGGATAGTGACAGAGGCTGGAGGTGATGGACAGATGGAGGAGGGGAGAGTGGGGATAGTGACAGAGGCTGGGAGGTGGACAGATGGAGGAGCGGAGAGTGGGGATAGTGACAGAGGCTGGGAGGTGATGGGCAGGTGGAGGAGGGGAGAGTGCGGATCGTGACAGAGACTGGGAGGTGATGGACGGGTGGAGGAGGAGAGAGGGGATAGTGAAAGAGACTGGGAGGTGATGGACAGATGGAGCAGGGGAGAGTGCGGATAGTGACAGAGGCTGGGAGGTGATGGACAGGTGGAGGAGAGGAGAGTGGGGATAGTGACAGAGGCTGGGAGGTGATGGACGGGTGGAGGAGGGGAGAGTGGGGATAGTGACAGAGGCTGGGAGGTGATGGACGGGTGGAGGAGGGGAGAGTGGGGATAGTGACAGAGGCTGGGAGGTGATGGACGGGTGGAGGAGGGGAGAGTGGGGATAGTGACAGAGGCTGGGAGGTGATGGACAGATTGAGTAGGGGAGAGTGGGGATAGTGACAGAGGCTGTGAGGTGATGGACAGGTGGAGGAGGGGAGAGTGGGGTTAGTGACAGAGGCTGGGAGGTGATGGACAGGTGGAGGAGGGGAGAGTGGGGATGGTGACAGAGGCTGGGAGGTGATGGACAGGTGGAGGAGGGGAGAGTGGAGATAGTGACAGAGGCTGTGAGGTAATGGACATGTGGAGGAGGGGAGAGTGGGGATAGTGACAGAGGCTGGGAGGTGATGGACAGGTGGAGGAGGGGAGAGTGTGGATAGTGACAGGCTGGGAGGTGATGAGCAGATTGTGGAGGAGAGTGGGGATAGTGACAGAGGCTGGGAGGTGATGGACGGTTGGAGGAGGGGGACAGTGGGGATAGTGAAAGAGGCTGGGAGGTGATGAGCAGATTGAGGAGGAGAGTGGGGATAGTGACAGAGGCTGGGAGGTGATGGACGGGTGGAGGAGGGGACAGTGGGGATAGTGAAAGAGGCTGGGAGGTGATGAGCAGATTGAGGAGGAGAGTGGGGATAGTGACAGAGGCTGGGAGGTGATGGACAGGTGGAGGAGGAGAGAGTGGGGATAGTGACAGAGGCTGGGAGGTGATTGACAGATGGAGGAGGAGAGAGTTGGGATAGTGACAGAGGCTGGGAGGTGATTGACAGATGGAGGAGGGGAGAGTGGGGTTAGTGACAGAGGCCGGGTGGAGGAGGGGAGAGTGGGGATAGTGACAGAGGCTGGGAGGTGTTGGACGGGTGGAGGAGCAGAGAGTGGGGATAGTGACAGAGGCTGGGAGGTGATGAGCAGATTGAGGAGGAGAGTGGGGATAGTGACAGAGGCTGGGAGGTGATGGACGGGTGGAGGAGGGCAGAGTCGGGATAGTGACAGAGGCTGGGAGGTGATGGACAGATGGAGGAGGGGAGAGTGGGGATAGTGACACAGGCTGGGTTCTGATGGACAGATGAAGGAGGGGAAAGTGGGGATAGTGAGAGAGGCTGGGAGGTGATGGACAGATGGTGGAGGGGAGAGTGTGGATCGTGACAGAGACTGGGAGGTGATGGACGGGTGGTGGAGGGGAGAGTGGGGATAGTGACAGAGGCTGGGAGGTGATGAACAGGTGGAGGAGTGGAGAGTGGGGATAGTGACAGGCTGGGAGGTGATGGACAGATGGAGGAGGAGAGAGTGGGGATAGTGACAGAGTCTGGGAGGTGATTCACAGATGGAGGAGGGGAGAGTGGGGATAGTGACCGAGGCTGGGAAGTGATGGACAGGTGGAGGAGGGGAGAGTGGGGATAGTGACAGAGGCTGGGAAGTGATGGACAGATGGTGGAGGGGAGAGTGGGGATAGTGACAGAGGCTGGGAGGTGATGAGCAGATTGAGGAGGAGAGTGGGGATAGTGACAGGCTGGGAGGTGATGAGCAGATTGAGGAGGAGAGTGGGGATAGTGACAGAGACTGGGAGGTGATGGACAGAGGGAGGAGGGGAGAGTGGAGATAGTGACAGAGGCTTGGTGGTGATGGACAGATGGAGGAGCGGAGAGTGGGGATAGTGACAGAGGCTGGGAGGTGATGGACGGGTGGAGGAGGGGAGAGTGGGGTTAGTGACAGAGGCTGGGAGGTGATGGACGGGTGGAGGAGGGGAGAGTGGGGTTAGTGACAGAGGCTGGGAGGTGATGGACAGATGGAGGAGGGGAGAGTGGGGATAGTGACAGAGGCTGGGAGGTGATGGACAGGTGGAGGAGGAGAGAGTGGGGATAGTGACAGCGGCTGGGAGGTGATGGACAGATGGTGGAGGGGAGAGTGGGGATAGTGACAGAGGATGGGAGGTGATGAGCAGATTGAGGAGGAGAGTGGGGATAGTGACAGGCTGGGAGGTGATGAGCAGATTGAGGAGGAGAGTGGGGATAGTGACAGAGGCTGGGAGTTGATGGACAGATAGAGGAGGGGAGAGTGGGGATAGTGACAGAGGCTGGGAGGTGATGGACAGATAGAGGAGGGGAGAGTGGGGATAGTGACAGAGGCTGGGAGGTGATGGACAGGTGGAGGAGGGGAGAGTGGGGATAGTGACAGAGGCTGGGAGGTGATGGACGGGTGGAGGAGGGGAGAGTGGGGATAGTGACAGAGGCTGGGAGGTGATGGACGGGTGGAGGAGGGGAGAGTGGGGATAGTGACAGAGGCTGGGAGGTGATGGACGGGTGGAGGAGGGGAGAGTGGGGATAGTGACAGAGGCTGGGAGGTGATGGACAGATTGAGTAGGGGAGAGTGGGGATAGTGACAGAGGCTGTGAGGTGATGGACAGGTGGAGGAGGGGAGAGTGGGGATAGTGACAGAGGCTGGGAGGTGATGGACGGGTGGAGGAGGGGAGAGTGGGGATAGTGACAGAGGCTGGGAGGTGATGGACGGGTGGAGGAGGGGAGAGTGGGGATAGTGAAAGAGGCTGGGAGGTGATGGACAGGTGGAGGAGGAGAGAGTGGGGATAGTGACAGAGGCTGGGAGGTGATGGACAGATGGAGGAGGGGAGAGTGGGGATAGTGACAGAGGCTGGGAGGTGATGGACGGGTGGAGGAGGGGAGAGTGGGGATAGTGACAGAGGCTGGGAGGTGATGGACAGGCGGAGGAGGGGAAAGTGGGGATAGTGAGAGAGGCTGGGAGGTGATGGACAGATGGTGGAGGGGAGAGTGGGGTTAGTGACAGAGGCCGGGTGGAGGAGGGGAGAGTGGGGATAGTGACAGAGGCTGGGAGGTGATGAGCAGATTGAGGAGGAGAGTGGGGATAGTGACAGAGGCTGGGAGGTGATGGACGGGTGGAGGAGGGCAGAGTCGGGATAGTGACAGAGGCTGGGAGGTGATTGACAGATGGAGGAGGGGAGAGTGGGGATAGTGACAGAGGCTGGGAGGTGATGGACGGGTGGAGGAGGGGAGAGTGGGGATAGTGACAGAGGCTGGGAGGTGATGGACAGGCGGAGGAGGGGAAAGTGGGGATAGTGAGAGAGGCTGGGAGGTGATGGACAGATGGTGGAGGGGAGAGTGTGGATCGTGACAGAGACTGGGAGGTGATGGACGGGTGGTGGAGGGGAGAGTGGGGATAGTGACAGAGGCTGGGAGGTGATGGACGGATGGAGGAGGGGAGAGTGGGGATAGTGACACAGGCTGGGAGGTGATGAATGGGTGGAGGATGGGAGAGTGGGGATAATGACAGAGGTTGGGTGGTAATGGACAGAGGGAGGAGGGGAGAGTGGGGATAGTGACAGGCTGTGAGGTGAGGGACAGGTGGAGGAGTGGAGAGCGGGGATAGTGACAGAGGCTGGGAGTTGATGGAGAAATGGAGGAGCGGAGAGTGGGGATAGTGACAGAGGCTGGGAGGTGATAGACAGGTGGAGGAGGAGAGTGGGGATAGTGACAGAAGCTGGGAGGTGATGGACGTGTGGAGGAGGGGATAGTGACAGAGGCTGGGAGTTGATGGACCGGTTGAGGAGGGGAGAGTGGGGTTAGTGACAGAGGCTGGGAGGTGTTGGACAGATAGAGGAGGGGAGAGTGGGGATAGTGACCGAGGCTGGGAGGTGATGAACAGGTGGAGGAGGGGAGAGTGCGGATAGTGACAGAGGCTGGGAGGTGATGGAAAGGTGGAGGAAGGGAGAGTGGGGATAGTGACAGAGGCTGGGAGGTGATAAATAGGTGGAGGAGGGGAGAGTGGGGATTGTGACAGAGGCTGGGAGGTGATGGACGGGTGGAGGAGGGGAGAGCGGGGATACTGACAGAGGCTGGGAGTTGATGGAGAAATGGAGGAGCGGAGAGTGGGGATACTGACAGAGGCTGGGAGGTGATGGACAGGTGGAGGAGGAGAGTGGGGTTAGTGTCAGAGGCTGGGAGGTGATGGACAGATGGAGGAGCGGAGAGTGGGGATAGTGACAGAGGCTGGGAGGTGATGGACAGATGGAGGTGCGGAGAGTGGGGATAGTGACAGAGGCTGGGAGGTGATGGACGGGTGGAGGAGGGGTGAGTGGGGATAGTGACAGAGGCTGGGAGGTGATGGACGGGTGGAGGAGGGGAGAGTGGGGATAGTGACAGAGGCTGGGAGCTGATGGACGGGTGGAGGAGGGGAGAGTGGGGATAGTGACAGAGGCTGGCAGGTGATGAATAGATTGAGGAGGAGAGTGGGGATAGTGACAGAGGCTGGGAGGTGATGGACAGATGGAGGAGGGGGGAGTGTGGACAGTGACAGAGGCTGGGAGGTGATGGATATATGGAGGAGTGGAGAGTGTGGATAGTGACAGAGGCTGGGAGGTGATGGACAGATGGAGGAGGGGAGAGTGGAGATAGTGACAGAGGCTGGGTGGTGATGCACAGATGGAGGAGGGGAGAGTGGAGATAGTGACAGAGGCTGGAGGTGATGGACAGATGGAGGAGGGGAGAGTGGGGATAGTGACAGAGGCTGGGAGGTGGACAGATGGAGGAGCGGAGAGTGGGGATAGTGACAGAGGCTGGGAGGTGATGGGCAGGTGGAGGAGGGGAGAGTGCGGATCGTGACAGAGACTGGGAGGTGATGGACGGGTGGAGGAGGAGAGAGGGGATAGTGAAAGAGACTGGGAGGTGATAGACAGATGGAGGAGGGGAGAGTGCGGATAGTGACAGAGGCTGGGAGGTGATGGACAGGTGGAGGAGGGGAGAGTGGGGATAGTGACAGAGGCTGGGAGGTGATGGACGGGTGGAGGAGGGGAGAGTGGGGATAGTGACAGAGGCTGGGAGGTGATGGACGGGTGGAGGAGGGGAGAGTGGGGATAGTGACAGAGGCTGGGAGGTGATGGACGGGTGGAGGAGGGGAGAGTGGGGATAGTGACAGAGGCTGGGAGCTGATGGACGGGTGGAGGAGGGGAGAGTGGGGATAGTGACAGAGGCTGGCAGGTGATGAATAGATTGAGGAGGAGAGTGGGGATAGTGACAGAGGCTGGGAGGTGATGGATATATGGAGGAGTGGAGAGTGTGGATAGTGACAGAGGCTGGGAGGTGATGGACAGATGGAGGAGGGGAGAGTGGAGATAGTGACAGAGGCTGGGTGGTGATGGACAGATGGAGGAGGGGAGAGTGGAGATAGTGACAGAGGCTGGGTGGTGATGGACAGATGGAGGAGGGGAGAGTGGAGATAGTGACAGAGGCTGGGAGGTTATGGACAGATGGAGGAGGGGAGAGTGGGGATAGTGACAGAGGCTGGAGGTGATGGACAGATGGAGGAGGGGAGAGTGGGGATAGTGACAGAGGCTGGGAGGTGGACAGATGGAGGAGCGGAGAGTGGGGATAGTGACAGAGGCTGGGAGGTGATGGGCAGGTGGAGGAGGGGAGAGTGACAGAGGCTGGGAGTTGATGGACCGGTTGAGGAGGGGAGAGTGGGGTTAGTGACAGAGGCTGGGAGGTGTTGGACAGATAGAGGAGGGGAGAGTGGGGATAGTGACCGAGGCTGGGAGGTGATGAACAGGTGGAGGAGGGGAGAGTGCGGATAGTGACAGAGGCTGGGAGGTGATGGAAAGGTGGAGGAAGGGAGAGTGGGGATAGTGACAGAGGCTGGGAGGTGATAAATAGGTGGAGGAGGGGAGAGTGGGGATTGTGACAGAGGCTGGGAGGTGATGGACGGGTGGAGGAGGGGAGAGCGGGGATACTGACAGAGGCTGGGAGTTGATGGAGAAATGGAGGAGCGGAGAGTGGGGATACTGACAGAGGCTGGGAGGTGATGGACAGGTGGAGGAGGAGAGTGGGGTTAGTGTCAGAGGCTGGGAGGTGATGGACAGATGGAGGAGCGGAGAGTGGGGATAGTGACAGAGGCTGGGAGGTGATGGACAGATGGAGGTGCGGAGAGTGGGGATAGTGACAGAGGCTGGAGGTGATGGACGGGTGGAGGAGGGGTGAGTGGGGATAGTGACAGAGGCTGGGAGGTGATGGACGGGTGGAGGAGGGGAGAGTGGGGATAGTGACAGAGGCTGGGAGCTGATGGACGGGTGGAGGAGGGGAGAGTGGGGATAGTGACAGAGGCTGGCAGGTGATGAATAGATTGAGGAGGAGAGTGGGGATAGTGACAGAGGCTGGGAGGTGATGGACAGATGGAGGAGGGGGGAGTGTGGACAGTGACAGAGGCTGGGAGGTGATGGACAGGTGGAGGCGGGGAGAGTGGGGATAGTGACAGAGGCTGGGAGGTGATGGACAGGTGGAGGAGGGGAGAGTGGGGATAGTGACAGAGGCTGGGAGGTGATGGACAGATGGAGGAGGGGAGAGTGGAGATAGTGACAGAGGCTGGGTGGTGATGGACAGATGGAGGAGGGGAGAGTGGAGATAGTGACAGAGGCTGGGAGGTTATGGACAGATGGAGGAGGGGAGAGTGGGGATAGTGACAGAGGCTGGAGGTGATGGACAGATGGAGGAGGGGAGAGTGGGGATAGTGACAGAGGCTGGGAGGTGGACAGATTGAGGAGCGGAGAGTGGGGATAGTGACAGAGGCTGGGAGGTGATGGGCAGGTGGAGGAGGGGAGAGTGCGGATCGTGACAGAGACTGGGAGGTGATGGACGGGTGGAGGAGGAGAGAGGGGATAGTGAAAGAGACTGGGAGGTGATAGACAGATGGAGGAGGGGAGAGTGCGGATAGTGACAGAGGCTGGGAGGTGATGGACAGGTGGAGGAGGGGAGAGTGGGGATAGTGACAGAGGCTAGGAGGTGATGGACGGGTGGAGGAGGGGAGAGTGGGGATAGTGACAGAGGCTGGGAGGTGATGGACGGGTGGAGGAGGGGAGAGTGGGGATAGTGACAGAGGCTGGGAGGTGATGGACGGGTGGAGGAGGGGAGAGTGGGGATAGTGACAGAGGCTGGGAGGTGATGGACAGATTGAGTAGGGGAGAGTGGGGATAGTGACAGAGGCTGGGAGGTGATGGACAGATGGAGGTGCGGAGAGTGGGGATAGTGACAGAGGCTGGGAGGTGATGGACGGGTGGAGGAGGGGTGAGTGGGGATAGTGACAGAGGCTGGGAGGTGATGGACGGGTGGAGGAGGGGAGAGTGGGGATAGTGACAGAGGCTGGGAGCTGATGGACGGGTGGAGGAGGGGAGAGTGGGGATAGTGACAGAGGCTGGCAGGTGATGGACAGATGGAGGAGGGGGGAGTGTGGACAGTGACAGAGGCTGGGAGGTGATGGATATATGGAGGAGTGGAGAGTGTGGATAGTGACAGAGGCTGGGAGGTGATGGACAGATGGAGGAGGGGAGAGTGGAGATAGTGACAGAGGCTGGGTGGTGATGGACAGATGGAGGAGGGGAGAGTGGAGATAGTGACAGAGGCTGGGTGGTGATGGACAGATGGAGGAGGGGAGAGTGGAGATAGTGACAGAGGCTGGGAGGTTATGGACAGATGGAGGAGGGGAGAGTGGGGATAGTGACAGAGGCTGGAGGTGATGGACAGATGGAGGAGGGGAGAGTGGGGATAGTGACAGAGGCTGGGAGGTGGACAGATGGAGGAGCGGAGAGTGGGGATAGTGACAGAGGCTGGGAGGTGATGGGCAGGTGGAGGAGGGGAGAGTGCGGATCGTGACAGAGACTGGGAGGTGATGGACGGGTGGAGGAGGAGAGAGGGGATAGTGAAAGAGACTGGGAGGTGATAGACAGATGGAGGAGGGGAGAGTGCGGATAGTGACAGAGGCTGGGAGGTGATGGACAGGTGGAGGAGGGGAGAGTGGGGATAGTGACAGAGGCTGGGAGGTGATGGACGGGTGGAGGAGGGGAGAGTGGGGATAGTGACAGAGGCTGGGAGGTGATGGACGGGTGGAGGAGGGGAGAGTGGGGATAGTGACAGAGGCTGGGAGGTGATGGACGGGTGGAGGAGGGGAGAGTGGGGATAGTGACAGAGGCTGGGAGGTGATGGACAGATTGAGTAGGGGAGAGTGGGGATAGTGACAGAGGCTGTGAGGTGATGGACAGGTGGAGGAGGGGAGAGTGGGGATAGTGACAGAGGCTGGGAGGTGATGGACGGGTGGAGGAGGGGAGAGTGGGGATAGTGACAGAGGCTGGGAGGTGATGGACGGGTGGAGGAGGGGAGAGTGGGGATAGTTACAGAGGCTGGGAGGTGATGGACGGGTGGAGGAGGGGAGAGTGGGGATAGTGACAGAGGCTGGGAGGTGATGGACAGATTGAGTAGGGGAGAGTGGGGATAGTGACAGAGGCTGTGAGGTGATCGACAGGTGGAGGAGGGGAGAGTGGGGATAGTGACAGAGGCTGTGAGGTGATGGACAGGTGGAGGAGGGGAGAGTGGGGATGGTGACAGAGGCTGGGAGGTGATGGACAGGTGGAGGAGGGGAGAGTGGGGATAGTGACAGAGGCTGGGAGGTGATGGACAGGTGGAGCAGGAGAGTGTGGGGATAGTGACAGACTGGGAGGTGATGGACAGGTGGAGCAGGAGAGTGTGGGGATAGTGACAGACTGGGAGGTGATGGACAGGTGGAGCAGGAGAGTGTGGGGATGGTGACAGAGGCTGGGAGGTGATGGACAGGTGGAGGAGGGGAGAGTGGGGATAGTGACAGACTGGGAGGTGATGAGCAGATTGAGGAGGAGAGAGTGGGGATAGTGACAGAGGCTGGGAGGTGATGGACGGGTGGAGGAGGGGACAGTGGGGATAGTGAAAGAGGCTGGGAGGTGATGGACAGGTGGAGGAGGAGAGAGTGGGGATAGTGACAGAGGCTGGGAGGTGATTGACAGATGGAGGAGGAGAGAGTTGGGATAGTGACAGAGGCTGGGAGGTGATTGACAGATGGAGGAGGGGAGAGTGGGGTTAGTGACAGAGGCCGGGTGGAGGAGGGGAGAGTGGGGATAGTGACAGAGGCTGGGAGGTGATGGACGGGTGGAGGAGGGGAGAGTGGGGATAGTGACAGAGGCTGGGAGGTGATGGACAGGCGGAGGAGGGGAAAGTGGGGATAGTGAGAGAGGCTGGGAGGTGATGGACAGATGGTGGAGGGGAGAGTGTGGATCGTGACAGAGACTGGGAGGTGATGGACGGGTGGTGGAGGGGAGAGTGGGGATAGTGACAGAGGCTGGGAGGTGATGGACGGATGGAGGAGGGGAGAGTGGGGATAGTGACACAGGCTGGGAGGTGATGAATGGGTGGAGGATGGGAGAGTGGGGATAATGACAGAGGTTGGGTGGTAATGGACAGAGGGAGGAGGGGAGAGTGGGGATAGTGACAGGCTGTGAGGTGAGGGACAGGTGGAGGAGTGGAGAGCGGGGATAGTGACAGAGGCTGGGAGTTGATGGAGAAATGGAGGAGCGGAGAGTGGGGATAGTGACAGAGGCTGGGAGGTGATAGACAGGTGGAGGAGGAGAGTGGGATAGTGACAGAAGCTGGGAGGTGATGGACGTGTGGAGGAGGGGATAGTGACAGAGGCTGGGAGTTGATGGACCGGTTGAGGAGGGGAGAGTGGGGTTAGTGACAGAGGCTGGGAGGTGTTGGACAGATAGAGGAGGGGAGAGTGGGGATAGTGACCGAGGCTGGGAGGTGATGAACAGGTGGAGGAGGGGAGAGTGCGGATAGTGACAGAGGCTGGGAGGTGATGGAAAGGTGGAGGAAGGGAGAGTGGGGATAGTGACAGAGGCTGGGAGGTGATAAATAGGTGGAGGAGGGGAGAGTGGGGATTGTGACAGAGGCTGGGAGGTGATGGACGGGTGGAGGAGGGGAGAGCGGGGATACTGACAGAGGCTGGGAGTTGATGGAGAAATGGAGGAGCGGAGAGTGGGGATACTGACAGAGGCTGGGAGGTGATGGACAGGTGGAGGAGGAGAGTGGGGTTAGTGTCAGAGGCTGGGAGGTGATGGACAGATGGAGGAGCGGAGAGTGGGGATAGTGACAGAGGCTGGGAGGTGATGGACAGATGGAGTAGGGGAGAGTGGGGATAGTGACAGAGGCTGGGAGGTGATGGACAGATGGAGGAGCGGAGAGTGGGGATAGTGACAGAGGCTGGGAGGTGATGGACTGATGGAGGAGCGGAGAGTGGGGATAGTGACAGAGGCTGGGAGGTGATGGACAGATGGAGTAGGGGAGAGTGGGGATAGTGACAGAGGCTGGGAGGTGATGGACAGATGGAGGAGCGGAGAGTGGGGATAGTGACAGAGGCTGGGAGGTGATGGACAGATGGAGGAGCGGAGAGTGGGGATAGTGACAGAGGCTGGGAGGTGATGGACAGATGGAGTAGGGGAGAGTGGGGATAGTGACAGAGGCTGGGAGGTGATGGACGGGTGGAGGAGGGGTGAGTGGGGATAGTGACAGAGGCTGGGAGGTGATGGACGGGTGGAGGAGGGGAGAGTGGGGATAGTGACAGAGGCTGGGAGCTGATGGACGGGTGGAGGAGGGGAGAGTGGGGATAGTGACAGAGGCTGGCAGGTGATGAATAGATTGAGGAGGAGAGTGGGGATAGTGACAGAGGCTGGGAGGTGATGGACAGATGGAGGAGGGGGGAGTGTGGACAGTGACAGAGGCTGGGAGGTGATGGATATATGGAGGAGTGGAGAGTGTGGATAGTGACAGAGGCTGGGAGGTGATGGACAGATGGAGGAGGGGGGAGTGTGGACAGTGACAGAGGCTGGGAGGTGATGGATATATGGAGGAGTGGAGAGTGTGGATAGTGACAGAGGCTGGGAGGTGATGGACAGATGGAGGAGGGGAGAGTGGAGATAGTGACAGAGGCTGGGTGGTGATGGACAGATGGAGGAGGGGAGAGTGGAGATAGTGACAGAGGCTGGGTGGTGATGGACAGATGGAGGAGGGGAGAGTGGAGATAGTGACAGAGGCTGGGTGGTGATGGACAGATGGAGGAGGGGAGAGTGGAGATAGTGACAGAGACTGGGTGGTGATGGACAGATGGAGGAGGGGAGAGTGGAGATAGTGACAGAGGCTGGGTGGTGATGGACAGATGGAGGAGGGGAGAGTGGGGATAGTGACAGAGGATGGGAGGTGATGGACAGGTGGAGGTAGGGAGAGTGGGGATAGTGACAGGCTGGGAGGTGATGAGCAGATTGAGGAGGAGAGTGGGGATAGTGACAGGCTGGGAGGTGAGGAGCAGATTGAGGAGGAGAGTGGGGATAGTGACAGGGGCTGCGAGGTGTTGGACGGGTGGAGGAGGGGAGAGTGGGGATAGTGACAGAGGCTGGGAGGTGATAGACAGGTGGAGGAGGGGAGAGTGGGGATAGTGACAGAGGCTGGCAGGTGATGGACAGATGGTGGAGGGGAGAGTGGGGATAGTAACAGAGGCTGGGAGGTGATGGACGGGTGGAGGAGGGGACAGTGGGGATAGTGACAGAGGCTGGGACGTGATGGACAGGTGGAGGAGGGGAGAGTGGAGATAGTGAAAGAGGCTGTGAGGTGATGGACAGGTGGAGGAGGGGAGAGTGGGGATAGTGACAGAGGCTGGGAGGTGAGGGACAGATGGAGGAGGGGAGAGTGGGGATAGTGACAGAGGCTGGGAGGTGATGGACGGGTGGAGGACGGGAGAGTGGAGACAGTGACAGAGACTGGGAGGTGATTGACAGATGGAGGAGCGGAGAGTGGGGCTAGTGACAGAGGCTGGGAGGTGATGGACAGATGGAGGAGGGGAGAGTGGGGATAGTGACAGAGGCTGGGAGGTGGTGGACAGATGGAGGAGTGGAGAGTGGGGATAGTGACAGAGGCTGGGTAGTGATGGACAGATGGAGGAGGGGAGAGTGGAGATAGTGACAGAGGCTGGGAGGTGATGGACAGATGGAGGAGGGGAGAGTGGAGACTGTGACAGAGGCTGGGTAGTGATGGACAGATGGAGGAGGGGAGAGTGGGGATAGTGACCGAGGCTGGGAGGTGATGGACAGATGGAGGAAAGGAGAGTTGGGATAGTGACAGAGGCTGGGAGGTTATGGACAGATGGAGGAGGGGAGAGTGGGGATAGTGACAGAGGCTGGAGGTGATGGACAGATGGAGGAGGGGAGAGTGGGGATAGTGACAGAGGCTGGGAGGTGGACAGATGGAGGAGCGGAGAGTGGGGATAGTGACAGAGGCTGGGAGGTGATGGGCAGGTGGAGGAGGGGAGAGTGCGGATCGTGACAGAGACTGGGAGGTGATGGACGGGTGGAGGAGGAGAGAGGGGATAGTGAAAGAGACTGGGAGGTGATGGACAGATGGAGCAGGGGAGAGTGCGGATAGTGACAGAGGCTGGGAGGTGATGGACAGGTGGAGGAGAGGAGAGTGGGGATAGTGACAGAGGCTGGGAGGTGATGGACGGGTGGAGGAGGGGAGAGTGGGGATAGTGACAGAGGCTGGGAGGTGATGGACGGGTGGAGGAGGGGAGAGTGGGGATAGTGACAGAGGCTGGGAGGTGATGGACGGGTGGAGGAGGGGAGAGTGGGGATAGTGACAGAGGCTGGGAGGTGATGGACAGATTGAGTAGGGGAGAGTGGGGATAGTGACAGAGGCTGTGAGGTGATGGACAGGTGGAGGAGGGGAGAGTGGGGTTAGTGACAGAGGCTGGGAGGTGATGGACAGGTGGAGGAGGGGAGAGTGGGGATGGTGACAGAGGCTGGGAGGTGATGGACAGGTGGAGGAGGGGAGAGTGGAGATAGTGACAGAGGCTGTGAGGTAATGGACATGTGGAGGAGGGGAGAGTGGGGATAGTGACAGAGGCTGGGAGGTGATGGACAGGTGGAGGAGGGGAGAGTGTGGATAGTGACAGGCTGGGAGGTGATGAGCAGATTGTGGAGGAGAGTGGGGATAGTGACAGAGGCTGGGAGGTGATGGACGGTTGGAGGAGGGGACAGTGGGGATAGTGAAAGAGGCTGGGAGGTGATGAGCAGATTGAGGAGGAGAGTGGGGATAGTGACAGAGGCTGGGAGGTGATGGACGGGTGGAGGAGGGGACAGTGGGGATAGTGAAAGAGGCTGGGAGGTGATGAGCAGATTGAGGAGGAGAGTGGGGATAGTGACAGAGGCTGGGAGGTGATGGACAGGTGGAGGAGGAGAGAGTGGGGATAGTGACAGAGGCTGGGAGGTGATTGACAGATGGAGGAGGAGAGAGTTGGGATAGTGACAGAGGCTGGGAGGTGATTGACAGATGGAGGAGGGGAGAGTGGGGTTAGTGACAGAGGCCGGGTGGAGGAGGGGAGAGTGGGGATAGTGACAGAGGCTGGGAGGTGTTGGACGGGTGGAGGAGCAGAGAGTGGGGATAGTGACAGAGGCTGGGAGGTGATGAGCAGATTGAGGAGGAGAGTGGGGATAGTGACAGAGGCTGGGAGGTGATGGACGGGTGGAGGAGGGCAGAGTCGGGATAGTGACAGAGGCTGGGAGGTGATGGACAGATGGAGGAGGGGAGAGTGGGGATAGTGACACAGGCTGGGTTCTGATGGACAGATGAAGGAGGGGAAAGTGGGGATAGTGAGAGAGGCTGGGAGGTGATGGACAGATGGTGGAGGGGAGAGTGTGGATCGTGACAGAGACTGGGAGGTGATGGACGGGTGGTGGAGGGGAGAGTGGGGATAGTGACAGAGGCTGGGAGGTGATGAACAGGTGGAGGAGTGGAGAGTGGGGATAGTGACAGGCTGGGAGGTGATGGACAGATGGAGGAGGAGAGAGTGGGGATAGTGACAGAGTCTGGGAGGTGATTCACAGATGGAGGAGGGGAGAGTGGGGATAGTGACCGAGGCTGGGAAGTGATGGACAGGTGGAGGAGGGGAGAGTGGGGATAGTGACAGAGGCTGGGAAGTGATGGACAGATGGTGGAGGGGAGAGTGGGGATAGTGACAGAGGCTGGGAGGTGATGAGCAGATTGAGGAGGAGAGTGGGGATAGTGACAGGCTGGGAGGTGATGAGCAGATTGAGGAGGAGAGTGGGGATAGTGACAGAGACTGGGAGGTGATGGACAGAGGGAGGAGGGGAGAGTGGAGATAGTGACAGAGGCTTGGTGGTGATGGACAGATGGAGGAGCGGAGAGTGGGGATAGTGACAGAGGCTGGGAGGTGATGGACGGGTGGAGGAGGGGAGAGTGGGGTTAGTGACAGAGGCTGGGAGGTGATGGACGGGTGGAGGAGGGGAGAGTGGGGTTAGTGACAGAGGCTGGGAGGTGATGGACAGATGGAGGAGGGGAGAGTGGGGATAGTGACAGAGGCTGGGAGGTGATGGACAGGTGGAGGAGGAGAGAGTGGGGATAGTGACAGCGGCTGGGAGGTGATGGACAGATGGTGGAGGGGAGAGTGGGGATAGTGACAGAGGATGGGAGGTGATGAGCAGATTGAGGAGGAGAGTGGGGATAGTGACAGGCTGGGAGGTGATGAGCAGATTGAGGAGGAGAGTGGGGATAGTGACAGAGGCTGGGAGTTGATGGACAGATAGAGGAGGGGAGAGTGGGGATAGTGACAGAGGCTGGGAGGTGATGGACAGATAGAGGAGGGGAGAGTGGGGATAGTGACAGAGGCTGGGAGGTGATGGACAGATGGAGGAGGAGAGAGTGGGGTTAGTGACAGAGGCTGGGAGGTGATGGACAGATGGAGGAGGGGAGAGTGGGGATAGTGACAGAGGCTGGGAGGTGATGGACAGATGGAGGAGCGGAGAGTGGGGATAGTGACAGAGGCTGGGAGGTGATGGACAGGTGGAGGAGGGGAGAGTGGGGATGGTGACAGAGGCTGTGAGGTGATGGACGGGTAGAGGAGGGGAGAGTGGGGATAGTGACAGAGGCTATGAGGTAATGGACAGGTGGAGGAGGGGAGACTGGGGATAGTGACAGCGGCTATGAGGTAATGGACAGGTGGAGGAGGGGAGACTGGGGATAGTGACAGAGGCTGGGAGGTGATCGACAGGTGGAGGAGGGGAGACTGGGGATAGTGACAGAGGCTGTGAGGTGATGGACAGGTGGAGGAGGGGAGAGTGGGGATAGTGACAGGCTGGGAGGTGATGAGCAGATTGAGGAGGAGAGTGGGGATAGTGACAGGCTGGGAGCTGATGAGCAGATTGAGGAGGAGAGAGTGGGGATAGTGACAGAGGCTGGGAGGTGATGGACAGATGGAGGAGGGGAGAGTGGGGATAGTGACAGAGGCTGGGAGGTGATGGACAGATGGAGGAGGGGAGAGTGGGGATAGTGACAGAAGCTGGGTGGTGATGGACAGGTGGAGGAGGGGAGAGTGGAGATAGTGACAGAGGCTGGGAGGTGATGGACAGATGGAGGAGGGGAGAGTGCGGATAGTGACAGAGGCTGGGAGGTGATGGACAGGTGGAGGAGGGTAGAGTGGGGATAGTGACAGAGGCTCGGAGGTGATGGACGGGTGGAGGAGGGGAGAGTTGGGATATTGACAGAGGCTGGGAGGTGATGGACAGGTGGAGGACGGTAGAGTGGGGATAGTGACAGAGGCTGGGAGGTGATGGGCAGGTGGAGGAGCAGAGTGGGGATAGTGACAGAGGCTGGGAGGTGATGGACGGGTGGAGCTGGGGCGAGTGGGAATAGTGACAGAGGCTGGGAGCTGATGGTCAGTTGGAGGTGGGGAGAGAGGGGATAGTGACAGAAGCCGGCAGGTGATGGACGGGTGGAGGAGGGGAGAGTGGGGATAGTGTCAGAGGCTGGGAGGTGATGGACGGGTGGAGGCGGGGAGAGTGGGGATAGTGACAGAGGCTGGGAGGTGTTGGACAGATGGAGGAGGGGAGAGTGGGGATAGTGACAGAGGCTGTGAGGTGATGGACAGGTGGAGGAGGGGAGAGTGGGGATAGCGACAGAGGCTGTGAGGTGATGGACAGGTGGAGGAGGAGAGAGTGGGGATGGTGACAGAGGCTGGGAGGTGATGGACAGTTGGAGGAGGGGAGAGTGGAGATAGTGACAGAGGCTGGGAGGTGATGGACAGGTGGAGCAGGGGAGTGTGGGGATAGTGACAGAGGCTGGGTGGTGATGGACAGGTGGAGGAGGGGAGAGTGGGGATAGTGACAGAGGCTGGGAGGTGATGTGCAGGTGGAGCAGGGGAGTGTGGGGATAGTGACAGAGGCTGGGAGGTGATGGACAGGTGGAGGAGGGGAGAGTGGAGATAGTGACAGAGGCTTGGTGGTGATGGACAGATGGAGGAGGGGAGGGTGGGGATAGTGACAGAGGCTTGGTGGTGATGGACAGATGGAGGAGGGGAGGGTGGAGATAGTGACAGAGGCTTGGTGGTGATGGACAGATGGAGGAAGGGAGAGTGGGGATAGTGACAGAGGCTGGGAAGTGATGGACAGGTGGAGGAGGAGAGTGGGGATAGTGACAGAGGCTGGGAGGTGATGGACAGATGGAGGAGCGGAGAGTGGGGATAGTGACAGAGGCTGGGTTCTGATGGACAGATGAAGGAGGGGAGATGGGGACAGTGACCGAGGCTGGGAGGTGATGAACAGGTGGAGGAGGGGAGAGTGCGGATAGTGACAGAGGCTGGGAGGTGATGGACAGGTGGAGGAAGGGAGAGTGGGGATAGTGACAGAGGCTGGGAGGTGATGAACAGGTGGAGGAGTGGAGAGTGGGGATAGTGACAGGCTGGGAGGTGATGGACAGATGGAGGAGGAGAGAGTGGGGATAGTGACAGAGTCTGGGAGGTGATTCACAGATGGAGGAGGGGAGAGTGGGGATAGTGACCGAGGCTGGGAAGTGATGGACAGGTGGAGGAGGGGAGAGTGGGGATAGTGACAGAGGCTGGGAAGTGATGGACAGATGGTGGAGGGGAGAGTGGGGATAGTGACAGAGGCTGGGAGGTGATGAGCAGATTGAGGAGGAGAGTGGGGATAGTGACAGGCTGGGAGGTGATGAGCAGATTGAGGAGGAGAGTGGGGATAGTGACAGAGACTGGGAGGTGATGGACAGAGGGAGGAGGGGAGAGTGGAGATAGTGACAGAGGCTTGGTGGTGATGGACAGATGGAGGAGCGGAGAGTGGGGATAGTGACAGAGGCTGGGAGGTGATGGACGGGTGGAGGAGGGGAGAGTGGGGTTAGTGACAGAGGCTGGGAGGTGATGGACGGGTGGAGGAGGGGAGAGTGGGGTTAGTGACAGAGGCTGGGAGGTGATGGACAGATGGAGGAGGGGAGAGTGGGGATAGTGACAGAGGCTGGGAGGTGATGGACAGGTGGAGGAGGAGAGAGTGGGGATAGTGACAGCGGCTGGGAGGTGATGGACAGATGGTGGAGGGGAGAGTGGGGATAGTGACAGAGGATGGGAGGTGATGAGCAGATTGAGGAGGAGAGTGGGGATAGTGACAGGCTGGGAGGTGATGAGCAGATTGAGGAGGAGAGTGGGGATAGTGACAGAGGCTGGGAGTTGATGGACAGATAGAGGAGGGGAGAGTGGGGATAGTGACAGAGGCTGGGAGGTGATGGACAGATAGAGGAGGGGAGAGTGGGGATAGTGACAGAGGCTGGGAGGTGATGGACAGATGGAGGAGGAGAGAGTGGGGTTAGTGACAGAGGCTGGGAGGTGATGGACAGATGGAGGAGGGGAGAGTGGGGATAGTGACAGAGGCTGGGAGGTGATGGACAGATGGAGGAGCGGAGAGTGGGGATAGTGACAGAGGCTGGGAGGTGATGGACAGGTGGAGGAGGGGAGAGTGGGGATGGTGACAGAGGCTGTGAGGTGATGGACGGGTAGAGGAGGGGAGAGTGGGGATAGTGACAGAGGCTATGAGGTAATGGACAGGTGGAGGAGGGGAGACTGGGGATAGTGACAGCGGCTATGAGGTAATGGACAGGTGGAGGAGGGGAGACTGGGGATAGTGACAGAGGCTGGGAGGTGATCGACAGGTGGAGGAGGGGAGACTGGGGATAGTGACAGAGGCTGTGAGGTGATGGACAGGTGGAGGAGGGGAGAGTGGGGATAGTGACAGGCTGGGAGGTGATGAGCAGATTGAGGAGGAGAGTGGGGATAGTGACAGGCTGGGAGCTGATGAGCAGATTGAGGAGGAGAGAGTGGGGATAGTGACAGAGGCTGGGAGGTGATGGACAGATGGAGGAGGGGAGAGTGGGGATAGTGACAGAGGCTGGGAGGTGATGGACAGATGGAGGAGGGGAGAGTGGGGATAGTGACAGAAGCTGGGTGGTGATGGACAGGTGGAGGAGGGGAGAGTGGAGATAGTGACAGAGGCTGGGAGGTGATGGACAGATGGAGGAGGGGAGAGTGCGGATAGTGACAGAGGCTGGGAGGTGATGGACAGGTGGAGGAGGGTAGAGTGGGGATAGTGACAGAGGCTCGGAGGTGATGGACGGGTGGAGGAGGGGAGAGTTGGGATATTGACAGAGGCTGGGAGGTGATGGACAGGTGGAGGACGGTAGAGTGGGGATAGTGACAGAGGCTGGGAGGTGATGGGCAGGTGGAGGAGCAGAGTGGGGATAGTGACAGAGGCTGGGAGGTGATGGACGGGTGGAGCTGGGGCGAGTGGGAATAGTGACAGAGGCTGGGAGCTGATGGTCAGTTGGAGGTGGGGAGAGAGGGGATAGTGACAGAAGCCGGCAGGTGATGGACGGGTGGAGGAGGGGAGAGTGGGGATAGTGTCAGAGGCTGGGAGGTGATGGACGGGTGGAGGCGGGGAGAGTGGGGATAGTGACAGAGGCTGGGAGGTGTTGGACAGATGGAGGAGGGGAGAGTGGGGATAGTGACAGAGGCTGTGAGGTGATGGACAGGTGGAGGAGGGGAGAGTGGGGATAGCGACAGAGGCTGTGAGGTGATGGACAGGTGGAGGAGGAGAGAGTGGGGATGGTGACAGAGGCTGGGAGGTGATGGACAGGTGGAGGAGGGGAGAGTGGAGATAGTGACAGAGGCTGGGAGGTGATGGACAGGTGGAGCAGGGGAGTGTGGGGATAGTGACAGAGGCTGGGTGGTGATGGACAGGTGGAGGAGGGGAGAGTGGGGATAGTGACAGAGGCTGGGAGGTGATGTGCAGGTGGAGCAGGGGAGTGTGGGGATAGTGACAGAGGCTGGGAGGTGATGGACAGGTGGAGGAGGGGAGAGTGGAGATAGTGACAGAGGCTTGGTGGTGATGGACAGATGGAGGAGGGGAGGGTGGGGATAGTGACAGAGGCTTGGTGGTGATGGACAGATGGAGGAGGGGAGGGTGGAGATAGTGACAGAGGCTTGGTGGTGATGGACAGATGGAGGAAGGGAGAGTGGGGATAGTGACAGAGGCTGGGAAGTGATGGACAGGTGGAGGAGGAGAGTGGGGATAGTGACAGAGGCTGGGAGGTGATGGACAGATGGAGGAGCGGAGAGTGGGGATAGTGACAGAGGCTGGGTTCTGATGGACAGATGAAGGAGGGGAGATGGGGACAGTGACCGAGGCTGGGAGGTGATGAACAGGTGGAGGAGGGGAGAGTGCGGATAGTGACAGAGGCTGGGAGGTGATGGACAGGTGGAGGAAGGGAGAGTGGGGATAGTGACAGAGGCTGGGAGGTGATGAACAGGTGGAGGAGTGGAGAGTGGGGATAGTGACAGGCTGGGAGGTGATGGACAGATGGAGGAGGAGAGAGTGGGGATAGTGACAGAGTCTGGGAGGTGATTCACAGATGGAGGAGGGGAGAGTGGGGATAGTGACCGAGGCTGGGAAGTGATGGACAGGTGGAGGAGGGGAGAGTGGGGATAGTGACAGAGGCTGGGAAGTGATGGACAGATGGTGGAGGGGAGAGTGGGGATAGTGACAGAGGCTGGGAGGTGATGAGCAGATTGAGGAGGAGAGTGGGGATAGTGACAGGCTGGGAGGTGATGAGCAGATTGAGGAGGAGAGTGGGGATAGTGACAGAGACTGGGAGGTGATGGACAGAGGGAGGAGGGGAGAGTGGAGATAGTGACAGAGGCTTGGTGGTGATGGACAGATGGAGGAGCGGAGAGTGGGGATAGTGACAGAGGCTGGGAGGTGATGGACGGGTGGAGGAGGGGAGAGTGGGGTTAGTGACAGAGGCTGGGAGGTGATGGACGGGTGGAGGAGGGGAGAGTGGGGTTAGTGACAGAGGCTGGGAGGTGATGGACAGATGGAGGAGGGGAGAGTGGGGATAGTGACAGAGGCTGGGAGGTGATGGACAGGTGGAGGAGGAGAGAGTGGGGATAGTGACAGCGGCTGGGAGGTGATGGACAGATGGTGGAGGGGAGAGTGGGGATAGTGACAGAGGATGGGAGGTGATGAGCAGATTGAGGAGGAGAGTGGGGATAGTGACAGGCTGGGAGGTGATGAGCAGATTGAGGAGGAGAGTGGGGATAGTGACAGAGGCTGGGAGTTGATGGACAGATAGAGGAGGGGAGAGTGGGGATAGTGACAGAGGCTGGGAGGTGATGGACAGATAGAGGAGGGGAGAGTGGGGATAGTGACAGAGGCTGGGAGGTGATGGACAGATGGAGGAGGAGAGAGTGGGGTTAGTGACAGAGGCTGGGAGGTGATGGACAGATGGAGGAGGGGAGAGTGGGGATAGTGACAGAGGCTGGGAGGTGATGGACAGATGGAGGAGCGGAGAGTGGGGATAGTGACAGAGGCTGGGAGGTGATGGACAGGTGGAGGAGGGGAGAGTGGGGATGGTGACAGAGGCTGTGAGGTGATGGACGGGTAGAGGAGGGGAGAGTGGGGATAGTGACAGAGGCTATGAGGTAATGGACAGGTGGAGGAGGGGAGACTGGGGATAGTGACAGCGGCTATGAGGTAATGGACAGGTGGAGGAGGGGAGACTGGGGATAGTGACAGAGGCTGGGAGGTGATCGACAGGTGGAGGAGGGGAGACTGGGGATAGTGACAGAGGCTGTGAGGTGATGGACAGGTGGAGGAGGGGAGAGTGGGGATAGTGACAGGCTGGGAGGTGATGAGCAGATTGAGGAGGAGAGTGGGGATAGTGACAGGCTGGGAGCTGATGAGCAGATTGAGGAGGAGAGAGTGGGGATAGTGACAGAGGCTGGGAGGTGATGGACAGATGGAGGAGGGGAGAGTGGGGATAGTGACAGAGGCTGGGAGGTGATGGACAGATGGAGGAGGGGAGAGTGGGGATAGTGACAGAAGCTGGGTGGTGATGGACAGGTGGAGGAGGGGAGAGTGGAGATAGTGACAGAGGCTGGGAGGTGATGGACAGATGGAGGAGGGGAGAGTGGAGATAGTGACAGAGGCTGGGAGGTGATGGACGGGTGGAGGAGGAGAGAGGGGATAGTGACAGAGACTGGGAGGTGATGGACAGATGGAGGAGGGGAGAGTGCGGATAGTGACAGAGGCTGGGAGGTGATGGACAGGTGGAGCAGGGGAGTGTGGGGATAGTGACAGAGGCTGGGTGGTGATGGACAGGTGGAGGAGGGGAGAGTGGGGATAGTGACAGAGGCTGGGAGGTGATGTGCAGGTGGAGCAGGGGAGTGTGGGGATAGTGACAGGCTGGGAGGTGATGGACAGGTGGAGGAGGGGAGAGTGGAGATAGTGACAGAAGCTTGGTGGTGATGGACAGATGGAGGAGGGGAGGGTGGGGATAGTGACAGAGGCTTGGTGGTGATGGACAGATGGAGGAGGGGAGGGTGGAGATAGTGACAGAGGCTTGGTGGTGATGGACAGATGGAGGAAGGGAGAGTGGGGATAGTGACAGAGGCTGGGAAGTGATGGACAGGTGGAGGAGGAGAGTGGGGATAGTGACAGAGGCTGGGAGGTGATGGACAGATGGAGGAGCGGAGAGTGGGGATAGTGACAGAGGCTGGGTTCTGATGGACAGATGGAGGAGGGGAGATGGGGACAGTGACCGAGGCTGGGAGATGATGAACAGGTGGAGGAGGGGAGAGTGCGGATAGTGACAGAGGCTGGGAGGTGATGGACAGGTGGAGGAAGGGAGAGTGGGAATAGTGACAGAGGCTGGGAGGTGATGAGCAGATTGAGGAGGAGAGATTAGGAATAGTGACAGCGGCTGGGAGGTGATGGACAGATGGAGGAGGGGAGATTAGGAATAGTGACAGAGGCTGGGAGGTGATTCACAGATGGAGGAGGGGAGAGTGGGGATAGTGACCGAGGCTGGGAAGTGATGGCCAGGTGGAGGAGGGGAGAGTGGGGATAGTGACAGAGGATGGGAGGTGATGAGCAGATTGAGGAGGAGAGTGGGGATAGTGACAGAGGCTGGGAGGTGATGAACAGGTGGAGGAGGGGAGAGTGGGGATAGTGACAGAGGCTGGGAGGTGATGGACGGGTGGAGGAGGGGAGAGTGGGGATAGTGACAGAGACTGGGAGGTGATGGACGGGCGGAGGAGGGGTGAGTGGGGATAGTGACAGAGGCTGCGAGGTGATGGACAGGTGGAGGAGGAGAGAGTGGGGATAGTGACAGAGGCTGGGAGGTGATGGACAGGGTGGAGGGGAGAGTGGGGATAGTGACAGAGGCTGGGAGGTGATGGACGGGTGGTGGAGGGGAGAGTGGGGATAGTGACAGAGGCTGGGAGTTGATGGACAGGAGGAGGGGAGATTGGGGATAGTGACAGAGACTGGGAGGTGATGGACGGGTGGAGGAGGGGAAAGTGGGGATAGTGACAGAGGCTGTGAGGTGATGGACAGGTGGAGGAGGGGTGAGTGGGGATAGTGACAGAGGCTGGGAGGTGATGGACAGTTGGAGGAGGAGAGAGTGGGGATAGTGACAGCGGCTGGGAGGTGATGGACAGATGGAGGAGGGGAGAGTGGGTATAGTGACAGAGGCTGGGAGGTGATGGACAGATGGAGGAGGAGAGAGTGGGGATAGTGACAGAGGCTGGGAGGTGATTCACAGATGGAGGAGGGGAGAGTGGGGATAGTGACCGAGGCTGGGAAGTGATGGACAGGTGGAGGAGGGGAGAGTGGGGATAGTGACAGAGGATGGGAGGTGATGAGCAGATTGAGGAGGAGAGTGGGGATAGTGACAGAGGCTGGGAGGTGGACGGGTGGAGGAGGGGTGAGTGGGGATAGTGACAGAGGCTGGGAGGTGGACGGGTGGAGGAGGGGTGAGTGGGGATAGTGACAGAGGCTGGGAGGTGATGGACGGGTGGAGGAGGGGAGAGTGGGGATAGTGACAGAGGCTGGGAGGTGATGGACAGATGGAGGAGGGGGGAGTGTGGATAGTGACAGAGGCTGGGAGGTGATGGATATATGGAGGAGTGGAGAGTGTGGAGAGTGACAGAGGCTGGGAGGTGATGGACAGATGGAGGAGGGGAGAGTGGAGATAGTGACAGAGGCTGGGTGGTGATGGACAGATGGAGGAGGGGAGAGTGGAGATAGTGACAGAGGCTGGATGGTGATGGACAGATGGAGGAGGGGAGAGTGGAGATAGTGACAGAGGCTGGGTGGTGATGGACAGATGGAGGAGGGGAGAGTGGAGATAGTGACAGAGACTGGGTGGTGATGGACAGATGGAGGAGGGGAGAGTGGAGATAGTGACAGAGGCTGGGTGGTGATGGACAGATGGAGGAGGGGAGAGTGGGGATAGTGACAGAGGATGGGAGGTGATGGACAGGTGGAGGTAGGGAGAGTGGGGATAGTGACAGGCTGGGAGGTGATGAGCAGATTGAGGAGGAGAGTGGGGATAGTGACAGGCTGGGAGGTGAGGAGCAGATTGAGGAGGAGAGTGGGGATAGTGACAGGGGCTGCGAGGTGTTGGACGGGTGGAGGAGGGGAGATTGGGGATAGTGACAGAGGCTGGGAGGTGATAGACAGGTGGAGGAGGGGAGAGTGGGGATAGTGACAGAGGCTGGCAGGTGATGGACAGATGGTGGAGGGGAGAGTGGGGATAGTAACAGAGGCTGGGAGGTGATGGACGGGTGGAGGAGGGTACAGTGGGGATAGTGACAGAGGCTGGGACGTGATGGACAGGTGGAGGAGGGGAGAGTGGGGATAGTGAAAGTGGCTGTGAGGTGATGGACAGGTGGAGGAGGGGAGAGTGGGGATAGTGACAGAGGCTGGGAGGTGAGGGACAGATGGAGGAGGGGAGAGTGGGGATAGTGACAGAGGCTGGGAGGTGATGGACGGGTGGAGGAGGGGAGAGTGGGGTTAGTGACAGAGGCTGGGAGGTGATGGACAGATGGAGGAGGGGAGAGTGGGGATAGTGACAGAGGATGGGAGGTGATGAGCAGATTGAGGAGGAGAGTGGGGATAGTGACAGGCTGGGAGGTGATGAGCAGATTGAGGAGGGGAGGCTGGGGATAGTGACAGAGGCTGGGAGGTGATGGACAGATGGAGGAGCGGAGAGTGGGGATAGTGACAGAGGCTGGGAGGTGATGGACAGGTGGAGGAGGGGAGAGTGGGGATGGTGACAGAGGCTGTGAGGTGATGGACGGGTAGAGGAGGGGAGAGTGGGGATAGTGACAGAGGCTATGAGGTAATGGACAGGTGGAGGAGGGGAGACTGGGGATAGTGACAGAGGCTATGAGGTCATGGACAGGTGGAGGAGGGGAGACTGGGGATAGTGACAGAGGCTGTGAGGTGATGGACAGGTGGAGGAGTGGAGAGTGGGGATAGTGACAGGCTGGGAGGTGATGAGCAGATTCAGGAGGAGAGTGGGGATAGTGACAGGCTGGGAGCTGATGAGCAGATTGAGGAGGAGAGAGTGGGGATAGTGACAGAGGCTGGGAGGTGATGGACAGATGGAGGAGGGGAGAGTGGGGATAGTGACAGAGGCTGGGAGGTGATGGTCAGATGGAGGAGGGGAGAGTGGGGATAGTGACAGAGGCTGGGAGGTGATGGGTGGAGGGGTGAGTGGGGATAGTGAGAGAGGCTGGGAGGTGATGGACAGGTGGAGGAGGGGAGAGTGGGGATAGTGACAGAGGCTGGGAGGTGATGGACAGGTGGAGGAGGGGAGAGTGGGGATAGTGACAGAGGCTGGGAGGTGTGTGACAGATGGAGGAGGGGAGAGTGGGGATAGTGACAGAAGCTTGGAGGTGATGGACAGGTGGAGGAGGGGAGAGTGGAGATAGTGACAGAGGCTGGGAGGTGATGGACAGATGGAGGAGGGGAGAGTGGAGATAGTGACAGAGGCTGGGAGGTGATGGACGGGTGGAGGAGGAGAGAGGGGATAGTGACAGAGACTGGGAGGTGATGGACAGATGGAGGAGGGGAGAGTGGAGATAGTGACAGAGGCTGGGAGGTGATGGACAGATGGAGGAGGGGAGAGTGGAGATAGTGACAGAGGCTGGGAGGTGATGGACGGGTGGAGGAGGAGAGAGGGGATAGTGACAGAGACTGGGAGGTGATGGACAGATGGAGGAGGGGAGAGTGCGGATAGTGACAGAGGCTGGGAGGTGATGGACAGGTGGAGGAGGGTAGAGTGGGGATAGTGACAGAGGCTCGGAGGTGATGGACGGGTGGAGGAGGGGAGAGTTGGGATATTGACAGAGGCTGGGAGGTGATGGACAGGTGGAGGACGGTAGAGTGGGGATAGTGACAGAGGCTGGGAGGTGATGGGCAGGTGGAGGAGCAGAGTGGGGATAGTGACAGAGGCTGGGAGGTGATGGACGGGTGGTGCTGGGGCGAGTGGGAATAGTGACAGAGGCTGGGAGCTGATGGTCAGTTGGAGGTGGGGAGAGAGGGGATAGTGACAGAAGCCGGCAGGTGATGGACGGGTGGAGGAGGGGAGAGTGGGGATAGTGTCACAGGCTGGGAGGTGATGGACGGGTGGAGGAGGGGAGAGTGGGGATAGTGACAGAGGCTGGGAGGTGTTGGACAGATGGAGGAGGGGAGAGTGGGGATAGTGACAGAGGCTGTGAGGTGATGGACAGGTGGAGGAGGGGAGAGTGGGGATAGTGACAGAGGCTGTGAGGTGATGGACAGGTGGAGGAGGGGAGAGTGGGGATAGTGACAGAGGCTGTGAGGTAATGGACAGGTGGAGGAGGGGAGAGAGGGGATAGTGACAGAGGCTGTGAGGTGATGGACAGGTGGAGGAGGGGAGAGTTGGGATAGTGACAGGCTGGGAGGTGATGAGCAGATTGAGGAGGAGAGTGGGGATAGTGACAGAGGCTGGGAGGTGATGGACAGGTGGAGGAGGGGAGAGTGGGGATAGTGACAGAGGCTGGGATGTGATGAGCAGATTGAGGAGGAGAGTGGGGATAGTGACAGGCTGGGAGGTGATGAGGAGATTGAGGAGGAGAGTGGGGATAGTGACAGAGGCTGTGAGGTGATGGACAGGTGGAGGAGGGGAGAGTGGGGATACTGACAGAGGCTGGGAGGTGTTGGATGGGTGGAGGAGGAGAGAGTGGGGATAGTGACAGAGGCTGGGAGGTTATCGACAGATGGAGGAGGGGAGATTGGGGATAGTGACAGAGGCTGGGATGTGATGGACAGGTGGAGGAGGGGAGAGTGGGGATAGTGACAGAGACTGGGAGGTGATTGACAGATAGAGGGGGGGAGAGTGGGGATAGTGACAGAGGCTGGGAGGTGATGGACGGGTGGAGGAGGGGAGAGTGGGGATAGTGACAGAGGATGGGAGGTGATGGACGGGTGGAGGAGGGGAGAGTGGGGATAGTGACAGAGACTGGGAGGTGATGGATGGGTGGAGGAGGGGTGAGTGGGGATAGTGACAGAGGCTGGGAGGTGATGGACAGGTGGAGGAGGGGAGAGTGGGGATAGTGACAGAGGCTGGGAGGTGATGGACAGGTGGAGGAGGGGAGAGTGGGGATAGTGACAGAGGATGGGAGGTGATGAGCAGATTGAGGAGGAGAGTGGGGATAGTGACAGGCTGGGAGGTGATGAGAAGATTGAGGAGGAGAGTGGGGATAGTGACAGAGGCTGGGAAGTGATGGACAGGTGGAGGAGGAGAGAGTGGGGTTAGTGACAGAGGCTGGGAGGTGATGGACAGATGGAGGAGGGGAGAGTGGGGATTGTGACAGAAACTGGGAGGTGATGGACAGGTGGAGGAGGAGAGTGGGGATAGTGACAGGCTGGGAGGTTGTGGACAGATGGAGGAGCGGAGAGTGGGGATAATGACAGAGGCTGGGAGGTGATGGACGGGTGGAGGAGGGGAAAGTGGGGTTAGTGACAGAGGCTGGGAGGTGATGGACGGGTCGACGAGGGGAGAGTGGGGATAGTGACAGAGGCTGGGAGGTGATGGACAGCTGGAGGAGGGGAGAGTAGGGATAGTGACAGAGGCTGGGAGGTGCTGGACAGGCGGAGGAGGGGAAAGTGGGGATAGTGACAGAGGCTGGGAGGTGAGGGATAAATGGAGGAGGGGAGAGTGGGGATAGTAACAGAGGCTGGGAGGTGATGGACGGGTGGAGGAGGGGTGGGGATAGTGACAGAGGCTGGGAGGTGATGGACAGATGGAGGAGGGGAGAGTGGGGATTGTGACAGAAGCTGGGAGGTGATGGACAGGTGGAGGAGGGGAGAGTGGGGATAGTGACAGAGGCTGGGAGGTGATGGACGGGTGGAGGAGGGGAGAGTGGGGATACTGACAGGCTGGGAGGTGATGGACAGGTGGAGGAGGGGAGAGTAGGGATAGTGACAGAGGCTGGGAGGTGATGGACAGGCGGAGGAGGGGAAAGTAGGGATAGTGACAGAGGCTGGGAGGTGATGGACGGGTGGAGGAGGGGAGAGTGGAGATAGTGACAGAGACAGGGAGGTGATGGACAGATGGAGGAGGGGAGAGTGGGGATAGTGAAAGAGGCTGGGAGGTGATGCACGGGTGGAGGAGGGGAGAGTGGAGATAGTGACAGAGACAGGGAGGTGATGGACAGATGGAGGAGGGGAGAGTGGGGATAGTGACAGAGGCTGGGAGGTGATGGACGGGAGGAGGAGGAGAGTGGGGATAGTGAGAGAGGCTGGGTTGTGATGGGCAGGTGGAGGAGGGGAGAGTGCGGATCGTGACAGAGACTGGGAGGTGATGGACGGGTGGAGGAGGGGAGTGGGGATAGTGAGAGAGGCTGGGATGTGATGGGCAGGTGGAGGAGGGGAGAGTGCGGATCGTGACAGAGACTGGGAGGTGATGGACGGGTGGAGGAGGGGAGTGGGGATAGTGAGAGAGGCTGGGATGTGATGGGCAGGTGGAGGAGGGGAGAGTGCGGATCGTGACAGAGACTGAGGTGATGGACGGGTGGAGAAGGAGAGTGGGGATAGTGACAGAGGCTGGGAGGTGATGGACAGATGGAGGAGGGGAGAGTAGGGTTAGTGACAGAGGCTGGGAGTTGATGGAAGGGTGGAGGACGGGAGAGTGGAGATAGTCACAGAGACTGGGCAGTGATGGACTGATGGAGGTGCGGAGAGTGGGGATAGTGACTGGCTGGGAGGTGATGAGCAGATTGAGGAGGAGAGTGGGGATAGTGACAGGCTGGGAGGTGATGAGCAGATTGAGGAGGAGAGTGGGGATAGTGACAGGCTGGGAGGTGATGAGCAGATTGAGGAGGAGAGAGTGGGGATAGTGACAGAGGCTGGGAGGTGATGGACGGGGGAGGAGGGGAGAGTGGGGATAGTGACACAGTCTGCGAGGTGATGGACAGGTGGAGGAGGGGAGAGTGGGGATAGTGACAGAGGCTGTGAGGTAATGGACAGGTGGAGGAGGGGAGAGAGGGGATAGTGACAGAGGTTGTGAGGTGATGGACAGGTGGAGGAGGGGAGAGTTGGGATAGAGACAGGCTGGGAGGTGATGAGCAGATTGAGGAGGAGAGTGGGGATAGTGACAGAGGCTGGGAGGTGATGAGCAGATTGAGGAGGAGAGTGGGGATAGTGACAGGCTGGGAGGTGATGAGGAGATTGAGGAGGAGAGTGGGGATAGTGACAGAGGCTGGGAGGTGTTGAGCCGATTGAGGAGGAGAGAGTGGGGATATTGACAGAGGCTGGGATGTGATGAGCAGATTGAGGAGGAGAGTGGGGATAGTGACAGGCTGGGAGGTGAGGGACAGATGGAGGAGGGGAGAGTGGGGATAGTGACAGAGGCTGGGAGGTGATGGACAGGTGGAGGAGGGGAGAGTGGGGATAGTGACAGGCTGGGAGGTGATGAGCAGATTGAGGAGGAGAGTGGGGATAGTGACAGAGGCTGGGAGGTGTTGAGCAGATTGACGAGGAGAGAGTGGGGATAGTGACAGAGGCTGGGAGGTGATGGACAGATGGAGGAGCGGAGATTGGGGATAGTGACAGAGGCTGGGAGGTGATGGACAGGTGGAGGAGGGGAGAGTGGGGATAGTGACAGAGGCTGGGATGTGATGAGCAGATTGAGGAGGAGAGTGGGGATAGTGACAGAGTCCGGGTGGAGGAGGGGAGAGTGGGGATACTGACAGAGGCTGGGAGGTGATTGACAGATAGAGGAGGGGAGAGTGGGGATAGTGACAGAGGCTGGGATGTGATGGACAGGTGGAGGAGGGGAGAGTGGGGATAGTGACAGAGGATGGGAGGTGATGGACGGGTGGAGGAGGGGAGAGTGGGGATAGTGACAGAGACTGGGAGGTGATGGATGGGTGGAGGAGGGGTGAGTGGGGATAGTGACAGAGGCTGGGAGGTGATGGACAGGTTGAGGAGGGGAGAGTGGGGATAGTGACAGAGGCTGGGAGGTGATGGACAGGTGGAGGAGGGGAAAGTGGGGATAGTGACAGTGGCTGGGAGTTGATGGAAGGGTGGAGGACGGGAGAGTGGAGATAGTCACAGAGACTGGGCAGTGATGGACTGATGGAGGTGCGGAGAGTGGGGCTTGTGACAGAGGCTGGGATGTGATGGACAGATGGAGGAGGGGAGAGTGGGGATAGTCACAGGCTGGGTGGTGATGAGCAGATTGAGGAGGAGAGTGGGGACAGTGACAGAGTCCGGGTGGAGGAGCGGAGAGTGGGGATAGTGACAATGGCTGGGAGGTGATGGACAGGTTTAGGAGGGGAAAGTGGGGATAGTGACAGTGGCTGGGAGGTGAGGGACAGATGGAGGAGAGGAGAGTGGGGATAGTGACAGAGGCTGGGAGTTGATGGAAGGGTGGAGGACGGGAGAGTGGAGATAGTCACAGAGACTGGGCAGTGATGGACTGATGGAGGTGCGGAGAGTGGGGATAGTGACAGCGGCTGGGAGGTGATGGACAGATGGTGGAGGGGAGAGTGGGTATAGTGACAGAGGATGGGAGGTGATGAGCAGATTGAGGAGGTGAGTGGGGATTGTGACAGGCTGGGAGGTGATGAACAGATTGAGGAGGAGAGTGGGGATAGTGACAGAGGCTGGGAGTTGATGGACAGGTGGAGGAGGGGTGAGAGGGGATAGTGACAGAGGCTGGGAGGTGATGGACGGGTGGAGGAGGGGAGAGTGGGGATAGTGACAGAGGCTGGGTGGTGATGAACAGGTGCAGGAGGGGAGAGTGGGGATAGTGACAGAGGCTGGGAGGTGAAGGACAGATGGAGGAGCGGAGAGTGGGGATAGTGACAGAGGCTGGGAGGTGATGGACGTGTGGCGGAGGAGAGTGGGGATAGTGACAGAGGCTGGGAGGTGAAGGACAGATGGAGGAGCGGAGAGTGGGGATAGTGACAGAGGCTGGGAGGTGATGGACGTGTGGAGGAGGGGAGAGTGGGGATAGTGACAGAGGCTGGGTGGTGATGAACAGGTGCAGGAGGGGAGAGTGGGGATAGTGACAGGCTGGGAGGTGATGGACAGGTGGAGGAGGGGAGAGTGGGGATAGTGACAGAGGCTGGGAGGTGATGGGTGGATGGAGGAGTGGAGAGTGGGGATAGTGACAGACGCTGGGAGGTGATGAACAGGTGGAGGAGTGGAGAGTGGGGATAGTGACAGAGGCTGGGAGGTGATGAGCAGATTGAGGAGGAGAGAGTGGGGATAGTGACAGAGGCTGGGAGTTAATGGAAGGGTAGAGGACGGGAGAGTGGAGATAGTCACAGAGACTGGGCAGTGATGGACTGATGGAGGTGCGGAGAGTGGGGCTTGTGACAGAGGCTGGGAGGTGATGGACAGATGGAGGAGGGGAGAGTGGGGATAGTGACAGTCTGGGTGGTGATGAGCAGATTGAGGAGGAGAGTGGGGATAGTGACAGAGTCCGGGTGGAGGAGCGGAGAGTGGGGATAGTGACAGAGGCTGGGAGGTGATGGATATATGGAGGAGTGGAGAGTGGGGATAGTGACAGGCTGGGAGGTGATGAGCAGATTGAGGAGGAGAGAGTGGGGATAGTGACAGAGGCTGGGAGGTGATGGACAGATGGAGGAGGGGAGAGTGGGGATAGTGACAGTCTGGGTGGTGATGAGCAGATTGAGGAGGAGAGTGGGGATAGTGACAGAGTCCGGGTGGAGGAGCGGAGAGTGGGGATAGTGACAGAGGCTGGGAGGTGATGGATATATGGAGGAGTGGAGAGTGGGGATAGTGACAGGCTGGGAGGTGATGAGCAGATTGAGGAGGAGAGAGTGGGGATAGTGACAGAGGCTGGGAGGTGATGGACGGGTGGAGGAGGGGAGAGTGGGGATAGTGACAAAGTCTGCGAGGTGATGGACAGGTGGAGGAGGGGAGAGTGGGGATAGTGACAGAAGCTCGGAGGTGATTGACAGATGGAGGAGGGGAGAGTGGGGATAGTGACAGAGGCTGGGAGGTGATGGACAGGTGGAGGAGGGGAGAGTGGGGATAGTGACAGAGGATGGGAGGTGATGAGCAGATTGAGGAGGAGAGTGGGGATAGTGACAGAGGCTGGGAGGTGATGGACGGGTGGAGGAGGGGAGAGTGGGGATAGTGACAGAGGCTGGGAAGTGATGGACGGGTGGAGGAGGGGTGAGTGGGGATAGTGACAGAGGCTGGGAGGTGATGGACAGATGGAGGAGGGGAGAGTGGGGATTGTGACAGAAACTGGGAGGTGATGGACAGGTGGAGGAGGAGAGTGGGGATAGTGACAGAGGCTGGGAGGTGATGGACGGGTGGAGGAGGGGTGAGTGGGGATAGTGACAGAGGCTGGGAGGTGATGGACAGATGGAGGAGGGGAGAGTGGGGATTGTGACAGAAACTGGGAGGTGATGGACAGGTGGAGGAGGAGAGTGGGGATAGTGACAGGCTGGGAGGTGATGGACGGGTGGTGGAGGGGAAAGTGGGGTTAGTGACAGAGGCTGGGAGGTGATGGACGGGTCGAGGAGGGGAGAGTGGGGATAGTGACAGAGGCTGGGAGGTGATGGACAGGTGGAGGAGGGGAGAGTAGGGATAGTGACAGAGGCTGGGAGGTGCTGGACAGGCGGAGGAGGGGAAAGTGGGGATCGTGACAGAGGCTGGGAGGTGAGGGACAAATGGAGGAGGGGAGAGTGGGGATAGTGACAGAGGCTGAGAGGTGATGGACAGATGGAGGAGGGGAGAGTGGGGATTGTGACAGAAGCTGGGAGGTGATGGACAGGTGGAGGAGGGGAGAGTGGGGATAGTGACAGAGGCTGGGATGTGATGGACAGATGGTGGAGGGGAGAGTGGGGATTGTGACAGAAGCTGGGAGGTAATGGACGGGTGGAGGAGGGGAGAGTGCGGATAGTGACAGAGGCTGGCAGGTGATGGACAGATGGAAGAGGGGAGAGTGGGGATTGTGACAGAAGCTGGGAGGTGATGGACGGGTGGAGGAGGGGAGAGTGCGGATTGTGACAGAGGCTGGGAGGTGATGGACAGGTGGAGAGTGGGGATATTGACAGAGGCTGGGTGGTGATGGACAGATGGAGGAGGGGAGAGAGGGGATAGTGACCGAGGCTGGGAGGTGATGAACAGGTGCAGGAGGGGAGAGTGCGGATAGTGACAGAGGCTGGGAGGTGATGGACAGGTGGAGGAAGGGAGAGTGGGGATAGTGACAGACGCTGGGAGGTGATGAACAGGTGGAGGAGCGGAGAGTGGGGATAGTGACAGAGGCTGGGAGGTGATGGATATATGGAGGAGTGGAGAGTGGGGATAGTGACAGACGCTGGGAGGTGATGAACAGGTAGAGGAGTGGAGAGTGGGGATAGTGACAGGCTGGGAGGTGATGAGCAGATTGAGGAGGAGAGAGTGGGGATAGTGACAGAGGCTGGGAGGTGATGGACGGGTGGAGGAGGGGAGAGTGGGGATAGTGACAGAGGATGGGAGGTGATGAGCAGATTGAGGAGGAGAGTGGGGATAGTGACAGGCTGGGAGGTGATGAGCAGATTGAGGAGGAGAGTGGGGATAGTGACAGGCTGGGAGGTGATGGACAGATGGAGGAGGGGAGAGTGGGGATAGTGACAGAGGCTGGGAGTTGATGGACAGGAGGAGGGGAGATTGGGGATAGTGACAGAGGCTGGGAGGTGATGGACGGGTGGAGGAGGGGAGAGTGGGGATAGTGACAGAGGCTGGGAGGTGATGGACAGGAGGAGGGGAGATTGGGGATAGTGACAGAGGCTGGGAGGTGATGGACGGGTGGAGGAGGGGAGAGTGGGGATAGTGACAGAGGATGGGAGGTGATGAGCAGATTGAGGAGGAGAGTGGGGATAGTGACAGGCTGGGAGGTGATGAGCAGATTGAGGAGGAGAGTGGGGATAGTGACAGAGGCTGGGATGTGATGGACAGATGGAGGAGGGGAAAGTGGGGATAGTGACAGAGGCTGGGAGGTGATGGACGGGTGGAGGAGGGGAGAGTGGAGATAGTGACAGAGACAGGGAGGTGATGGACAAATGGAGGAGGGGAGAGTGGGGATAGTTTAAGAGGCTGGGAGGTGATGGACGGGTGGAGGAGGGGAGAGTGGAGATAGTGACAGAGACAGGGAGGTGATGGGCAGATGGAGGAGGGGAGAGTGGGGATAGTGAGAGAGGGTGGGATGTGATGGACAGATGGAGTAGGGGAGAGTGGGGATAGTGACAGAGGCTGGGAGGTGATGAACAGGTGCAGGAGGGGAGAGTGCGGATAGTGACAGAGGCTGGGAGGTGATGAACAGGTGCAGGAGGGGAGAGTGCGGATAGTGACAGAGGCTGGGAGGTGATGGACAGGTGGAGGAAGGGAGAGTGGGGATAGTGAGAGGCTGGGAGGTGATGAACAGGTGGAGGAGGGGAGAGTGGGGATAGTGACAGAGGCTGGGAGGTGATGGATATATGGAGGAGTGGAGAGTGGGGATAGTGACAGAGGCTGGTAGGTGATGAACAGGGAGGAGTGGAGATTGGGGATAGTGACAGGCTGGGAGGTGATGGACAGGTGGAGGAGGGGAGAGTGGGGATAGTGACAGAGTCTGCGAGGTGATGGACAGGTGGAGGAGGGGAGAGTGGGGATAGTGACAGAGGCTGGGAGGTGATGGACGGGTGGAGGAGGGGAGAGAGGGGATAGTGACAGAGGCTGTGAGGTGATGGACAGGTGGAGGAGGGGAGAGTTGGGATAGTGACAGGCTGGGAGGTGATGAGCAGATTGAGGAGGAGAGTGGGGATCGTGACAGGCTGGGAGGTGATGAGCAGATTGAGGAGGAGAGTGGGGATAGTGACAGGCTGGGAGGTGATGAGCAGATTGAGGAGGAGAGAGTGGGGATAGTGACAGAGGCTGGGAGGTGATGGACAGGTGGAGGAGGGGAGAGTGGGGATAGTGACAGAGGCTGGGATGTGATGAGCAGATTGAGGAGGAGAGTGGGGGTAGTGACAGGCTGGGAGGTGATGAGGAGATTGAGGAGGAGAGTGGGGATAGTGACAGAGTCCGGGTGGAGGAGGGGAGAGTGGGGATACTGACAGAGGCTGGGAGGTGTTGGACGGGTGGAGGAGGAGAGAGTGGGGATAGTGACAGAGGCTGGGAGGTGATTGACAGATAGAGGAGGGGAGAGTGGGGATAGTGACAGAGGCTGGGATGTGATGGACAGGTGGAGGAGGGGAGAGTGGGGATAGTGACAGAGGATGGGAGGTGATGGACGGGTGGAGGAGGGGAGAGTGGGGATAGTGACAGAGACTGGGAGGTGATGGATGGGTGGAGGAGGGGTGAGTGGGGATAGTGACAGAGGCTGGGAGGTGATGGACAGGTGGAGGAGGGGAGAGTGGGGATAGTGACAGAGGCTGGGAGGTGATGGACAGGTGGAGGAGGGGAAAGTGGGGATAGTGACAGTCGCTGGGAGGTGAGGGACAGATGGAGGAGAGGAGAGTGGGGATAGTGACAGTGGCTGGGAGTTGATGGAAGGGTGGAGGACGGGAGAGTGGAGATAGTCACAGAGACTGGGCAGTGATGGACTGATGGAGGTGCGGAGAGTGGGGCTTGTGACAGAGGCTGGGAGGTGATGGACAGATGGAGGAGGGGAGAGTGGGGATAGTGACTGGCTGGGTGATGATGAGCAGATTGAGGAGGAGAGTGGGGATAGTGACAGAGTCCGGGTGGAGGAGCGGAGAGTGGGGATAGTGACAGAGGCTGGGAGGTGATGGACAGGTGGAGGAGGGGAAAGTGGGGATAGTGACAGTGGCTGGGAGGTGAGGGACAGATGGAGGAGAGGAGAGTGGGGATAGTGACAGAGGCTGGGAGTTGATGGAAGGGTGGAGGACGGGAGAGTGGAGATAGTCACAGAGACTGGGCAGTGATGGACTGATGGAGGTGCGGAGAGTGGGGATAGTGACAGAGGCTGTGAGGTGATTGACAGATGGAGGAGGGGAGAGTGGGTATAGTGACAGAGGATGGGAGGTGATGAGCAGATTGAGGAGGTGAGTGGGGATAGTGACAGGCTGGGAGGTGATGAACAGATTGAGGAGGAGAGTGGGGATAGTGACAGAGGCTGGGAGTTGATGGACAGGTGGAGGAGGGGTGAGAGGGGATAGTGACAGAGGCTGGGAGGTGATGGACAGGTGGAGGAGGAGAGAGTGGGGATAGTGACAGAGGCTGGGTGGTGATGGACAGATGGTGGAGGGGAGAGTGGGGATAGTGACAGAGGCTGGGTGGTGATGGACAGATGGTGGAGGGGAGAGTGGGGATAGTGACAGAGGCTGGGAGGTGATGGACAGGTGGAGGAGGAGAGAGTGGGGATAGTGACAGAGGCTGGGTGGTGATGGACAGATGGTGGAGGGGAGAGTGGGGATAGTGACAGAGGCTGGGAGGTGATGGATGGGTGGAGGAGGGGAGAGTGGGGATAGTGACCGAGGCTGCGAGGTGATGAACAGGTGGTGGAAGGGAGAGTGGGGATAGTGACAGAGGCTGGGAGGTGATGGACAGGTGGAGGAGGAGAGAGTGGGGATAGTGACAGAGGCTGGGAGGTGATGAACAGGTGGAGGAGGGGAGAGTGGGGATAGTGACAGAGGCTGGGAGGTGATGGATATATGGAGGAGTGGAGAGTGGGGATAGTGACAGAGGCTGGGAGGTGATGAACAGGTGGAGGAGAGGAGAGTGGGGATAGTGACAGAGGCTGGGAGGTGATGGGTAGATCCAGGTGAGGAGGATTGATGGGTAGATGGAGGAGGGAAGAGTGGGGATAGTGACAGAGGCTGGGAGGTGATGGACAGATGGAGGAGCGGAGATTGGGGATAGTGACCGAGGCTGGGAGGTGATGGACAGTTGGAGGAGTGGAGAGTGGGGATAGTGACAGAGGCTGGGAGGTGATGGACAGGTGGAGGAGGGGAGAGTGGGGATAGTGAGAGAGGCTGGGAGGTGATGGGCAGGGGGAGGAGGGGAGAGTGGAGATAGTGACAGAGACTGGGAGGTGATGGACAGGTGGAGGAGGGGAGAGTGGGGATAGTGACAGAGGCTGGGAGGTGATGGACAGATGGAGGAGGGGAGAGTGGGGATAGTGACAGAGGCTGGGAGGTGATGGACTGGTGGAGGAGCGGAGAGTGGGGATAGTGACAGAGGCTGGGAGGTGATGGACAGGTGGAGGAGGGGAAAGTGGGGATAGTGACAGTGGCTGGGAGGTGAGGGACAGATGGAGGAGAGGAGAGTGGGGATAGTGACAGAGGCTGGGAGTTGATGGAAGGGTGGAGGACGGGAGAGTGGAGATAGTCACAGAGACTGGGCAGTGATGGACTGATGGAGGTGCGGAGAGTGGGGATAGTGACAGAGGCTGTGAGGTGATTGACAGATGGAGGAGGGGAGAGTGGGTATAGTGACAGAGGATGGGAGGTGATGAGCAGATTGAGGAGGTGAGTGGGGATAGTGACAGGCTGGGAGGTGATGAACAGATTGAGGAGGAGAGTGGGGATAGTGACAGAGGCTGGGAGTTGATGGACAGGTGGAGGAGGGGTGAGAGGGGATAGTGACAGAGGCTGGGAGGTGATGGACAGGTGGAGGAGGAGAGAGTGGGGATAGTGACAGAGGCTGGGTGGTGATGGACAGATGGTGGAGGGGAGAGTGGGGATAGTGACAGAGGCTGGGTGGTGATGGACAGATGGTGGAGGGGAGAGTGGGGATAGTGACAGAGGCTGGGAGGTGATGGACAGGTGGAGGAGGAGAGAGTGGGGATAGTGACAGAGGCTGGGTGGTGATGGACAGATGGTGGAGGGGAGAGTGGGGATAGTGACAGAGGCTGGGAGGTGATGGATGGGTGGAGGAGGGGAGAGTGGGGATAGTGACCGAGGCTGCGAGGTGATGAACAGGTGGTGGAAGGGAGAGTGGGGATAGTGACAGAGGCTGGGAGGTGATGGACAGGTGGAGGAGGAGAGAGTGGGGATAGTGACAGAGGCTGGGAGGTGATGAACAGGTGGAGGAGGGGAGAGTGGGGATAGTGACAGAGGCTGGGAGGTGATGGATATATGGAGGAGTGGAGAGTGGGGATAGTGACAGAGGCTGGGAGGTGATGAACAGGTGGAGGAGAGGAGAGTGGGGATAGTGACAGAGGCTGGGAGGTGATGGGTAGATCCAGGTGAGGAGGATTGATGGGTAGATGGAGGAGGGAAGAGTGGGGATAGTGACAGAGGCTGGGAGGTGATGGACAGATGGAGGAGCGGAGATTGGGGATAGTGACCGAGGCTGGGAGGTGATGGACAGTTGGAGGAGTGGAGTGTGGGGATAGTGACAGAGGCTGGGAGGTGATGGACAGGTGGAGGAGGGGAGAGTGGGGATAGTGAGAGAGGCTGGGAGGTGATGGGCAGGGGGAGGAGGGGAGAGTGGAGATAGTGACAGAGACTGGGAGGTGATGGACAGGTGGAGGAGGGGAGAGTGGGGATAGTGACAGAGGCTGGGAGGTGATGGACAGATGGAGGAGGGGAGAGTGGGGATAGTGACAGAGGCTGGGAGGTGATGGACTGGTGGAGGAGCGGAGAGTGGGGATAGTGACAGAGGCTGGGAGGTGATGGACAGATGGAGGAGGGGAGAGTGGGGATAGTGACAGAAGCTTGGAGGTGATGGACAGGTGGAGGAGGGGAGAGTGGGGATAGTGATAGAGGCTGGGAGGTGATGGACAGGTGGAGGCGGGGAGAGTGGGGATAGTGACAGAGGCTGGGAGGTGATGGACAGGTGGAGGAGGGGAGAGTGGGGATAGTGACAGAGGCTGGGAGGTGATGGACGGTTGGAGGAGGGGAGAGTGGGGATAGTGACAGAGGCTGGGAGGTGATGGACAGATGGAGGAGGGGAGAGTGGAGTTAGTGACAGATGCCGGGAGGTGATGGGTAGATCCAGGTGAGGAGGATTGATGGGTAGATGGAGGAGGGAAGAGTGGGGATATTGACAGAGGCTGAGAGGTGATGGGTGGATCCAGGTGAGGGGTGATAGGCAGATGAAGAAGGGGGAACGGAAATGACATCAAGCGGCCACAAGGGGCCACAAGAGACCGCGAAGTGTACAGATGATGGGAACCCGATGTGAGGGGTTGGTGAGACACAAGATCCAACAATGGGGGTGGTAACCGTGTGCTGGACAGGGCGATGCCGGAGGGTGGCGAATCTGGAATTCGTTGCCACAGACAGCAGTGAACGCCAGTTCACTGGGCGTATTTAAACCAGAGGTTACGGGGAGAAGGCAGGAGAATGGGTTTTGGGAGGGATAGTAAATCAGCCGATGGGCCGAATGGCCTGGATGCTCTGCCTTATTGGACCCGGGGGAAGAGTGCCTGCATGACAGGCCGATGGAGTGGGCAAAGCCGGGAGACATTGGGCTGAGGGACGGGTGTAGGGGGAAGAACAGGTGCAGGTTTGAGATGGCAGAATTCATTCTGTCAGGTTGGGAGGCCGATGAGTTATTGTTCCTCCAGCTGAGGGGGAAGTTTATCAGACAGTGCATTACAGGAACTGCATGGGCCAAGAGGCTTGTTTGAGGGGCGTTCTTACGGAGAAAGAGGGAACTCCGGGGCCCCGGTGTGTGACCGGGACAGACTTTCAGAGGTGGGACTAGCACCAGAATGGGGGGTGAGGGGGAACGGGCTCAGAGGCGGGCACGAGGTGTCTGGGAACTGGCGCAAACAGGTCACGCCGACCGCAGGGGAAGAGAGGCTTCCTCTTTTGCTGGTCTGTATGGCTGTGCGCGTGCATCACTCGAACACTTCCCTCACTGTGTCAGGCGCACACAAACACACACACACACACACAGAACGAGCTCCTTCCTCCCTCCCCAGCGCCTGCCGAGACCCTGCTCGACCGCGGCGTATCTCAGCCTGTCCCGTAACTCCCACTGTCAAGGTCGGCGTCAAACGTACTATCAGAGTAGCACACACACCACCCAGAGATTCGCCTTCTCGCGGGCAGTGACATGAAAATAAAGAAATACAATTGAAGCTGCCAAAACAAAAACTACACATGAAGAAAGACTGGCAAAAACAATCCGTGTACAAGAGATGTTAAATTCAACAAGGAGGATTTCAAGCACTCATTGCCTGGAGAAATCAGGCTTTTACAAGGTAAATTTATCATCAAACATGTCACCATATAGAACTTAGAAATCTACGGCTCGTTACAGGCCCTTCGGCACACAATGT
This sequence comes from Hypanus sabinus, assembly GCF_030144855.1. Lineage (NCBI taxonomy): Eukaryota > Metazoa > Chordata > Chondrichthyes > Myliobatiformes > Dasyatidae > Hypanus > Hypanus sabinus. The sequence continues at coordinate 26,684,318 of NC_082736.1, read as the reverse complement.
TGTGCTGTCCTACTCCAGAACCTGCCTGGAATTCCCCTACCGCACAGCCCTCCATTTTTCTAAGAGTCTCTTAAAAGACTCTATTGTATCCGCCTCCAGCACCGTCGCTGGCAGCCCATTCCACAAACCCACCACCCTCTGGGTGAAAAACTTTCCCCTGACATCTCCTCTGTACCTACTTCCAAGCACCTTAAACCCGTGTCCTCTTGTGGCAGCCATTTCAGCCCTGGGAAAAAGCCTCTGACTATCCACACGATCAATGCCTCTCATCATCTTATACACCTCTATCAGGTCACCTCTCATCCTCCGTCGCTCCAAGGAGAAAAGGCCGAGTTCACTCAGCCTATTTTCATAAGGCATGCTCTCCAATCCAGGCGACATCCTTGTAAATCTCCTCTGCACCCTTTCTATGGTTTCCACGTCCTTCCTGTAGTGAGGTGACCAGAACTGAGCACAGTAATCCAAGTGGGGTCTGACCAGGGTCCTATATAGCTGCAACATTACCTCTCGGCTCTTGAACTCAATCCCATGGTTGATGAAGGCCAACACACCTTTTGCCTTCTTAACAACACCGTCAACCTGCACAGCAGCTTTGAGGGTCCTATGGACACGGATCCCGAGATCTCTCTGATCCTCCACACTGCCAAGAGTCTTACCATTAACACTATATTCTGCCTTCAAACTTGACCTACCGAAATGGACCACCTCACACTTATCTGGGTTGAACGCCATCCGCCACTTCTCAGCCCAGTGCTACATCCAATCGATGTCCCGCTGTAAACTCCGACAGCCCTCCACACTATCCACAACACCCCCAACTCTTGTGTCACACAACCCTGAGATTCATCTTCTTGTGGACAATCACGGAGGATAAAGAAATAGAACAGAATTTCTGAAAAAAAAGTATTACCTAAGCAAAGACTCGCAAACAATGTAAAAGAAGACAAAATAATCAAATAGCAATACTTAATACCAAGAACACGAGTTGTAGGGTTCTTGAAAGTGAGACCGCAGGTCATGGAGTCAGTTCAGGGTTGAGGTGAGTGAAGTTATCCACGCTGGTTCAGGGGCCTGATTGTACTCAGATCATAACTCACAATCAGAACCAGATTTAATATCACCGGTCGTGAAATGAGTGAACTTTACAGCAGCAGTTTGATAAGTAATTATAGAGAAAAAAATGAGTTACATTCAGTATGTCTTATAAATAGTTAAAATAAGTAGCACATTGAGTATAGGAGTTGGGATGTGATGTTAAAATTGTACAAGGCGTCAGTGAGGCCGAATTTGGAGTATTGTGTACAGTTCTGGTCACCGAATTATAGGAAAGATGTCAACAAAATAGAGAGAGTACAGAGGAGATTTACTAGAATGTTACCTGGGTTTCAGCACCTAAGTTACAAGGAAAGGTTGAACAAGTTAGGTCTTTATTCTTTGGAGCGTAGAAGGTTGAGGGGGGACTTGATAGAGGTATTTAAAATTATGAGGGGATAGATAGAGTTGATGTGGTTAGGCTTTTTCCATTGAGAGTGGGGAGATTCAAACAAGAGGATGTGAGTTGAGAGTTAGGGGGCAAAAGTTTAGGGGTAACACAAAGGGGAACTTCTTTATTCAGAGAGTGGTAGCTGTGTGGGACGAGCTTCCGGTAGAAGTGGCAGAGGCAGGTTCGGTATTGTCATTGAAAGTAAAATCAGATGGGTATATGGACAGGAAAGGAATGGAGGGTTATGGGCTGAGTGTGGGCCCGTGGGACTAGGTGAGAGTAAGCGTTCGGCACGGACTAGAAGGGCCCAGATGGCCTGTTTCCGTGCTGTAATTGTTATATGGTTAAAATAAAACAGGAATAAAAAAGTAGTGAGGTAGTGTTCATGGGTTCAATGTCCATTCAGGAATCGGATGGCAGAGGGGAAGAAGCTGTTCCTGAATCGTTGAGTGTGTGTCTTCAGGCTCCTGTACCTCCTCCCTGATGGCAGAGGGGAAGAAGCTGTTCCTGAATCGTTGAGTGTGTGTCTTCAGGCTCCTGTACCTCCTCCCTGATGGCGGAGGGGAAGAAGCTGTTCCTGAATCGTTGAGTGTGTGTCTTCTGGTTTCTGTACCTCCTTCCCGACAGTAACAGTGTGAAGAGGGCACGGCCTAGGTGGTGGAGATCATTAATGGTTCTTAACTGCTCCTGAACCTGGTGGTGTGGGACCCAGGGATCCTGTACCTCCTTCCCAATTGGCAGTAGTGAGAAGAGAGCACGGCCTGGGTGGTGGGGGTCCTTGATGATGGGCGCTGCTTTCCTGCGACAGTGCTCATGCTAGATATGGTCAATGGTGGGCTGATCTCCGAACACTTCTGAGATCCTGGGTTCTGGTGTTTCCGAGATGCAACCGGTTAAGAAGGTCTCCACTGTGCATCTGTACGGTGCACTTAGAGTGCGATCAAGAAAGAGGCGCCCTTCATAAGTTTATTCAAACACACACCATGAATGGCAGCATCAGAGAGAGCTTCGGCCCAGCTCGTCCGCGCTGAACTGGTGTTCTGCCTCATCCCACCGATCCCCACCTGGACCATAGCGATTCCGGTCAATGTTTCTCACCCTCCTCGCGCCTCCTTGGCTGAACGGAGGAGCACTTTCAGTGACAGACTGAGACAACTGCGCTGCTCCCAAGAGCAATATACGAGGTAATCCTTACCCTCGGCCGTCGGGCTCGATAATGAGTCGACCTACAGCCGGGGAAGTGGTGATCCCCCTCCCCCAACTCCTGTTAGACTGTCTGAGGTGACTTATTTTTTATTCTTTCTCACTTCTCTGCTAATATTTGTGTATCCGTGCACTTGTAATGTGACTCTGTAATTTCCTTTGGGATCAGTAAAGTATCTGTCGACCTTAACCCATGACCTCTCATTGTAGTCAAGTGCACAAAACAGCGCAGGCATTACAATAAATAATAAACAGGACAATATTGCAAAAAGGAGTCAGGGCATCCAGTCCTGCTTATGATCGGAATCTAGAGACCAGTGTCGCCCCCACAAGGAGCGTTGCCTTTGTAATACGCAGCAGTGGCTTGATTGCAGAGGCAGGGGGTATTTCAGCCAGCTTGAGGCTAAGATGAAGACTGGCAGATCTGCTGGAAGTGAGGGAAGTCATCTTGCATGACAGAGGGACAGCCATGTTGGCGAAAGGGGCTGAAAGTGGCAGACAGCCGTTAATCCGTGATGCGTTTTGAGAACACGAGCTACAAAGGGGCACTTATTATCGAAGCACGCACGCCGTTTACAACCGCGAAAGTCATCTTCTCCCCGGACAGCCGCACGGCCAAGCGACAGCGTGGTCAACGTTCAGAGAGTGACATCAACCAACCATCCCCCACAAGCAGGGGGGAAAAAAAAAATCTCGCAAACAGCAACAAGGACGTTAACCTCCCCGCCACCACGCATGCAGAAAAAAAAAACACATCACACAAACGGCAACAAGAAAGAAGGAGCGAAACACAGAATATGGAAACACAAAACCGGGCTACGAGTCCAATCGGGCTACAGTCCGAACACCCCCCGCAGACCTGTAGCTTCGGTGCCATTCTCCGACAGCATCGAGGGAGAGAGGGGGAGATCATTCACTCACTCACCATGAACGGCAGCGTTGTAGATCACTTCGGCCCAGCTTGCCCACGCTGAACTGGCGTTCTGCCTCATTCCACCGATCCCCACCTGGACCATAGCCCTCCCGTCCATGTACCTATCCAAACTCCTCTTAAATTCTGCCAGCAACCCCACCACACTGAGTCCTGTCGTCTGCAGAAATTCCCTGATGGCTCAGCAATAGCTGGGTGTATGAAGGGAGGATGGGAGGATGAATGCAGGGCCCTGGGGGAGGACCTTGTCGAATGGTGCAAGCTGAATCATCTGCAGCTCAGCATCAGTCAGACAGAGGAGCTGGTGATGGACTTTAGGAAGACTCAGCCTGCACCGCTCCGTTACTATCGACGGTGAGGACGTGGATGTGGTGAGGACCCACAAGTACCTGGGGGGGGGGGGGGCACCTGGATGACAGACTTGAGTGGAGAACCAACACAGAGGCTGTGTACAAGGAGGGCCGGAGTCGCCTCAACTTCCTGAGGAGACTGAGGTCCTTTGGAGTGTGCAGGCCTCTCCTTCACACGTTCTACCGGTCTGTTGTCACCAGTACAATCTCCTATGTGGTGGTGAGCTGGGGCAATGGCATCAACACGGGTGATGCCAACAGGCCCAATAAACTGATTAGAAAGCCTGGCTCTGTTACAGGAGTCAAACTGGACACACTGGGGGCTGTGGTAGAACAGAGGACCCGACGGAAAACCCTGGCGATTCCGGACGATGTTTCTCACCCTCTGCGTGCCTCCTTGGCTGAACAGAGGAACACTTTCAGTGACAGACTGAGACAACTGCGCTGCTCCAAAGAGCAATATACGAGGTAATCCTTACCCTCGGCCATTAGGCTCGATAATGAGTCGACCTACAGGCGGGGAAGTGATGACTCCCTCCTGTTTGGCTGTTTGAGGTAACTCATTTTTTTATTCTACTTCTCTTCTGATATTTGTATATCTGTGCGCTTGTAATGCTACTGTGACGCCGTAATTTCCTTACGGATCAATAGGGATATTAGATCCATATCTATCTTATCCTCCACTTCCACTGGCAGCTCGTTCCATACGCGCACCACCCCCCAGTGAAGGGATTTCCCCTCAGGTTCCCTTTAAATATTGCACCTTTCACCCTTAACCTGTAACCTGAAACCTCTGGTCCCACCCAGCCTCAGTGGAAAAAGCCTGCTTGTATTAACCCCTCAAATCTCCCCTTGTTCTCCTACGCTCCGGAATGAAGTTCTAATCGATTCAACCTTTCCCTCTAACTCGGGTCATCGAGTCCCGTCGACGTCTTTGTAAGCTTTTTCTTCACTCTTTCGGCCTCATCGACACCCTTTCCTGCAGCCGGGTGCCCACAGCTGCACGCGGCGCTCCAGGTCTGCCCTCACCAGCGTCCTGTACAACTTCAGCATCACCTCCCATCTCCCGCCATCGGCAGACTTCCCTAGATGCGTGGTGCCCTGGGATGGAAACACCAGTGCCTTCGAGTGGGAATGTGAGACCATAAGATATAGGGGCAGAATGAGGCCATTTGGCCCATCCAGTCTGTTCTGCCAATTGATCATAGACAGTAGGTGCAGGAGTGGGCCATTCAGCCCTTCTAGCCAGCACCACCATTCACTGTGATCGTGGCTGATCAACCACAATCAATACCCCGTTCCTGCCCTCTCCCCATATCCCTCGACCCCGCTATCTATAAGAGCTCTATCTAACTCTCTCTTGAATGCATCCAGAGACCTGGCCTCCAATGCCTTCTGAGGCAGAGCATTCCACATATCCACCACTCTCTGGGTGAAAAATTTTTTCCGCATCTGTTCTAAATGGCCTACCCCTTATTCTTAAACTGTGGCCTCTGGTTCTGGACCCCCCCAACATCGGGAACATGCTTCCTGCCTCCAGTGTGTCCAATCCCTTAATAATCTTATATGTTTCAATCAGATCCCCTCTCATCCTTCTAAATTCCAGTGTATACAAGCTCAGTCGCTCCAATCTTTCAACATATGACAGTCCCGTCATCCCGGGAATTAACCTCGTGAACCTACACCGCACTCCCTCAATAGCAAGAATGTCCTTCCTCAAATTTGGAGACCAAAACCAAACACAATACTCCAGGTGGGGTCTCACCAGGGCCCTGTACAGCTGCAGAAGGACCTCTTTACTCCTATACTCAACTCCTCTTGTTATAAAAGCCAGCATGCCATTAGCTTTCTTCACTGCCTGCTGTACCTGTTAGCGGATTCGGCCCAGTACACCTCAGGTAAAGTCCTCCCAACCATTCAGCACACCTATATAAAACGTTGTAGAAAAGCATCGTTTATCACCACCTCTTTTCCGCTGCTGCCATCAGGTGGAAGGTACAGGAGCCTCAGGACTCACACCACCAGGTTCAGGAACAGTTACCACCCCTCAACCATCAGGAAGGAGGTACAGGAGCCTCAAGACTCACACCACCAGGTTCAGGAACAGTTACTACCTCTCAACCATCAGGTAGAAGGTACAGGAGCCTCAGGACTCGCACCACCAGGTTCAGGAACAGTTACTACCCCTCAACCATCAGGTAGAAGGTACAGGAGCCTCAGGACTCGCACCACCAGGTTCAGGAACAGTTACTACCCCTCAACCATCAGGAAGGAGGTACAGGAGCCTCAGGACTCGCACCACCAGGTTCAGGAACAGTTACCACCCCTCAACCATCAGGAAGGAGGTACAGGAGCCTCAGGACTCGCACCACCAGGTTCAGGGACAGTTACCACCCCTCAACCATCAGGAAGGAGGTACAGGAGCCTCAGGACTCGCACCACCAGGTCAGGGACAGTTACCACCCCTCAACCATCAGGAAGGAGGTACAGGAGCCTCAGGACTCACACCACCAGGTTCAGGGACAGTTACTACCCCTCAACCATCAGGACGGAGGTACAGGAGCCTCAGGACTCGCACCAACAGGTTCAGGAACAGTTACCACCCCTCAACCATCAGGAAGGAGGTACAGGAGCCTCAGGACTCACACTACCAGGTTCAGGAACAGTTACCACCCCTCAACCATCAGGTAGAAGGTACAGGAGCCTCAGGGCTCACACCACCAGGTTCAGGGACAGTTACCACCCCTCAACCATCAGGTAGAAGGTACAGGAGCCTCAGGACTCACACCACCAGGTTCAGGGACAGTTACCACCCCTCAACCATCAGGTAGAAGGTACAGGAGCCTCAGGACTTGCACCACCAGGTTCAGGAACAGTTACTACCCCTCAACCATCAGGTAGAAGGTACAGGAGCCTCAGGACTCATACCACCGTGTTCAGGAACAGTTACTACCCCTCAACCATCAGGTAGAAGGTACAGGAGCCTCAGGACTCACACCACCAGGTTCAGGAACAGTTACCACCCCTCAACCATCAGGAAGGAGGTACAGGAGCCTCAGGACTCACACCACCAGGTTCAGGAACAGTTACCACCCCTCAACCATCAGGAAGGAGGTACAGGAGCCTCAGGGACTCACACCACCATGTTCAGGAACAGTTACTACCCCTCAACCATCAGTAGAAGGTACAGGAGCCTCAGGACTCACACCACCAGGTTCAGGAACAGTTACCACCCCTCAACCATCAGGTAGAAGGTACAGGAGCCTCAGGACTCACACCACCAGGTTCAGGAACAGTTACTACCCCTCAACCATCAGGACGGAGGTACAGGAGCCTCAGGACTCGCACCACCAGGTTCAGGGACAGTTACTACCCTCAACCATCAGGACGGAGGTACAGGAGCCTCAGGACTCGCACCAACAGGTTCAGGAACAGTTACCACCCCTCAACCATCAGGAAGGAGGTACAGGAGCCTCAGGACTCACACCACCAGGTTCAGGAACAGTTACTACCCCTCAACCATCAGGTAGAAGGTACAGGAACCTCAGGACTCACACCACCAGGTTCAGGGACAGTTACCACCCCTCAACCATCAGGTAGAAGGTACAGGAGCCTCAGGGACTCACACCACCAGGTTCAGGGACAGTTACCACCCCCTCAACCATCAGGTAGAAGGTACAGGAGCCTCAGGACTCGCACCACCAGGTTCAGGAACAGTTTACTACCCCTCAACCATCAGGTAGAAGGTACAGGAGCCTCAGGACTCATACCACCGTGTTCAGGAACAGTTACTACCCCTCAACCATCAGGTAGAAGGTACAGGAGCCTCAGGACTCACACCACCAGGTTCAGGAACAGTTACCACCCCTCACCATCAGGTAGAAGGTACAGGAGCCTCAGGACTCACACCACCAGGTTCAGGAACAGTTACCACCCCTCAACCATCAGGTAGAAGGTACAGGAGCCTCAGGACTCACACCACCAGGTTCAGGAACAGTTACCACCCCTCAACCATCAGGTAGAAGGTACAGGAGCCTCAGGACTCACACCACCAGGTTCAGGAACAGTTACCACCCCTCAACCATCAGGTAGAAGGTACAGGAGCCTCAGGACTCGCACCAACAGGTTCAGGAACAGTTACCACCCCTCAACCATCAGGTAGAAGGTACAGGAGCCTCAGGACTCACACCACCAGGTTCAGGAACAGTTACCACCCCTCAACCATCAGGAAGGAGGTACAGGAGCCTCAGGACTCGCACCACCAGGTTCAGGAACAGTTACCACCCCTCAACCATCAGGTAGAAGGTACAGGAGCCTCAGGACTCACACCACCAGGTTCAGGGACAGTTACCACCCCTCAACCATCAGGTAGAAGGTACAGGAGCCTCAGGACTCACACCACCAGGTTCAGGGACAGTTACTACCCCTCAACCATCAGGAAGGAGGTACAGGAGCCTCAGGACTCACACCACCAGGTTCAGGAACAGTTACCACCCCTCAACCATCAGGAAGGAGGTACAGGAGCCTCAGGACTCACACCACCATGTTCAGGAACAGTTACTACCCCTCAACCATCAGGTAGAAGGTACAGGAGCCTCAGGACTCACACCACCAGGTTCAGGAACAGTTACCACCCCTCAACCATCAGGTAGAAGGTACAGGAGCCTCAGGACTCACACCACCAGGTTCAGGAACAGTTACTACCCCTCAACCATCAGGACGGAGGTACAGGAGCCTCAGGACTCGCACCACCAGGTTCAGGGACAGTTACTACCCCTCAACCATCAGGACGGAGGTACAGGAGCCTCAGGACTCGCACCAACAGGTTCAGGAACAGTTACCACCCCTCAACCATCAGGAAGGAGGTACAGGAGCCTCAGGACTCACACCACCAGGTTCAGGAACAGTTACTACCCCTCAACCATCAGGTAGAAGGTACAGGAACCTCAGGACTCACACCACCAGGTTCAGGGACAGTTACCACCCCTCAACCATCAGGTAGAAGGTACAGGAGCCTCAGGACTCACACCACCAGGTTCAGGGACAGTTACCACCCCTCAACCATCAGGTAGAAGGTACAGGAGCCTCAGGACTCGCACCACCAGGTTCAGGAACAGTTACTACCCCTCAACCATCAGGTAGAAGGTACAGGAGCCTCAGGACTCATACCACCGTGTTCAGGAACAGTTACTACCCCTCAACCATCAGGTAGAAGGTACAGGAGCCTCAGGACTCACACCACCAGGTTCAGGAACAGTTACCACCCCTCAACCATCAGGTAGAAGGTACAGGAGCCTCAGGACTCACACCACCAGGTTCAGGAACAGTTACCACCCCTCAACCATCAGGTAGAAGGTACAGGAGCCTCAGGACTCACACCACCAGGTTCAGGAACAGTTACCACCCCTCAACCATCAGGTAGAAGGTACAGGAGCCTCAGGACTCACACCACCAGGTTCAGGAACAGTTACCACCCCTCAACCATCAGGTAGAAGGTACAGGAGCCTCAGGACTCGCACCAACAGGTTCAGGAACAGTTACCACCCCTCAACCATCAGGTAGAAGGTACAGGAGCCTCAGGACTCACACCACCAGGTTCAGGAACAGTTACCACCCCTCAACCATCAGGAAGGAGGTACAGGAGCCTCAGGACTCGCACCACCAGGTTCAGGAACAGTTACCACCCCTCAACCATCAGGTAGAAGGTACAGGAGCCTCAGGACTCACACCACCAGGTTCAGGGACAGTTACCACCCCTCAACCATCAGGTAGAAGGTACAGGAGCCTCAGGACTCACACCACCAGGTTCAGGGACAGTTACTACCCCTCAACCATCAGGAAGGAGGTACAGGAGCCTCAGGACCCACACCACCAGGTTCAGGAACAGTTACTACCCCTCCACTATCAGGAAGGAGGTACAGGAGCCTCAGGAATCACACCACCAGGTTCAGGGACAGTTACCACCCCTCGACCATCAGGAAGGAGGTACAGGAGCCTCAGGACTCGCACCACCAGGTTCAGGGACAGTTACCACCCCTCAACCATCAGGAAGGAGGTACAGGAGCCTCAGGACTCACACCACCAGGTTCAGGGACAGTTACCACCCCTCAACCATCAGGTAGAAGATACAGGAGCCTCAGGACTCACACCACCAGGTTCAGGAACAGTTACTACCCCTCAACCATCAGGAAGGAGGTACAGGAGCCTCAGGACTCACACCACCAGGTTCAGGAACAGTTACCACCCCTCAACCATCAGGAAGGAGGTACAGGAGCCTCAGGACTCGCACCACCAGGTTCAGGAACAGTTACTACCCCTCAACCATCAGGTAGAAGATACAGGAGCCTCAGGACTCACACCACCAGGTTCAGGAACAGTTACTACCCCTCAACCATCAGGAAGGAGGTACAGGAGCCTCAGGACTCACACCACCAGGTTCAGGAACAGTTACCACCCCTCAACCATCAGGAAGGAGGTACAGGAGCCTCAGGAATCACACCACCAGGTTCAGGGACAGTTACCACCCCTCGACCATCAGGAAGGAGGTACAGGAGCCTCAGGACTCGCACCACCAGGTTCAGGGACAGTTACCACCCCTCAACCATCAGGAAGGAGGTACAGGAGCCTCAGGACTCACACCACCAGGTTCAGGGACAGTTACCACCCCTCAACCATCAGGTAGAAGATACAGGAGCCTCAGGACTCACACCACCAGGTTCAGGAACAGTTACTACCCCTCAACCATCAGGAAGGAGGTACAGGAGCCTCAGGACTCACACCACCAGGTTCAGGAACAGTTACCACCCCTCAACCATCAGGAAGGAGGTACAGGAGCCTCAGGACTCGCACCACCAGGTTCAGGAACAGTTACTACCCCTCAACCATCAGGTAGAAGGTACAGGAGCCTCAGGACTCGCACCACCAGGTTCAGGAACAGTTTCCACCCCTCAACCATCAGGAAGGAGGTACAGGAGCCTCAGGACTCACACCACCAGGTTCAGGAACAGTTACCACCCCTCAACCATCAGGAAGGAGGTACAGGAGCCTCAGGACTCGCACCACCAGGTTCAGGAACAGTTACCACCCCTCAACCATCAGGAAGGAGGTACAGGAGCCTCAGGACTCGCACCACCAGGTTCAGGAACAGTTACCACCCCTCAACCATCAGGAAGGAGGTACAGGAGCCTCAGGACTCACACCACCAGGTTCAGGAACAGTTACCACCCCTCAACCATCAGGAAGGAGGTACAGGAGCCTCAGGACTCGCACCACCAGGTTCAGGAACAGTTACTACCCCTCAACCATCAGGTAGAAGGTACAGGAGCCTCAGGACTCGCACCACCAGGTTCAGGAACAGTTACCACCCCTCAACCATCAGGAAGGAGGTACAGGAGCCTCAGGACTCACACCACCAGGTTCAGGAACAGTTACCACCCCTCAACCATCAGGAAGGAGGTACAGGAGCCTCAGGACTCGCACCACCAGGTTCAGGAACAGTTACCACCCCTCAACCATCAGGTAGAAGGTACAGGAGCCTCAGGACTCACACCACCAGGTTCAGGAACAGTTACCACCCCTCAACCATCAGGTAGAAGGTACAGGAGCCTCAGGACTCACACCACCAGGTTCAGGGACAGTTACCACCCCTCAACCATCAGGTAGAAGGTACAGGAGCCTCAGGACTCACACCACCAGGTTCAGGGACAGTTACCACCCCTCAACCATCAGGTAGAAGGTACAGGAGCCTCAGGACTCGCACCACCAGGTTCAGGAACAGTTACCACCCCTCAACCATCAGGAAGGAGGTACAGGAGCCTCAGGACTCGCACCACCAGGTTCAGGAACAGTTACTACCCCTCAACCATCAGGAAGGAGGTACAGGAGCCTCAGGACCCACACCACCAGGTTCAGGGACAGTTACCACCCCTCGACCATCAGGAAGGAGGTACAGGAGCCTCAGGACTCGCACCACCAGGTTCAGGGACAGTTACCACCCCTCGACCATCAGGAAGGAGGTACAGGAGCCTCAGGACTCGCACCACCAGGTTCAGGGACAGTTACTACCCCTCAACCATCAGGAAGGAGGTACAGGAGCCTCAGGACTCACACCACCAGGTTCAGGAACAGTTACCACCCCTCAACCATCAGGAAGGAGGTACAGGAGCCTCAGGACTCGCACCACCAGGTTCAGGAACAGTTACTACCCCTCAACCATCAGGTAGAAGGTACAGGAGCCTCAGGACTCGCACCACCAGGTTCAGGAACAGTTACCACCCCTCAACCATCAGGAAGGAGGTACAGGAGCCTCAGGACTCGCACCACCAGGTTCAGGAACAGTTACCACCCCTCAACCATCAGGAAGGAGGTACAGGAGCCTCAGGACTCACACCACCAGGTTCAGGAACAGTTACCACCCCTCAACCATCAGGAAGGAGGTACAGGAGCCTCAGGACTCGCACCACCAGGTTCAGGAACAGTTACTACCCCTCAACCATCAGGTAGAAGGTACAGGAGCCTCAGGACTCGCACCACCAGGTTCAGGAACAGTTACCACCCCTCAACCATCAGGAAGGAGGTACAGGAGCCTCAGGACTCACACCACCAGGTTCAGGAACAGTTACCACCCCTCAACCATCAGGAAGGAGGTACAGGAGCCTCAGGACTCGCACCACCAGGTTCAGGAACAGTTACTACCCCTCAACCATCAGGTAGAAGGTACAGGAGCCTCAGGACTCGCACCACCAGGTTCAGGAACAGTTACCACCCCTCAACCATCAGGAAGGAGGTACAGGAGCCTCAGGACTCACACCACCAGGTTCAGGAACAGTTACCACCCCTCAACCATCAGGAAGGAGGTACAGGAGCCTCAGGACTCGCACCACCAGGTTCAGGAACAGTTACCACCCCTCAACCATCAGGAAGGAGGTACAGGAGCCTCAGGACTCACACCACCAGGTTCAGGAACAGTTACCACCCCTCAACCATCAGGAAGGAGGTACAGGAGCCTCAGGACTCGCACCACCAGGTTCAGGAACAGTTACTACCCCTCAACCATCAGGTAGAAGGTACAGGAGCCTCAGGACTCGCACCACCAGTTTCAGGAACAGTTACCACCCCTCAACCATCAGGAAGGAGGTACAGGAGCCTCAGGACTCACACCACCAGGTTCAGGAACAGTTACCACCCCTCAACCATCAGGAAGGAGGTACAGGAGCCTTAGGACTCGCACCACCAGGTTCAGGAACAGTTACCACCCCTCAACCATCAGGAAGGAGGTACAGGAGCCTCAGGACTCGCACCACCAGGTTCAGGAACAGTTACCACCCCTCAACCATCAGGAAGGAGGTACAGGAGCCTCAGGACTCGCACCACCAGGTTCAGGAACAGTTACCACCCCTCAACCATCAGGCTCCCGATCAAAAAGTGATAACTACATTCATTCTATTTCTGGTATTCTCACAACCGATGATCTCACATTAAGGACCCTTTATCCTGTTATTTCATGCTCTCATAATTTATTACTATTTATCTATACTTGCATTCAAAAATAAAAAAAAAAGTTTTTGTACTGATACTTTGATTTATGAAGGGCAACAGTTCTCCTTATAACACTATCTACCTGTGAAGGCGCTTTGAAGGAACGGTGGATCTGTAATCCCAGAATCCCTCACTCTGCAATGGCCGGCCGCTCGCCGCGCAAGTCCTGCTCTGGTCTGCCCGCCTAAACCGCAACACTTCACTCTTCGGCCCACCTTCACCAACCTGGTGCAGAAACCCTCCGCAGGCTTTGATGGTCACCTGCAACTTTGCAGCTCTGTTTTGCCTCATTAGCATCCAGACTGTTGACATAGATGACAAACAACTCGGGCGGCCGCGTCAAGGTTCCGTCTGCTGCTACTTTTCAGCCCGTGCTTTTTTATTTCCCCCCCCCCCCCACAGCTGGTCCAGATCAAGGATCTCAGGGGACGGCGAGAGGAACAGAGAGGACTTGGAGAACAGGTCCAAACGTCCTTGGAAGGCAGCAGCACAGGAGAGAAGAGGAAGGCACGTGGGGTTCTGTCCTTCGACAATCAGGTCACCGAGTACAGGAGCCGGGAGTTTAGGATCCAACTTTACAAAACTTCCGCACACTGGGGCATTAGAGTCAGGTTTAATATCACCAGGGTATGTTGTGAAGTTTGGTAGCTTTGCGACAGCAGTACAAAGCGGTGCATAATAATAGAGAAAAAACTGAACTACACTAATTATATATGTATATTAAATAGTTAAGTTAAAATAAGTATTTCAAAGAGCAGAAATACAAAGTAGAGGTAGTGTTATGAGTTCAATTCAGAAATCAGACAGTTGAGGGGAAGAAGCTGTTCCTGAATCATTAAGTGTGTGCCTTCAGGCTCCTGTGCCTCCTCCCTGATGGCAGAGGGGAAGAAACTGTTCCTGAATCGCTGAGTGTGTGTCTTCAGGCTCCTGTACCTCCTCCCTGATGGCAGAGGGGAAGAAGCTGTTCCTGAATCATTGAGTGTGTGTCTTCAGGCTCCTGTACCTCCTCCCTGATGGCAGAGGGGAAGAAGCTGTTCCTGAATTGTTGAGTGTCTGACTTCAGGCTCCTGTACCTCCTCCCTGACGGTAGCAGTGAGAAGAGGGCATGTTCTGGGTGATGGGGGTCCCTAATGATGGACGCTGCCTTTCTGAGGCACCGCTCCCTAACGATGTTCGGGATACGACGGAGGCCGGTGCCCGTGATGGAGCTGACTGAGTTTACAACTCTCTGCGGCTGTCTTCGATCTTGTGCAGTAGCCCCCACCACCACCACCCCCCCCCCACCGTACCAGGCGGTGATGCTCTCCGCGGCATATCTTTCGGGCGCTTCAGGCGGCCAAACAAACCACTTCTGGTCGCCACACCATCAGGGGGAACATGATGGCCGCTGGGAGGGAGAGGAGGAAGCCTCAGGCATCTGGGCAGTTAAAGTGGTTCAGCATGGGCTGGAAGGGCCGAAGGGACTCTCTCTGAGTAGATTTCTCCAGAGTAGTTTGGCTATGAGGAGAGACTGGAGATACAGGGGCTGGAGGAGATAAAGAACAGACACATGGCTGAGATGTCCAGGCAGTGGCCACTTCATTAGATTCTTTATGTAACTAGTAAAATGGCCACTGAGTGTATGCTCGTGGTCTTCTGCTGCTGCAGCCCGTCTACTTCAAGCTTCGATGTGTTGTCCGTGCAGAGATGCTCTTCCCCACGCCGCCGTTACAACAGCGGTGTGCAGGCGAGCATCTCTGAACGCACAACACATCGAACCTTGGAGTGGACAGCGACAGCAGATCACACTGGGTACAACTTCTACAAAGTGGCCACCAAGTCCAGGTAGACAACAACGTGAGAGGACCGCGCCAAGCCGGGCTGAGAGATTTCATCTTTATTGGACGAGGTCCATTCAAGAGTCTTCATCATACAACTGGCCTTCAACCTGATGGCACGAACATCAATTCCTCCTTCTGATGATTGTTCCCCTCTCCCTCCCCTCCTCTTCTATTCCCCACTGTGGCCTCTTACCCCTTCTCACCTTCTTCCTGCATACCCTCCTCCTTCCCTTTCTCCTATGGTCCACTTCTTCTCCATCTCTTGACTTTTCCTACCACCTTGGCTTCAACTATCACCTTCCCGCTAGCTCTCTTCCCTCCCACATCTGTTATTCTGGAATCTTCCCCTTTCCACTTCAGTCCCGAAGGAGGGTCTCGGCCCGAAACGTCAATTGCTTGTTAACGTGGTGTTCTGAAAAGAGGATGCTGTCCAAGTTGCATGCCATCTTGGACAATGACTCCCATCCACTCCATAATGTACTGGTTAGGCACAGGAGTACATTCAGCCAGAGACTCATTCCACCGAGATGCAACACTGAGCGTCATAGGAAGTCATTCCTGCCTGTGGCCATCAAACTTCACAACTCCTCCCTCGGAGTGTCAGACACCCTGAGCCAATAGTCTGGACTTATTTCCTCTTGGCATTATTAACATTATTATTTAATTATGGTTTTATATTGCTATATTTCTACTCTATTATTGGTTGGTGCGGCTGTAACGAAACCCAATTTCCCTCGGCATCAAAGGCCTCGTCGGCAACATCCACGGCCTTGCCTTCATCAACGTTCCTGGTAACTTCATCGGAAAACTCTGGAAGACTGGTTTAGAAACAACTCAACGCAAAGCCACACTGGCTATCCCTAATCAGTCTCTGCCCATCGAAATGCATCTGGTCCCTTTGAATACCGTCCGATAACTTCCCGCTTCCAATGTCAGCCTCACCGGCCTTTAGTTCCCTGGTTTATTCTTGAAGCCTTTCTTGTGTAACCGGGCGACCATCGAAGGCTATTTGTTATTGTTTAAAAAGTGTACGCAGGCATTCATCCGGGTAATGCTGGAACAGTTACCTGTGCCCTCGAGTGGAGATGGTGACATCATTATGCACGCACGGGATAGCGGGGAGACCATTTTGCTTTCCGCTGCCGAAGCTGGTGGGGCGGTAGAATCAGAGCTACTGGGCTGGGTGAGGAAAGATTTTCGCGAGGAAAGAACTAGACGCTGGGTAGCGCAGCTTGCAAAGTTCCTCTCCGACCAAAATCGCCACTACCGTATTAGTACCGTGCAATTTTCCTTGTATTTCTAAGCTGCACACACAATTGGTCGAGACACAAGTGAGTGCTTCAAAGGTTAAACCGAGATTGTAACGGCGGGGCCTGATTGTAAAGTCGTTCGTTTCGTTTTAAGACCCTCTTCTGGCACTTAAACATCTAGAAACAGATAGAGGAATTAAAACCCGAGGAAGTATTCCTCGTCCCGAGCGTGTGCTCTTCCCTGGGCCACAACACTTAAGTGACAGAACAACATTAGCTACCCTCCAGTCCTCTGGCACCTCACCCATGGCTAATCTCTGCCATATTATCTTTGCCATATTACTGCGTTTTCCCCCACGGGGGCAGAGGGAAAACCTCGTCAGGCCCTGGCGATTGATTTCTCAGCCCTAACTTGCCTGAAGCCCTAACCTGCCTCCTCTGTGCTTGTTATATGCTCTGCGACCACACTGCCGCTGTGCCTCGTTTCTATAAACTCTGCCTTTGTGCCCTGAGCAAATACCGATGTCGAAATCCCATTTAAGGTCTCCCCAACACAGATGCAAAAACAGAAACCATTTAAGATCTCCCCCCACCCAAGAAGACTCAACACCCCACTCCAACACTGGCCCAGGTATTATGGGTTAGGGTTAGTGAGGTGTGGGCGCGCTACATTGGTGCCCATTTATAACCATGTAACAACTACAGCACAGAAACAGGCCATACCGGCCCTTCTAGTCCGTGCCGAACGCTTACTCTCACCTGGTCCCACCGGCCTGCACTCAGCTCATAACCCTCCATTCCTTTCCTGTCCGTATACCTACCCAATTTTTTTTTAAATGACAATATCGAACCTGCCTCTACCACTTCTACTGGAAGCTCGTTCCACACAGCTACCACTCCCTGAGTAAAGAAGTTCCCCCCTCGTGTTACCCTTAAAATTTTGCCCCCTAACTCTCAACTCATGTCCTCTTGTTTGAATCTCCCCTACTCTCAATGGAAATAGCCTATCCACGTCAACTCTATCTATCCCCCTCATAATTTTAAATACCTCTATCAAGTTCCCCCTCAACCTTCTACGCTCCAAAGAATAAAGACCTAACTAGTTCAACCTTTCCCTGTAACTTAGGTGCTGGAACTCAGGTAACATTCTAGTAACACATACAAAATGCTGGTGGAACACAATGCTTATCCCTATAGATGCCACCTGGTCTGCTGCGTTCCACCAGCATTTTGTGTGTGTTGCTTGAATTTCCAGCATCCGCAGATTTCCTTGTGTTTGCTTTTTAACATTCTAGTAAATCTCCTCTGTACTCTCTCTATTTTGTCGACATCTTTCCTATAATTCGGTGACAATACGCCAAATTTGGCCTCACCGATGCCTTGTACAATTTTAGCATTACATCCCAACTCCTATACTCAATGCTCTGATTTATAAAGGCCAGCATACCAAAAGCTTTCTTCACCACCCTATCCACATGAGATTCCACCTTCAGGGAACTATGCACCATTATTCCTAGATCACTCTGTTCTACTGCATTCCTCAATGCCCTACTATTTACCATGTATGTCATATTTTGATTTGTCCTACCAAAATGTAGCACCTCACACCTATCAGCATTAAACTCCATCTGCCATCGCTCAGCCCACTCGTCTAACTGGCCTAAATCTCTCTGCAAGCTTTGAAAACCTGCTTCATTATCCACAACACCACCTATCTTAGTATTTGGCGCATTTCACTGAATACTTCGACACGCGCTTTGCACATAAAACTAACCTTTCTTTCCTTCTACAGCTTTTCTCCCCAGCCCGTGATAACTTCCAGTCACCAACACAAAAAGCTGGAGGAGCTCGGCGGGCCGGGCAGAGTCTGCGAGCAAGAGCAAACGGTCGATGTTTGGGGCTGATACCCTTCATCAGGGCAGGAAAAGAGGTGGGGAGGAGTCACCGCAAGAAGATAGGGGGAGGGGAGGAAGAAGTGCGAGGCGGCAGGTGATAGGTGGAACGGGAGGGGGAGGGGCTAAAGTAAAGAGCTGAGAAGTCGATTGGTGGAAAAGGTAAAGGGCTGGAGAAGGGGGAATCTGATAGGAGAGGGTAGAAGACCATGAACGAAAGGGGAAGGGGGAGGAGGACCAGAGGGAGGTGACGGGCAGGGAAGGAGGGGAGGCGAGAGATGGTTCCAGAACAGACATGTAACTGTGGTAGTGGGTGTGGTTGGGCGCATCGGCAAAGAGTTGGAGGCAGCAGAGAGGGGGAGCAGTGAGAGAGAGGGTTTCACTCAACTCCCGGAGGGAAGATTTAAACTCCTCCAGGGTAGGCACCCCTCAAAGAGACTTTGCAGAGCAGTTGTCCAGTCACGAGCACAAGAGATTCTGCAGATGCTGGAAATCCAAGCAACACACACACACACACACAGGCAAAATGCTGGAGGAACTCAGCAGGTCAGGCAGCATCGGTGACCGACGGAAGAGGCCTCCCAGTCATTCCGAGTGACATCACTTCAGTCCCTCGCCATTTTAAAAAAGTCCCCCAGTTCCTCAGTTCTTTCCTCTGCCTCTTTCCACATGTCCGCCCTGCCACACAGGCTCGCCGTGGGCCAGGCTACAGGACGAACCCCTCCTCCAGGCCACTGATGTAAACCGGGAACCGCGCGCACGCTAGCACCAACATCCCCCCCACCCTCAGATCCCCAACTTTCTAACAGCTTCCCAACTGGAAAGCAACTCACTTTCTTTCTGGCCTACCGACCGACGCTCGGCCCACACCTCTCTCCCCTCCGCAGTCTCACGCATTCCACGGGCTCGCCTGCCTCGAAGGCCCAGAGAGCTGTGTCGGGGCTTTTAAGCTTTGACTCTCGGGAGGGTCACCCATGCCGAACAAGGTCAAAGGGCAGAGGTCAGACTGAGAGCGGCCCACCGGTCCTCCGGGTTCGGGGCCTAGCAACCCCGACCGGTTAGGCAAGACTGTTACAGAAACAGCGATGAAGAATCCTTCTGCATCTGAGTGTGACGGTGTTCCTGAGTTTCCACCCGGGACTTACACAACTGACGGGTGAAAACCGAGAGGAAGCTACTGACACGAAGAAGGAAGCCCTGAACACCACCGGAGATGGAGGACCCTCATCTCTGCCCTGACAGGCAGAAGAAAGAAATATCTGGAGTATTCTTGCTATATTTAATCATCTCTTGTGCGACCCTTTTTAAAAAGCTTCCAAATACGCTGATGGAACTGGATTCTCCTCACCTGTTCAGATAGTTGCAGCTGTAAACCCTAACAGATTTATCAAATGTATCTGCCCTTTCGTGAATCCAGGCTGAAGTTTCCTCAGTGTGCTGTTATATAACGGAGCCAAAGACTCCGCTCTGAGCTCGGAAGCCAGCCACGTGGGCGAGGAAGGGAAGCCGTCAGGAATCTAGGCCTCCGCTCCGCGTTCGAAGGCCAGTGACGCGGCGTGGGACGGAGGACGTCCACGGGCGTCAGGCCGGTGAGCACTGTGGACGAGGTCAGCTGACTCCCCCGTGGCCGGTGCATCCCGAGACCGGATATCAGTGCGAGCAAGGCGCGTGGAGAGCCGGGGACCCCGGGGTCTGGCATCCCTCGCCATCTGCGAGTCCTGGAGTCGGAGGTCACAGCCCTTCGGTCGTGCTGGTTGTTAACAGAAATGATGCATTTCACCGATACAGAAACGGTTCTGAATCCGAAATCTCCCTAACACCATTTTTCAATCCGCCTCCCAGGAACAGCTAGCCTGCCAATGGGGGCCAGTAGCCCGCGCTCCCACCCTGTTTCTTTAACAAAGCCGTCCGCTTGATTTCAAGATGGCGGCCGCTTGCAATTTACGTCAAGAACTGAAGACCGGTTCTCATCCGAATTGCAGTCTGATATATGCAAAGGTCGAAGTTCAGTTGTTATCAAAGCACCTACATGCCACCGTGCACAGTGGAGTCTGGTTAACTGGGTCACGTCGTGACCAGTACCATTAAGTGGCTGCCCCAACTTAGCCGAAGTTTCGGGGAAATATTTAAAGTTGTCCGTCCGCCCAAAAAAGCAGGGTCTCCCCGTGGCCACCCATTTTAGTTCCATTTCCCACTCTGATACGTCCATCCATGGCCTGCCCTTCCTTCGCAATGAGGCCACGCTCTGGTTGGAGGGGCAACATCTGGGCAGCCTCCAACCTGATGGCATGAACGTCGATTTCTCCAACTTCCAGTAATGCCCCCCCTACCCCCTTCACCATTCACCATCCCCCCTTTTCCCTCCCTCTCACCTTGTCTCCTTGCCTCCTTCCGGTGCTCTTGCTTTTCTTTCTTCCGCGGCCTTCTGCCCTCTCCTTCCAGATGCCCCCCTTCTCCAGCCCTTTATCTCCTCTACCAATCATCTTCCCAGCTCTTTACTTCACCCCCTCCCCCTCCCTATCACCTTGTGTTTCTCTCTCCCCTCCCCCCACCTTCTGACTCGACCCCTCATCTTTTTTGCCTCCAGAGGAAGTCGAAGGGTCTCACCCCGAAACGTCGACTGTTTTACTCTTTTCCACAGATGCTGCCCGGCCTGCCGAGTTTCCCTCCAGCAGTTTGTGTGTGTTGCTCTGGATTTCCAGCGTCTGCAGATTTTCTCTTGTTTGTGATTAGCAAACTACTACTTAACTGAGAAACAAGTTATGTATTTAATTGAAATACGGAACAGTTTAGAACAATACCAACACCACTACAATTCCATAAAACTGTGTATTAGTTCCTAATAGTTATTGATGGAGGAATTAATCCAGTGTACACTGTAAATGAACAAGATTAGTGCAGAGCAAAGACGAGGAAATCTGCAGATGCTGGAAATTCAAACAACAACACACACAAACTGCTGGTGGAACACAGCAGGTCAGGCAGCATCTATAGGAAGAAGCACTGTCGACATTTTGGGCCGAGACCCTTCGTCAGGACTAACTGAAAGGAAAGATAGTAAGAGATTTGAAAGTAGTTGGGGTGGGGGAAATGCGAAATGATAGGAGAAGACCGGAGGGGTGTGGGGTGAAGCTGAGATCTGGAAAGGTGATTGGCGAAAGTGATACAGAGCCGGAGAAGGGAAAGGATCCTGGGACGGGAGGCCTCGGGAGAAAGAAAGGGGGAGGGGAGCACCAGAGGGAGATGGAGAACAGGCAGAGTGATGGGCAGAGAGAGAGAGAGAGAGAAACAAGAAGGGGTGGAGGGGCATTAACGGAAGTTAGAGAATTCAACGTTCATGCCATCAGGTTGGAGGCTACCCAGACGGTATATAAGGTGTTGTTCCTCCAACCTGAGTGTGGCTTCATCTTGACAGTAGAGGAGGACATGGATAGACATATCAGAATGGGAACGGGACGTGGAATTAAAATGTGTGGCCACTGGGAGATCCTGCTTTCTCTGGTGGACAGAGCGAAGGTGTTCAGCGAAACGGTCTCCCAGTCTGCGTCGGGTCTCACCAATATATAAAAGGCCACACTGGGAGCACCGGACGCAGTATACCACACCAGCCGACTCACAGGTGAAGTGTCGCCTCACCTGGAAGGACTGTCTGGGGCCCTGAATGGTGGTGAGGGAGGAAGTGTAAGGGCAGGTTGTTCCGCTTGTGAGGATAAGTGTCAGGATGGAGATCAGTGGGAAGGGATGGGGGGGACGAATGGACAAGGGAGTTGTGTAGGGAGCGATCCCTGCGAAAAGCAGGGGGGAGGGAGGGAAGATGTGTTTGGTAGTGGGATCCCGTTGGAGGTGGCAGAAGTTACGGAGAATTATACGTTGGACCTGGAGGCTGGTGGGGTGGTAGGTAAGGACAAGGGGAACCCTATCCCGAGTGGGGTGGCAGGTGGATGAGGTGAGGGCAGATGTGCGAGAAATGGGAGAGATGCGTTTGACAGCGGAGTTGATGGTGGAAGAAGGGAAGCCCCTTTGTTTAAAAAAGGAAGACATCTCCTTCGTCCTGGAATGAAAAGCCTCATCCTGAGAGCAGATGCAGCGGAGACGGAGGAATTGTGAGAAGGGGATAGCATTTTTGCAAGAGACAGGGTGGGAAGAGGAATAGTCCAGGTAGCTGTGAGAGTCAGTAGGCTCATAGTAGATATCAGTAGATAGGCCGTCTCCAGAGATGGAGACAGAAGGATAAAGAAAGGGGAGGAAGGTGTCAGAAATGGACCAGGTAAATTTGAGGGCAGGGTGAAAGTTGGAGGCAAAGTCAATGAAGTCGACGAGCTCAGCATGTGTGCAGGAGGCAGCGCCAATGCAGTCGTCGATGTAACGAAGGAAAAGAGGGGGGCGGATACCAGTATAGGCTTGGAACATGGACTGTTCCACAAAGCCAACAAAAAGGCAGGCTTAGCTCGGACCCATACGGGTGCCCATGGCTACACCTCTAGTTTGGAGGAAGTGGGAGGAGCCAAAGGAGAAATTGTTAAGAGTCAGGGCTAATTCCACTAGACGGAGGATAGTCGGCCAGTGTGATACACTGTGTCCAGTGTGGCCTTCTATATATTAGTAAGACCGACACAGACTGGGAGACCGTTTCGCTGAACACTTATGCTCGGTCCGCCAGAGAAAGCAGGATCTCCCAGTGGCCACACATTTTAATTCCACGTCCCATTCCCATTCTGATATGTCTATCCACGGCCTCCTCTACTGTCAAGATGAATCCAAACTCAGGTTGGAGGAACAACACCTTATATACCGGCTGGGTAGCGTCCAACCTGATGGCATGAACATTGACTTCTCTAACTTCCGTTAATGCCCCACTCCCCTTCTTTCCCCATCCCTTATGCATTTATTTATTATTTTTCCCCTTTTTTTCTCTCTCTGTCCCTCTCGCAATCACTCCTTGCCTGTTCTCCATCTCCCTCCAGTGCCCCCCTCCCCCTTTCTTTCTCCCTAGGCCTCCTGTCCCATGATTCTTTCCCTTCTCCAGTTCTGTATCCCTTTTTCCAATCACCTTTCCGGCTCTCAGCTTCATCTCACCCCCTCCGGTCTTCTCCTATCATTTCAGATCTCCCCTCCCCTCTCAAATCTCTTACTATCTCTTCTTTCAGTTAGTCCTGACGAAGGGTCTCAGCCCGAAACGTCGACAGTGCTTCTCCCTATAGATGCTGCCTGGCCTGCTGTGTTCCACCAACATTTTGTGTGTGTTTATTGAAAACCAGTTCGCTTCAAGAACGGTGCAATATCTAACAGCCATATAACTGACACTACTGAGAACCGTTCAGCAGCCATCTCCTGTCCCAATTAAGAGGCTTTGTGTTCCAAATAAATGAAGGAAATCCTGGCTACTTTCTCAATTTGATTTTATTCTTTCAAGAGTGGCTGCCCTGATTAACTGACGGCCCAATCAACCGGAGCCCTGTGCACCACCCCGATATATACTTTCTCGCGGGCATTCGCAGTAGAACACTGAAGTACAATAGTCAATGAAAAACTAAACACGAAGAATAACCAATGTATAAAACAAGGTAAACGGTGCAAATAGGCAGATAAATAAACAGATAAACAAACTAATAGATAGGTAGGGAGAGAGACAGATTAACAGAGAGAGAGAGAGAGAGAGAGAGCATGAGGGAGAGACAGACAGAGAGACAGGGAGAGATGGACAGAGAGAGAAACAGAGAGGGAAAGACAGAGAGACAGATAAACAGACAGACAGAGAGAGAGACAGAGAGACAGATAAACAGACAGAGAGACAGACAGACAGAGAGACAGATAAACAGACAGAGAGAGAGACAGACAGAGAGAGAGAGACAGGGAGAGACAGACAGAGAGAGAGAGAAAGATACAGAGAGAGAGGCAGACAGACAGAGAGACAGATAAACAGACAGAGAGAGAGACAGACAGACAGAGAGAGAGATAAACAGAGAGAGAGAGACAGGGAGAGACAGACAGAGAGAGAGAGAAAGATACAGAGAGAGAGAGAGGCAGACAGACAGAGAGACAGATAAACAGACAGAGAGAGAGAGACAGGAAGAGATGGACAGAGAGAGAGAAAGAGACAGACAGAGAGAGAGGCAGACAGACAGACAAAGACAGAGAGAGACAGAGAAAGAGACAGACAGACAGGCAGAGAGACAGGTAGAGTCAGACAGAGAGACAGACAGATAGGAAGAGACAGAGAGAATACGAGTTGTAGACTCCTTGAAAGTGAGTCTGTAGGTTGTGGAACCAATTCAGAGTTGAGGTGAGTGAAGTTACCCGCGCTGGTTCGGGACGTTTGAGGGGTAAGGACTGTTTCTGAACCTGGCGGTATGCAATACCATCAGCTATATCCATGGCGATGTAGTCATTGCAATTCCATAAATCCAGAATTCCGAGCACCATTTCCTTAATAACAAACCCCAGCTGTTTCCTGCCGGAGACTGTCCTGGCCAGTAGGCTGTAGTCCCACGTTTTTCAAACACTGGGTCACACGTGTTTCTTTCTGCGTTTTCCCAGCTGCTACCGAGAGGAGTTCCCCTTTCCGAGAGTCACCCCTCTCAGAGTCGCCTTATGCTTGGATGCTCCTCTGCCCACCATCACTATCGAGACGACGTATACCAGCTCGTCTTGCTGTGCTCGTCCACCCTCATTGCGCCCCGTCGGGATCCCTGAACCTGCAGAGTCCTACGGGACAATAATCGCCGTGCGGGCGAAAGGGCCCTTGTACCAAAAGAGCTTCCCTTACAGGTTAGCTGTGTGTGCCGAAGCATATGCCCCGTGAGGCGTCACCCGCGTCAAATTAAATCAGCGGGGATCGCGCTGGGCAGCCCACAAGCCTCACCACCCTTCTGGTGCCAACGTAGCGCGCCGGCAACTCACTGACCCGACCTCAATACTTCATTTACTTCTTTATAACTACTTAACATACATATTTAACTTTGCAGCAGCTGCTCAATGATAAATATAGGAAAACCTGAACGACATTAATTTTATTTATATATAAAATTTTATTTATATATAATTACCACAAAAACTGCATTGCATTAATCATATATAATTTACTTCCACTTTCTGCAGCGATTATATATAAAATCAATACATATATGCCTCTACTTCCTGAGAAAGCTGAATAAATTTGGCTTGTTCCCTAAAACCCTCACTAATTTTTATAGATGCACCGTAGAAAGCATTCTTCCAGGGTGAATCACAACCTGGTATGGAAGTTGTCCCGTCCAAGACCGGAAGAAGCTGCAGAAGATCGTGAACACAGCCCAGCACATCACACAAACCAGTCTCCCATCCTTGGACTCACTTTACACCGCACGCTGTTGGAGCAGAGCTGCCTGGATAATCAAGGACACGACCCACCCAGCCAACACACCTTTTGTCCCTCTTCCCTCCGGGAGAAGGTTCAGGAGCTTGAAGATTCGTACGGTCAGATTTGGAAACAGCTTTGGGATTTGGGAATTTGGATCCTGACCCGGATCTGGGCCATACCTTCCAAATATCCGGACCTGACTTGCACTACCTTACTCTCCCTTTTCTATTTTCTAATTGTGATTTATAATTTAAATTTTTATTATATTTAATTCTATTTTAATTCGGGGAGCACGAAGCGCAGAATCAAATATCACTGTGATGATTGTACGCTCTAGTATCAATTGTTTGGTGACATTAAAGTATGCAAGTATGATTACTGAAATTCTGGTTTTTATCTATATTATCATGTATTGCATTGTACTGCTGGTCCCAAGAATTTCACAGCATATGCCAGTGATGTTAAACCTGATTCGGATTCTGAAAATCTTTGAACAGTGGGAGGAAACTGGAGCACTGGGTGGAGACCCACGCGGTCACAGGGAGGGCATAAAAAACTCCTTACAGGCAGCAGCGGGAATTGAACCCCCGATCGACAAACGTTGGCACCGTAAAGCATCGTGCTAACCGCCGTGCTGCCGTGCTGCCCATCCCTCAAGAATTTTTTTTCCAGTTACAAGAGAAACAGCTTCAGGTTCAATCCGGTCAAGTGTGAGCTGAGGCATTTTGGAAGGACAAACCAGAAGACTGAGTACAGGATTAATAGTCAGTTACTTAAGAGTGTGGATGAACAGAGGGACCTTGGGGTTCAAATCCATACATCCCTCAAGGTCACTGCACAGGTTGATAGGGTAGTTAAGAAGGCCTATGGGATGCTAGGCTTCACTAACAGGGGGGTTGAGTTCAAGAGTAGAGAGGTCATGTTGCACCTCTACAAATCTCTGGTGAGACTGCACTGAGAGTATTGTGTTCAATTCTGGTCACCTCATTATAGGAAGGATGTGGAAGCTATGGGGAGGGTGCAGAGGAGATTTACCAGGACGTTGCCCCTGGTCTGGAGAACAAGTCATTTGAGGCA
Source organism: Hypanus sabinus (assembly GCF_030144855.1). NCBI lineage: Eukaryota > Metazoa > Chordata > Chondrichthyes > Myliobatiformes > Dasyatidae > Hypanus > Hypanus sabinus. The sequence goes on along the minus strand of NC_082736.1, from coordinate 26,657,436 downwards.
ACGTTAGCAGAGCTGGGACTTTTCTCTTTGGAGCGTAGAAGAATGAGAGGGGACTTGATCGAGGTCTACAAGATTATGAGAGGCATAGATAGGGTGGATAGTCAGCACCTGTTTCCCAGGGCACCAGCAAACACCAGAGGGCATATATACAAAATTAACGGAGGGAAGTTTAGGGGAGACATCAGGGGTAAGTTTTTTTACACAGAGGGTTGTGAGTGCCTGGAATGACTTGCCAGGGATGGTGGTGGAGGCTAAAACATTAGGGGTATTTAAGAGCAAACACGAGGAAATTTTCAGATGCTGGAAATTCAAGCAACACACACAAAATGCTGGTGGAACACAGCAGGCCAGGCAGCGTCTATAGGGAGAAGCGCTGTCGACGTTTCGGGCCGAGACCCTTCATCAGGACTAACTGAAAGGAAAGATAGTAAGAGATTTGAAAGTAGTGGAGGGAGGGGGAAATGCGAAATGATAGGAGAAGACCGGAGGGGGTGGGGTGAAGCTGAGAGCTGGAAAGGTGATTGGCGAAAATGATACAGAGCTGGAGAAGGGAAAGGATCCTGGGACGGGAGGCCTCGGGAGAAAGAAAGGGGGGGAGCACCAGAGGGAGATGGAGAACAGGGAAACAACTAAATATGTCAGGGATGGGGTAAGGGCTGGGTAGCCTCCAACCTGATGGCATGAACATTGACTTCTCTAACTTCCGTTAATGCCCCTCCTCCCTTTCTTACCCCATCCCTGACATATTTAGTTGTTTGCCTGTTCTCCATCTCCCTCTGGTGCTCCCCTCCCCCTTTCTTTCTCCTGAGGCCTCCCGTCCGGATCCTTTCCCTTCTCCAGCTCTGTATCACTTTCGCCAATCACCTTTCCAGCTCTCAACTTCACCCCACCCCCTCCGGTCTTCTCCTATCATTTCAGATTTCCTCCTCACCCCACTACTCTCAAATCTCTTACTATCTTTCCTTTCAGTTAGTCCTGACGAAGGGTCTCGGCCCGAAACGCCGACAGCGCTTCTCCCTATAGATGCTGCCTGGCCAGCTGCGTCCCACCAGCATTTTGTGTGTGAGGGGTATTTAAGAGCCTCTTGGACAGGACATGGATGAAAAAAAAAGGAGTGTTATGGGGTAGTGTGGGTTTAGTACTTTTCTTAAAGGATTGTATGGGTCAGCACAACATGGAGGGCTGAAGGGCCTGTACTGTGCCGTAGTGTTCTATGGTTCTGTGGTTCCTCAGCATCAACATCACCGAGGATCTCACGGTCTGTACACACCGGCTGTGTGGTGAGAAAGGGCACAACAGAGCCTCTTTCACCTCAGATGGTTGAAGAAGTTTGGTGTGGGCACCCAGATCCTAACAACTTTCTCCAGGGGCACGATTGAGAGCATCCTGACTGGCTGCATCACTGCCCGGTATGGGAACTGTATCTCCCTCAATCGCAGGACTCTGCGGAGAGGGGTGCGGACAGCCCAGCGCATCTGTAGATGTGAACTTCCCACGATTCAGGACATTTACCGAGACAGGTGCGTAGGATCATTGGGGACCCGAATCACCCCAACCACAAACTGTTCCAGCTGCTACCATCCGGGAAACGGTACCGCAGCATAAAAGCCAGGATCAACAGGCTCCGGGACAGCTTCTCCCACCAGGCCATCAGACTGATGAACTCACACTGATTTGAGTGCATTGACTGTTCTATATATTATAATTACTCTGATTGTACTTTCAGACGGAGACATAACGTAAAGATTTTTACTCACGTCTGTGAAGGTTGTAAGAAATAACGTCAGTTCTATTCAATGGACAACAGTGCAGCTAACTTGGCCTGAAATTTATAATGACTTGACCTTGAATCACGTTTGTTTCATTTGTCGCCTTACTAGGCTTGGCATTAGACTCTGGTGCTTCATGCAGTTACCTCAAAGCCGCCCTGCCCAGATTTCCCAGTCGACAATACCAGACAAAAAAAAACCTGGCCCAAATTGTCGACCGCTCCCCTCCAGAGATGCCTCCCAGCTCGCAGAGTTCACGCAACATTTTGCGTGTTACTCTGGATTTCCATCATCCGCTGAATCTCCGGTGCTTCGGCCTGCATTGTAGTTCCTTAAATCTGGTTGTAAAAATGTGACAATGCCTCCGTTTTCCCAAACGTCAAGATCGATCCTGGACGTTCAGTCCGTTCGGTGTGCGCAACGCTGCACATTCATCGGTGGCAATGTCTTCCAAATCTGAACGCCTTGCACTAAAATCGACTCTTCCCCTCGTTCTAATTTGCGTCCTTTCTCACGCACAGTCGACGTTTAAACTCGAGTGCTTCTTGTGAACAATGCTCGCCTGTGCCGCCGCAAACCAGCTTTTCCGTTGCATCGTACGCTGCCCTTGCCTTGGTGGGGACAGACGGCGTTGCCCCGGCAGTAGCGAGGGGACGGGCCTCGAGCCGCGGGCCTGCCTGCTGCTGCAGAGCGGCTGAGAAGACGCTCGGGAGCGTGGCCGCTCGGCTGGGGCCCGGCCCCTCCCCTCGGTGCTGCCTGCCCATGTTCCACCCGTGGAATAACAGGCTGGATCGGCGTGTGTCTGCACACTGCCAGGAGACTGTACTATTGATTGCCAAATATTGTCACTCGGGGTCTTGGACTACAAGTTCACCCCTCTCCCCCTGAGAAAATATGCTTCTTTCCTCGCTATTTTGAATTATGTCACTCGCTATTTTGACTTTGCTCTCTAGTTTGAATTATGTGCCTCAATATTTTTTAATCTTTGCTTACTATTTTTAATGCTTTGCCACCCAGAGGAAAACTGTCCCATTCAGCTGTATCTACTACGGTTTTGAATGACAATTACACTTGATTTCATTAAATAGCATTAAATAATGAGAACATGAGGTAAAAGAGTTCTGAAAGTGAGATCAGTGGTTGTGGGAGCATCTCAGAGGATGGGCAAGTGAGTGTGGTTAACCCCTTTTTTCGGGAGCCTGGTGGTCGAGGGGTGGTATCTGTTCCTGAACCTGGTGGTGCGAGTCCTGAGGCTGTTGTACCTTCTACCTGATGGTCGAGGGGTGATAACTGTTCCTGAACCTGGTGGTGCGAGTCCTGAGGCTGTTGTACCTTCTACCTGATGGTCGAGGGGTGATAACTGTTCCTGAACCTGGTGGTGCGAGTCCTGAGGCTCCTGTACCTCCTTCCCGATGGTTGAGGGGTGATAACTGTTCCTGAACCTGGTGGTGTGAGTCCTGAGGCTCCTGTACCTTCTACCTGATGGTTGAGGGGTGGTAACTGTTCCTGAACCTGGTGGTGCGAGTCCTGAGGCTCCTGTACCTCCTTCCTGATGGTTGAGGGGTAATAACTGTTCCTGAACCTGGTGGTGTGAGTCCTGAGGCTCCTGTACCTCCTTCCTGATGGTTGAGGGGTAATAACTGTTCCTGAACCTGGTGGTGCGAGTCCTGAGGCTCCTGTACCTTCTACCTGATGGCACCAGCGAGAAGAGAGCACGGCCTGGGTGGTGGTGGGGGGGGGGGGTTAGGGTCCCTGATGATCTCATGGCCTGGATGGGGTGAGATGGGGGACTGGGGGGAGTGCAGAGAGGGAGGGGGAGGGTGGGGAGAGATATGAGAGAGAGTGAGTATGAGAGGGGGAGAGAGGGACAGGCGAAGAGGTCAAGAGGAGGGGGCGGGGAAGAGGGGTGGACAGGGGAGAGAGGGGGAGGGGGAGAGAGGGGAGGGGAGAGAGGGGAGGGGGAGAGGGAAGAGGGGGGTTAGAGGGGAGAGACAGATTGAGGGAGAGGGAAGAGGGGTTGAGAGGGGAGGGGAGAGGGGGAGAGAGGAAGGTAGATTGAGGGAGAGGGAAGGGGGGGTGAGAGAGGAAGACAAGATTGAGGGAGAGGGAAGAGGGGTTGAGAGGGAGGGGAGAGATAATGTGAAAGGGACTAAGTATGAGGTGGGGAGAGGACATAAGGCAAGGAGAGAACGAGACAGACAGGCAGATAGGGAGAGTGTACGGGGGAGAGGGAGAGAGAAGGGCTGCACGAAAAGGAGAGAGACAGACTGGCGGAGCGGCGTAGTGGAGAGAGAGAGACACGGACAAGCGGGGAATCTTACTGCGAGGAAAAAGAAACAGATGGAGAGGGAAAAAAAACAAAGGAAGAAGAGAGGACGACAGAGGGTGAGAGAACAGGAGAGGGGATGGGGGAGGGGGACTCAGATGGAGAGGAGGGGCGAACAGAGAGAAACACACACCGGCTGGGGAGGGGTGATTCTGAGATGCGCCCAAGGACCTTTGCCTCATTAACCTCCACTCCCTCGGGCAATCTCAGGCTCTGAGAAGTGGGGGGGGGGGGGGTCTAAAGGAATCGGTGAAAATCGGGGTGAGGGGTTGCGATGCAGTCGGGATATCCGGGTGGGGGGGAGAAAGGGCCACGTCCGGCTCTGCTCCCCTTCTCCCGGGACGAGGGAGCAAAGCCTGCCTCCACAGACAGATCCGATCCCAGCCCCTCTCTCAACTCGCCCTCCTTCCAAGTGACCAGGTCCGGCGGGTCCGCTCGGGAGCCGTCCAGAAGCCATCTCAAGGACAGATGGCTGCCCTCCCCCGGGGCTGCGCCAGCCCTCTCGCAGCTTCGCCTGGGGACTAGCGTGTGTTGCATTGATGGTCAGCGGGAACAAATCGGCGGCCATAAAGCGGGGAGGGAGGGGAGACAGACACATTCGGACATGATCAGCTGAGAATTCATTAAGGAGTCCGGGTAATCCAGGTTGCTCCCCTCTCAATCACCCCCCCCCCCACACACCCCCACAAATCAACCCGCCGCGTTGACCCTGGGGGACAATGAAATTGTTTGAGCCCGTGGGGCTCCGAACTAGAAAGGGACGCTTTTCTCGGAGGGGTGGGAGGGGGGGGTAGCTCAGGGCGAAGTTTACTGGGAGGTTGGTAACGGGACAGAGCTCGACCGGGGAGGGGGCGAGAGGTCCCGGCAACAGACTGGGGGGGGATGGTGTGAGGGGACAAGGCGGGTCCGACAGCCGCGTTTAACAAAGCGGCTTATCATCGTAACGTCGGCGCGGTGGGGAGACGGGGGAGGAGTGTGGAGGAATTAACACGGAGACCAGTGGGGGTTGGAGAGGGGGGAGCGGAGGGGGAGAGGAGGGGGAGAGGGGTAGAGTGTGAGGAGGGTGGGTGAGAGGGGGGTGGGGGAAAGGGTGAGGAGGGTGAGGAGGGTGAGGGAAGGGGAGGAGTGGGGGGAAAGTGGGTGGAGGAGGGGGTAGGGTGAGAGGAGGGGGAAGAGGGGCGGTGAGGAGGGGAAAGAGGAGCGGAAGAGGGGAGGTGAGAGGAGGGGAAAGAAGGGTAGGGTGGGGGAGGGGAGGAGGGGGGGAGGGTGAGAGAAGGGGAAGGGGAGTGAGGAGGGTGGGGGAGGGTGAGAGGAGGGCGGGGGAGAGGTGAGAGGAGTGGAAGAGGGGCGGTGAGGAGGGAAAGAGGAGCGGAAGAGGGGAGGTGAGAGGAGGGGGAAGAAGGGAGGGGGAGGGGAGGAGGGTGGGGACAGAGAGGTGAGGAGGAGGAGACTGGAAGGATGTGGAAGCTTTGGAGTGGGGTACCGATCCGATTCACCAGGATACCGCCCAGGTTACAGAACCTGGGCCGCTTCTCTGCAGCAGTAGAGGCGAAGAGGGGACTCGAAAGAAGTTTATGAGAGTCATAACCAGGGTACCATCCTCCCCAGGTCTGGAGGGTTTGCCCTTCCGATGAGGAGGGGCAGCTTAGGTTCAAAGGAGGTGCTTTATCAAACACAGGGGTGCTGGGTGCTCGGAATAGTTTCCGGGGGGGGGGTGGTGCCGGGGCCAAATACGATAGTGGCCCATCTAGTCCGTGCTGCACCTTTACTCTGCCTCGTTCCCATTGAGCTTCACCCGGCCCAGGACGTTCCGGGCCCCGACCCCCTGCATCAGGGCCAATTTGTGTTGGGTACAGGCACATCGGGCCGGGGGTGGGTGGGTGGGGGGGGGGGGGGGGAGACAGAAGCGCCACACAACCGGATTCAGCAACAGCTGAACCGACCGGCGCAAACCCGAAACCCTACCTCGGACCAGCGCCGCTGTGATAATTCCTGTTTCACTTCGGGTCGGTTCTCCCGGGGAACACGAACACAAGTGCAACGTGCCTGTGCAGTAGACGAATAAACTTGACTTGGATTTTAACTAGGTTTCGTTAGCGTAATTAATCCAGCACAGGCGTTACGGGCCGAAGGGCCTCCGTGCTCCAGCGCAGGACTGCGCTCCCGGCCGGCTGCGGGCGACTGAGGTCGGGTCCGATATCGGAACAGGAGCGGGCCGATGGGATCGCACCCGGAGCCGGAGGCCGGAGCCGCCCCGGCAGCCTCGGGACCGCCGCCGGGAGCCGGTCGTCGAACAGCCCCGGGACGGTCAGCGGGCGAGAATCTCGCCCGGATCCCCCGGGACGCGGTGGGGTGGGGTCCGTGCCTGGAATTGGACACCGGGCGGGGAATCTTTCCCCCAAATCAGGGGAACGTTCAAACTCCCTGCAGACAGTGGGATCTGGACCGGCTGGTAAATGGGAGGTGGAATTTAATGCGGACGAGTGTGAGGTGCGGCACTTCGGGGGGGGGGGGGCACAATCCGGGGCAGGTGACCGGGCCACGATTCCTTGAAACGGGCATCACCAGCAGATAGAGAGACTGCGGCACATGGCCTTCAGGATCGACGTATTGAGCACCGGAGATGGGATGTTATGTTGAAGTCGCACTGGACGTGGCTGAGACCCAACTTAGACCATGAGACCAGGTATAGGAGCAGAATTAGGCCATTTGGCCCATCGAGTCTGCTCTGTCATTTCATCATGGCTGATCCAATGTCCCCCCTCTCAGTCCCAATCTCCTGCCGTCTCCCCGTATCCCTTCGTGCCCTGTCAAAGTCAGAAATCTGCTGTATACTACAGGCCCTTGGGCCCGCAATGTTGTGCTGACCAGGTAACCTACTCTAGAAGCTTCCCAGAATTTCCGTACCGTATAGCCCTCTATTTTTCTAAGCTCCATGTATCTATCCAAGAGGCTCTTAAAAGACAATATTGTATCCCCTTCCACCATCGTCGCTGGCAGCCCATCCCACGCACCCGCCACTCTCCGTGTGAAGAACTTACCCCTGAAATCTCCCTTCGAACTTCTTCCAAGCACCTTAAAACTATGCCCCCTCATGTCAGCCACTTCAGCCCTGGGAAAAAGCCTCTGACTATCCACACGATCAATGCCTCTCATCATCTTGTACACCTCTATCAGGTCACCTCTCATCCTCCGTCGCTCCAAGGAGAAAAGGCCGAGTTCACTCAACCTATTCTCATAAGGCATTCTCCCCAATCCAGGCAACATCCTTGTAAATCTCCTCTGCACCCTTTCTATGGTTTCCACATCCTTCCTGTAGCGAGGCGACCAGAACTGAGCACGGTACTCCAAGTGGGGCCTGACCAGGGTCCTATATAGCTGAAACATTACCTCTCGGCTCCTAAACTCAGTCCCATGGTTGATGAAGGCCAACACACCGTACGCCTTCTTAACAACACTGTCAACACAAAGAGTTGGATTACTGTGTGCAGTCGTGGTCACCCACCTACAGGAAAGATGTGAATAACATTGAAAGGGTGCAGAGAAACATTTACAAGGACATTGGCAGGACTAAGATCCTGATTTGTAGGGAAAGGTTGAATAGGGTAGGAGTTTATTCCCTAGGGCGTCAGAGAATGAGGGGAGATCTGATATTCAAAACTACGAGGGGTGTAGATAGGGTAAGTGCAGACAGGCTTTTCCCACTTAGTTTGGGTAAGACTAGAACTAGAGGTCATGGGTTAAGGGTGAAAGGTGAAAGGTTTAAGGGGAACATGGTGGGGGGGAACTCCTTCACTCAGAGGGTGGCGAGAGTGCGGAATGAGCTGCCGGCGCAAGCGTGGATGTGAACTCGATTTCAATGTTTAAGAGAAGTTTGGATGGGAGGGATAGGGAGAACTGTGGTCAATGACTCTAGACAGATTAATCATTCAGCACAGACTAGATGGGCCAAAGGGCCTGCTTCTGTGCTGTGGTGCTCTAACACTCTATACAAATCACAAGAAAGCCACAGCAGCGTCTTTACTTTGTCAGCAGGTTCAGGGGGTTTGGCTGGTCACTGGGCGCCATGACAAACTTCTACAGATGTCCCGTTCAAAGCATCCTGACTGGCTACATCGCGGCCCGCTCCGGCAATCCCAGTGCCCGGGAACACCGGATTGAGCCAAGACCAGCGGGCAACCTCGATCACCAAAGATCTCCCACCACACAACATGAAGACCAGGAGCAGGAGTCGGCCATTCGGCCCATTGAACCTGCCCCGCCATTCAATAAGATCACGGCTGATCTGAACATGGACTCATCTCCACCTACCTGCCCTCTCCCCACAACCCTTAATCCCCCTTACTCTGCAAAAATCTACCCAACCTTGTCTGAAATATATTTACTGAGGCAGCCTCCACTGCTCCACTGGGCAGAGAATTCCACAGATTCACCACTCTCTGGGAAAAGCAGTTCCTCTTCATCTCCGTCCTCAATCTACTCCCCCGAATCTTGAGGCTCTGTCCCCTCGTTCTAGTCTCACCTCCCAGTGGAAACAACTTTCCTGCCTCAATCTTATCCACTCCTCTCATCCTTCCGAGTTCTAGCGAGTGCAGTCCCAATCTCTCCTGATAGTCTCACCTCACCTCACACCTGGAACGCACCTGGCCAGGGGCCGTCGCATCTTCTCCCGACCTACCTTCGGGCAGACGGTCCAACGGCTTCCAGAACGGCTACTCCCCGCCAGCCATTCGGTTCTGGACTTGACCGGCACAGCCCAAAGCTCAATCACTAACTTAGCAAAGTATCAGAATCAGGTTGATCGTCACGTTTTCCGGCAGCCCAGCTGAGACTGAGATTTTATGATAGTCATCAATTTGTCGAGTGTGGGTCTTCAGGCGCCTCCTCCTCCCCGACAGCAGTAATTATTTCCTATTCCCCAAGCCGATCCACACCCCCTCCCGCCACCACTCCTTCATCGTCTCCCGACAGTCACCTAATGGGCAGACGCTCCTGGACCCAACCCCGCGCTGTGGACATCCAACCTCTGCGTGGAAACTATCTTCCCAGGGGCGATCGATAAGTTCGCGGCCTAAGGTGGAAGGAGTCAATTTTAGAAAACCTTAGCACATTTATTTTTCAACACAGTCCCCTCCTCCATTGACACACTTAGCGCGGCGGCCGTGGAGCGTGCGGATCTTGGACCTCGAGGAAGTGTCCACAGCAGGGGCGACTGAAGGCGATGAGGTAGTTATACAGCTCTCGTTGCAAGCACGGGTACAGTTCAACTCTTGGAGTGATCATGCAGAAAGTTTGAAGTTGATAGCTCCGCCTACCTCGGGCCACGAACTTATCAATCACCCCTGTTGTGGACACTTCCTGGGGGTCCAAGATCCGTACGGTCCACGACCGCCGCACTAAGTGTGTAAGTGTAGGAGGGAACTGTGTTGAAAACTAAATGTGCTGACATTCTCAATTTCTAAAATTGACTCCGTCTACCTTAGGCCACGAACTTATCAGTCACCCCTGGTGTCTATTTATATTTATTGCTTTTTTTTTAAAAAAAAAGATTATTGCCGCCTTTATCTTCGCGTGTGACTTCCTGGACAGCACCGGATCCGGAGTAACGACTCAATCCCGAGTCACGGAACCCTAACCCTGACCCGGTAACCGGTATAGTTTTTGGACTGTGGGAGGAAGTACTAACTCCTTACAGATCCGGGACGAGCTGCCGGGCTGGGGGGTCAGGGTGAGGGTGGGGGAAGCGAGCGGGGCAGGTGCGTTCATGGCATTTAAAAGGCCGCGGACGGAGCAGCTTCGCCCAGTTACCCCCACCCCCCCCCCCCCCCCACCATCGGGACTCCGTGAAGCCCGGGCTGCCGAGTCAAAAACCCCTCTCTCCCGTTTCCTTTCAAATCACGGGTCGGGGAAACGATTCCATGTTTACTCCTTTGCAAAAAAAAAAGAAGAAGCAGCTGGAAACTTTGCGTCGCCGGAACGTTAATAATAATAAAAATAAAAATAAAAATAAAAATAATCCCGGCCGGTTTCCCTCGGCTGTGCGGCGCCTTTAAGAACCGCAATGTCGCTGGCCGGGCAGGAGGCTCGATAAACAGGTGCAATTAAAACCCGCCACCGATATTAATCGATACCGGAGCGGGCTGCTGGAAGAGGAGGTCGCTGAAAAATTCTCATTTACCGTTGCAATATTCAATAAAGCGTAAATCACCCCCCCCCCCCCCAACCGCTCACATCCTGCATACACAACGTCATTTAATTATCACAAATAATTCTGAGAATTCACTGCAGAGTTCCCACCAAAAAAGCCGCGCCGAACCGAGATTGCAATTCATTAAATCTCCCGGCCGGATGCTAAAAAAAAATTATATCTATCAATGAAATAATTATCCTTTTTGAAAGAAATAATCAACTCAGTAATTCCCCAGTTGCATTGCATTACAAGCGATATTTGCAAGGACAAAGAAGGATTTTTTTTAAAGATATATTGTAACCCAGTGCTGTGACATTGTAGACACACAGTGAATACCAGCGGCAGCATTATTAAAGGCGCTGCATTTTTTTATATATCTCGCTGGGATTTCTTACAGGCAAACACGGGGTCCCGAGTAAGGGAGATGATACCTCCTTACCTCACGGTCCTTGGTTCGGGGACAGCCTGTGTTTCTCCCCCCCCCCTCCTCGTCCTCTGCTTCTCTCCCCTTCTCCGCGGCTGCTCCCGGGCTCAGACACCGGGCATGTGACACTTGGTTTTAGTTAAAGCAGCCGCTCTCTTTCTCTGCTCTCCTCTCTCTCTCTCTTTCTGTGCTCCTCTCTCTCTCTGTGATCACCCCTGCCCCCACCCCTCTCATTTCCTCCTTCCCCTTTCATTCAGCCTCTCTCCCCACACACCGTGTTCTCCCTTTCACCCCCATTACAGTACGTGTGTCTTTGTGTATTTTTATAAACACACACACACACACACACACACACACCCCTCCCCTCTCTGTCCTGGGTTCCAACGACCCCCCCCCCCCCGAAGCCAACCCCGTTTCCCCTTCTTATCACAGATTCCACCTTTCTAAGCCTTTCGCTGTAGGATTTGAAAGGGGGGGGGGACACGCCCGCCTGTCACCCCTTTTAGGAAATTCTCGCACATAAATTATCACAATCGTTCGCCTTTCTCGACCCCCCACACACTCCATCATCTTTCTCCACACCTTCCACCTCTATTGTCCCCTCTACCCCTCTCCTCCCCACTCACCCCTATTACCCCCTCTGCCTCTCCTCTTCCCGTTCACCCCCATTGCCCCCTCTACCTCTCTTCTCTTCCCGTTCACCCCTATTGCCCCCTCTACCCCTTATTTCTCTTTTTCTTCCTGATTTCTCTCTTGGTCCCCATTACACCCTCAATTTCTGCCCCCTTTCCTCCCCATTCCTCCTTTGACCCCATTCTCCTCGGAATCACTCTCTTTCCCTCAACCCCACTCCCCACCCCCTGCACCTCTACCTCCCTCTCTCCCCTTTCTCACCCTCCCCTCCCCTTCAACACCCATCCGAACCACAACTCTGCACCTCAGCACCTCCCCAATCCTCCCACTCACTCCATCTCCTCTCTCACCCTCCCCCCTTTTCCCTCTTCACCCCCCACTCTCTCCACACTACCCACTTTCCCTCTCTCCCATCTTCCCCACGTCACATCCTCCCCCCTTACGCACACCCCCTTCTCCCTCTACCTCATCCCTCCCTTCCACTCCCCTCCCCTTCCCACCTCTTCTCCAAACCCATCCTCATTTCCCCTCACCGCTACCTCCTACACACCACACCACCCGCTCTCCCGAACCATACCATCTCCGCTTGCTGCCCCCCTCCTCAGCCCTCCCCTCTCTCCCTCCCACTTCCCCCTCCCTCTTCCCTCCCCTTCCCCCTCATCCCCTCCCCCCTCTCTGGCTTCTCCATGAACCTCCCCTTTTCCACCCCCCTCCTTCCCCTCTCCCTCCCTCACTCCTTCTTCCCTTCCCTCCCCATCCCTCCCTCCTCCCTCCCGCTCCACTACTACCCACCTCCTTACTCCTCCATCCCTCCTCCCCCTCCCTCCCTTCCTCCCCTCCCTCTCCCTCCCCTCCCTCCTTACCATTGTCTCACTCTCCCTCCTTCCTCCTTCTCCCAAACCCTCCCTTATCATCTCACCCTCACCTCTCCCTACCACCTCTATCCTCGCTCTCCCTATCCCCAATCTCCCCGCAACCCCCGAAACTCTCCCGTACCCCCTCCAGCCCACCGCCACCCCCACCTCCGCCGGATCCAATCCAGGGGCAACGTTTCACGGGTTACATCCCGTCCCCGCTGCCCCCCACCCCCCCAACGTCAGCTCGGGGTAGCTGAATGTTTATTGAAACGTGGGTATCAGTCCATGCACAGGAAGATCCCACGAGTGAGGGACACCCCACCCCACCCCCCGATCCCTCTCTGGACACCGCACTGACTTCCAACTCATCTGGCCGGACCGGGATTTGAACCCATTAACATTGAGGGGCAGCTGAACGAGCGGCGGCGGCCGGGAGCCAGGAGGAGCTCGGCAGCGACACCTGCTGGGGGACTCCGTCCGCTGCAGACAGCCTGGCAGTCGGCGAGCCGACCCGCTGGAGGGCAGGAAGGGGGGAGTGGAGAGCCGGGGAGAGGGGCAACGGGTTCGGGAAAGGGGGGTGAGACGGACGGGGTAGGGAAAAGGGTATAGAGGTGACTTGAGGGGTAGAAGGGGTTTAGGGTGGATGGGTGGAGAGTGGGAGGAGATGAGGGTTTGAGGGTAGAGGGGGAGATGGCGGAGTGGTTGGAGAGGGAAGGGTAGGAGGGGAGAGTGGGTGGGGGGAAGGGGTTAGATGTGGGAGGAGGTGGAGCGGAGTTGGAGGGGGAAAGGAAGAGGTTGAAGTGCGGGGTTGGTGGAGGGAGTGACTGGGGAGGGAGGAGAGGGGGGTTGGAAATGGGAGGAGGGTTGGAGAGGGAAGGGGGTTTGAGGGGAGAGGTTGGAGGGTGTGGAGGGAGTGAATGGGTAGTGAGAGGAGGGGGTTGGTTCTGGGAGGAGGGGCGGAGGGTGGGGGAAGGGGGTTGGAAGGGAGGGGTTGGAGCGGGAGGGGTGGGGGAGGGTTGGAGTGGGAAGGGGTGGAGAGAGTGAGGGGAGGGGTTGGAAGGGGAAATTTGGAGGGGAGAGGTTGAAGTATGAGGGGGTGGGAGGAGTGAATGGGGAAGAGCTCAGGGGGGCTTTGAGGGATGAAGGGGAGAGGGGGAAGGGTAGTGGGAGGAGGGAGGGGAGGGGAACCAAAGTTGGTGCGGTCTTTCATTGATTCTATTCTGGTTATTATTCTATCATGGATTTATTGAGTATGCCCACAAGAAAATTAATCTTCGAGTTGTATCTGGTAGTGACGTACACTGGGTACTCTGACAATTAACTTACTTTGAACTGAGTAGAGTGAGTGGTTAACGGGGTGAGGGGTTACGGGGAGGGATGATAACAAGGTCGGGGCATAATGGGAGAAAGGGTAAACAGCTCATGGCAAACAGGGAAGGGGTGAATGAGGGATTGAGTGAGGGAGGGGGCAAAAGATTCGGAGCATCGGACAGGGGCCGGGGGGGTGTAGATTTTGGTGGAATGGAGTGGGGTGTCCGGGGTTAGGGAGGAGGATTGCCAAAAGGCAATACGATATCACCAGGCGATAATGGTGTGTGTGTGTGTCTCTCCCTCCCTCTCTCACTCCCTCTCTCTCTCCTCCTCTCTTTCTGTCTCTCTCCCTCTTTCCCTCCATCACCCTCTCTCCCTCTCCTCTCTCTCTCTCTCTCTCTCTCTCACCCTCTCTCTCCCCCCTCATTCTCCCTCTCTCTCCCCCCTCTCTCTCCCCCTCTCTTTCTGTGTCTCTCTCCCTCTTTCCCTCCATCACCCTCTCTCCCTCTCCTCTCTCTCTCTCACCCTCTCTCTCCCCCATTCTCCCTCTCTCTCCCCCCTCTCTCCCCTCTCTCTCCCCCTCTCCCCTTCTTTCCCTTTCTCTCTCATTCTCTCTCCCCCTCTCTCTCCCCTCTCTCTCTTTCTCTCTCTCCCCCTCTATCTATCTCTATATCTCTATCTATCTATCTCTACTATCTCTATCTCTATCTATACCTCTCTCTCTCTCTCTCTCTTTCTCTCTCTCTCCCCCTCTATCTATCTATCTCTATATCTCTATCTATCTATCTATATCTCTATCTCTATCTCTCTCTCTATCTATCTCTCTCTACCTCTATCTATCTCTATCTCTCTCTCTCCCCCTCTATCTATCTATCTATCTATCTATCTCTATCTCTATCTATCTCTATATCTCTATCACTATCTATCTATCTCTATATCTCTATCTATCTCTATCTCTATCTCTCTCTCTTTCTCTCTCTCTCCCCCTCTATCTATCTATATCTCTATCTATCTATCTATCTATCTATCTATCTCTCTCTCTCTCTCTCTCTCTCTCTCTCTCTCTCTCTCTCTCTCTCTCTCTCTCTCTCTCTCTCTCTCTCTCTCTCATGAAGGATCTCAACCCAGGACATCCACTGTCCATTTCTCTCCACAGACGCTCCCTGGCTGCCGAGTTCCTGATGTGCTCTTGCGTCTGGCCCCGTGGAGCCGATGGCCAAGGAGAGCCGACTGATCAGATGCTGAAAGCCTCGACTCACCCGCCAAACCAACTCCATTTTACCATCAAAATCGGATCCTTCAGGCTGAATTCTGATTGGCTCATCAAGCCCCTACAGACCCGCAGACAAATGGCCGACAAATAAGAAACTCAAATTAAATTAATCTGATCAAATTCTGACACGAGGAAGTCTGCAGATGCTGGGAATCCAAATCAATTCACACACATCACCGGAGGAGCTCAGCAGGCCAGGCAGCATCTGTGGAAAAGAGTAAACAGTCGACATTTTGGGCCGAGACCCTTCGTCAGGACTGGAAATAAAGGAGAAGTCTGAGTAAGAAGGGGAGGGGAGGGGAGGAAGAAGTACGAGGCGGTAGGTGGAAGTGGGAGGGGTAAGGAGTAAAGTAAAGAGCTGGGATGTTGACTGGTGAGATACAGGGCTGGAGAAGGGGGAGTCTGCTCAGAGAGGACTGAAGACCATGGAAGAAAGGGAAGGAGGAGGATTACCAGAGGGAGATGATGGGTAGGGAAGGAGAGGAGGTGAGAGACAGAGAAATGGGAATGGGCAATGGTGAAGGAGGCGGGGGGGGGGGACAATTACATAACCATATACCAATTACAGCACGGAAACAGGCCATCTCGGCCCTTCTAGTCCGTGCCGAACGCTTACTCTCACCTAGTCCCACCGGCCCGCACTCAGCCCATAACCCTCCATTCCTTTCCTGTCCATATACCTATCTAATTTTACTTTAAATTACAATATCGAACCTGCCTCTACCACTTCTACTGGAAGCTCGTTCCACACAGCTACCACTCTCCGAGTAAAGAAATTCCCCCTCAAGTTACCCCTAAACTTTTACCCCTTAACTCTCAACTCATGTCCTCGTTTGAATCTCCCCTACTCTCAATGGAAAAAGCCTATCCACGTCAACTCTATCTATCCCCCTCATAATTTTAAATACCTCTATCAAGTCCCCCCTCAACCTTCTACGCTCCAAAGAATAAAGACCTAACTTGTTCAACCTTTCCCTGTAACTTGCTGAAACCCAGGTACCATTCTAGTAAATCTCCTCTGTACTCTCTCTATTTTGTTGACATCTTTCCTATAATTTGGTGACCAGAACTGTACACAATACTCCAAATCCGGCCTCACCAATATTTTGTACAATTTTAACATCACATCCCAACTCCTACCGCAATTACCGCGAGTTCGAGACACCGATGTTCGTGCCATCAGGTTAGAGGCTACCCAGAAGAGATAAATAAATTCTGATTTTAAAAAAAAGGTTATTTGCACCACCCAGCAACCCATCTATTTAACCCTCGCCTGATCACGGGACAATTTCCAATGACCAATCAACCTACTGACCGGTGAGTCTTTTGGGCCGTGGGAGGAAACCGGAGCGCCCGGAGGAAACCCACGCGGTCACGGGGAGAACGTACAAACTCCTCACGGACGGCACCAGAATCGAACTCCGAACTCCAGTGGGCCCCGAGCTGGAAAAGCGCCGTCGACCCTCGGGTTCCGCTGGGCTCTCGGAACCCGCCTAACGCCGTCAAACAAATTAATCAGGGATCTACTAAAATTAATTCCGATTGACTACCGACTAATCAAGCTCTGACCTCAAATCCAATCGATCAATCATCTGTGTTCAAACGACCAAAACAAATTGATCCACCAGCTATTCGGCAATAAATATCCGATTTATACGCAGCATTGAACAGATATTAGACCACAAGTACTCCAAAGGAACACTCAGTTGGCCCGCTAAGCATTTGGATTCAAATCTACCAAACGCTGATTGACCAAGTCAATTGATCTCCAAATGGAGCATTGAATAAACTCTGACCCACTTCAATCGATCAAACAGTTCTATTCATTCGACCAAAAATTAATCTTTGATGATCCACACAATCTCCGATTGACCCAATTAAACTGTTTGACCCATTAATTAATCACATTCCAATTCATCCAGCAGCTGCTTAATCTGAAGAATTAAAGTTCTGTCGGTCCGTTGTGGAGTCATCGAGCACGGCAGTGCAGAGGCAGCCCTTCGGCCCGTCCAGTCTGTGCTATCCCGTCTCTCTGTCTAGTCCCGCCTGCCCACCACAGCACAGTGACGGGCCCATCACACGCGTACAGCAGCAGGACTTGGACAAATTGGAAGAGAATGGGCAGGAAAAAAGTGGCAGATGTCGCTTGGGGATGGCAGGGGTGAGTTTTTCATGACGAGAGGCATTGATCGTGTGGATAGTCAGAGGCTTTTTCCCCGGGGCTGAAATGGTTGCCACAAGAGGACACAGGGTTAAGGTGCTGGTGAGTAGGTACAGAGGAGATGTCAGGGGTAAGTTTTTTACTCAGAGAGTGGTGAGTACGTGGAATGGGCTGCCGGCGGTGGTGGTGGAGGCGGATACAATAGGGTCTTTTCAGAGACTCCTGGATAGAACACATGGAGCTTAGAAAATAGAAGGCTATAGCCTAGTAATTACTTTTTTTTGTAATTAATTTTGTAATGAAGTTCATCATCAAACATTTCCATAAGATGTATTTCAGATATTGTACCTATATATCACAAATCTCCACAAAGTATCTATCTGAGGTACACACTTATAGAAAAGAGTGGAGAGAAAAACCAAGCAAAAGGGAAGAACTATGTACAAGTAGGGAGTGATCTTTTTTTTTACAACAGATTCATTGATTTGTGAGAATAAAATCAGGCCTATGAGGCATTATGTAGTTAAACCATTTTTCCCAGTATGAATCAAATTGTTTCAGCTTATGATTAACAGATGCTGTTATCTTCTCCATTTTGTAAATGTCCATTGTAATTTCCATCCATGCATTTAAAGTTGGGCTCTCCTGTGATAACCATTTCCTAGTAAGGGTCTTTTTACCAGCCACCAGCAGTATATTCATTAAATATTTATCTCTTTTCAACCATTCTTGAGGTATATATCCAAAATATACAGTCTTACTCTCCAAGGGTATTTCACATTTAAAGATTTCCTGTAGGGCATTGTGTATCCCCCTCCAATAGTTTTTGATAACAGGGCAGTCCCAAAAAATATGATAATGATTTGCATTTTGATTTCCACAATTCCTCCAGCAAACAGGGAGGTTACTATCATAACAGGATTTCTGAGAGGGTGTAATAAAATATTTTATCAAGTTTTTCCATCCGAGCTCCCTCCATTTCTGTGAACTGGTACACTTCCATTGATATCTCCATATTGTTGTCCAAAGCCTAGTAATTTCTGAGGTAGGGACATGAACAGCACAACTTTGTGGGCTGAAGGGCCTGTATTGTGCTGTAGGTTTTCTATGTTTCTAGATGGAATACAGTTGGGAAATGTACGATGATGCCTTTTGGTAAAAGGTGCAGACTGTCGTTCAAGCATCAGAGGTGCAGAGGGACCCAGGAGGTTAATTTACAGGTCGAGTCTGTGGTGAAGAAGGCAAATGCAATGTTGGCATTTATTTCAAGGGAAGAGAATTGGACCGCAAAGCACTCCAGCGGGTGGTGAAAACTGCCCAGCAGATTATCGGCACCCAATCGCCCGCCTTTGAGAACATCTACCATAAACGCTGCCCGGGCAGGGCGAAAAGCATTATCAAGGATGCATCTCACCCTAACCATGGACTTTTCACTCTCCTCCCATCCGGTAGGCGCTACAGGAGCCTCCACTCCCGCACCAGCAGACTCAGGAAGAGCTTCTTCCCTGAGGCTGTGACCCGGCTGAACCTCACATCACAGCACTAAGCAGTATTGCACCCATATTGGACTGTCTCAGGACTTTTATATTTGTGTGCTGTAGCACTTACTTTTTATTCGCAGTTATTTTGTAAATAACACTACTCTTTACATTTCTGGTTCGATGCTAACTGCATTTCATTTGGCTTTGTATCTGTACTCGGCACGACGACAATAAAGTTGAATCTAATCTAATATACAAGCAAGGGGATAATGCTGAGGCTTTATAAGACACTAGTCAGGCCCCACTCGGAGTATTGTCAACAGTTTGGGGCCCCTTACCTCAGAAAGGATGTGTTGTCATTGGAGAGAGTCCAGAGGAGGTTCACGAGGATGATTCCGGGAATGAAGGGGTTAACACACGAGAAGCGTTTGGCAGCTTCGGGCCTGAACTCACCGGAATTTAGAAGAGTGCGGGGGGGGATCTCATGGAAACTTACCGAATGTTGAAAGGACCTAGGTCGGGTGGATGTGGAGACGATGGTGGGGGGGGGGGGGGGAGGGGCAGAACTAGAGGGCACAGCCTCGAAGTTGAGGGGCGACCCCTTCTGTGGTAACTTGACAGAAGAAGGACAACTCGGCAATTTTACGGCCACGGTAACATCTTTATCTGGGACGGCAAATGGTATTTACAGTACAGAGGCTTCCAGGTACCTCGTGCGGCCTGGGTGGAGGAACTACATACAATGCCTACTGGGAGTAAAAACCTGCTGAGCTCGAAGCCAGCCCCTTTCCCAACAGCTTCCCGATCGGTATCAACCTACTTTTACATTACAACACCTTCAAACGGAGATCAGGAGGGATTTCCTCGGCCAGATAGTGGAGAATTCTCTGCCCCAGACTGCGGCGGGGGCCAAGCCCGTGGTTGTACTTAAGGCGGATCGTCTCCTGATCGGCCGGGGCATCAGAGGTTAGGGCGAGAGGGCAGGCGCACGGGGTTGAGTGGGATCCGGGATCGGCCACGGCGGAACGGCGGAGCAGACTCGATGGGCTGATTGGCCTCAGGGCCTTGTCGTCGTCGGGTCCGACTCCTCGCGGAGAACAGGGTCTACACGGCAAGGTGCAGAAGGCCGGGGTTTGAACTCAGGACCGTTTGCCTTGAAGTCCAGTGCTGACGCCACCACACCACCGGACGTCCCCTTTAAGGTCTTACCCCCGGTGGCATCCCCCTGCCCCGGACCATGGCCCTCCCTATCCCGTTCATCGATGTGCCTATCCCAATTTCTCTCAAATGCTGCAATCAAACCCACATCCGCTCGGACCAACCAGAATGAAGAAGTTCCCATTAAATATTTCACCTTTGAGGTTCTATTGTTTTCCAGGTCATTCACTCTTTAAGGGGGGGGGGATGGTTTCCCTCCCTCTTGTGGACGTCCGTGCAGAGTAAGAATTTCAGGCTGTATGCTGTACATTCAATGGAACCACCATCTCGTTCTGGTCGCACCCAACATCAGGGGAGAACGTCTGCCTGTACAGTATATGCCCCTCATGATTTAGTATATTTCTAGCAGATCTTCCCCCGTTCTCCTAATGAGGGATTAAAGTCCCAACCTATTCAACCTTCCCCTATAACCCAGGCCCTCGACTCCTGGGAACTTCCCCTCTGCACTCTTTCAATCTTACTGCCATCTTTCCTGCAGCCCGGCGACCAAAACTGCACGCAGGGCTCCACGTTCGGCCTGGCCAACGTCTCTGACATACCGACCCAATTCCGGTACTCAGCCCATGGCACAGGTTGCCCCAGACAAGTAAACTGACAGTGGAGAGGATTTGGAGAAGATTCACGAGAATGATTCCTGGAATGAGAGAGGGTTCGCTGTATGAGGGACGTCTGGCAGCTTTTGGGCTGTATTGGATGCTGTCCAAGTTGCATGCCATCTTGGACAATGTCTCCCATCCACTCCAGAATGTACTGTTTAGGCACAGGAGTACATTCAGCCAGAGACTCATTCCACCGAGATGCAACACTGAACGTCATAGGAAGTCATTCCTGCCTGTGGCCATCAAACTTTACAACTCCTCCCTCAGAGTGTCAGACACCCTGAGCCAATAGGCTGGTACTGGACTTATTTCCATTTGGAATAATTAATTTATTATTAGTAACGACTGTAACGAAACCCAATTTCCCTTGGGATCAATAAAGTATGTCTGTCTGTCTGTGTTGTGTCTGTAGTTCAGGAGAATGAGGGGGGATGTCATAGAAACATTCGGAGTGTTAAAAAGCCTGAACAGATTAGATATGGCGGTTATTTCCCATGGTAGGGGGTCTAGGACTTCAGGATTGAAGGACGCCCAGTTTTGAACAGAGATGCTGAGAAATTCCTTTAGTCGGAGGGTGGTGAATCTGTGGAATTTGTTGCCGCAGACGGCTGTGGAGGCCATGTCATTGGGTATATTTAAGGCAGAGATAGATAGGTTCATGATTAGCCGGGGCATCAAAGGGTCTGGGGAGAAGGCAGGAAAGTGGGAATGACTGGAAGAATTGGATCAGCCCATGATTGAATCATAGAAACATAGAAAATAGGGGCAGGAGTAGGCCATTCAGCCCTTCGAGCATGCACCGCCATTCAGTATGATCATGGCTGATCATCGAACCCAGAACCCTGTACCTGCTTTCTCTCCATACCCCCTGATCCCTCTAGCCACAAGGGCCATATCTAACTTCCTCTTAAATATAACCAATGAACCGGCCTCAACTGTTTCCTGTGGCAGAGAATTCCACAGATTCACCACTCTCTGTGTGAAGAAGTTTTTCCTCATCTCGGTCCTAAAAGGCTTCCCCTTTATCCCTAAACTGTGACCCCTCGTTCTGGACTTCCCCAACATCGGAAACAATCTTCCTGCATCTAGCCTGTCCAATCCCTTCAGAATTTTATATGTTTCAATAAGATCCCCCCTCAATCTTCTAAATACCAGCGAGTATAAGCCTAGTCGATCCAGTCTTTCTTCATATGAAAGTCCTGCCATCCCAGGAATCAATCTGGTGAACCTTCTCTGTACTCCCTCCATGGCAAGAATGTCTTTCCTCAGATTAGGGGACCAGAACTGCACACAATACTCCAGGTGCGGTCTCACCAAGGCCTTGAATGGCGGAGCAGGTCTGTTGGGCCGAATGGCCTACATCAGCTCCTCTATCTTATGGTCCAAACTCCAAGGGTGCTACATAAAGTTGCACTCGATGGTCCCAGTACCGATTCAGTTTACCCAGTTCTGTCTGGACCAGTTGAGCTCTAAATGGCCCGCTGAATAATCAACCTCCAAAGCAAATTTATTATCCAAGTACGGATACAACCCTGAAGTTTGCTCCTTTGCGAGCATCCTCAGTAAATCCGATAACCGTAACAGAATCGATGAAAGATTGCACCGAACAGGGAGAGCAGAAGACAACCAACTCTGCAAATACGGAACAAAAGGAACAAGAATAATAAATATGGAGAGCGTGAGGTGAAGGGTCATTGAGGGGGAGTCTGTAGGTTGCGGGAACGGTTCGGTGATGGGGCCAGTTCTGGCCGAGGGGTAGCGACTGTTCCTGACGCCCCTGCTGGGGCGAGTCCTGCGCCTTCTGCCTGATGGCGACGGCGATAAGAGAGCCTGGGCGTCCCCGATGGTGGACACCGCTCCACGCAGGCAAGCTCAGTGGTGCGGAGGGCTTTACCCGGGATGGACTGGGCCCTTTTAGTCGGATTTTCCCATCCCAGGGCATCGCGATGCAGCCGGTCGATACACTCTCTCTCCAGACGTCCTGCTGAACCCGACCTATTAAACGGATAGAAGCAAGTTTGCGGAGAAGCTTCCATCTGCTTGGCTCTCACCAGATTCGGACATGCGTACCGAAGTCCTTGGGGCAAACTCGCCCTCTCGAGGTGGAAGTCCTGAGACCGAGAGACAGAAGAGGTTTGGAAATACCGAGAAGGGCCAGGCAACGTGGTGACGGGGAGGCGTACAGGAGCGAGATAGATCAGCTGGCTGAGTGGTGTTGGGACGTCAGTAGGGCCAAGGAACTGACTGTGGACTTCAGGAAGAGGAGATTGTGAAAACACGCCAACGAGGGATGACTTTCTCAATAAGGCTTGCGTGGGGAACCTTATCAAATGCCTTGCTGAAATCCATATACACGACATCTACTGCTCTACCTTCATCAATGTGTTTAGTCACATCCTCAAGAAATTCAATCAGGCTCGTAATGCACGACCTGCCCTTGGCAAAGCCATGCTGGCTATTCCTAATCATATTAGACCTCTCCAAATGTTCATAAATCCTGCCTCTTGGGATCTTTTCCATCAACTTGCCAACCACTGAAGCAAGACTCACTGGTCTATAATTTCCTGGGCTATCTGTACTCCCTTTCTTGAATAAGGGAACAACATCTGCATCCCTCCAAATGGAAACTCTCCCATCCTCATTGACGATGCAAAATCATCGCCGGAGGCTCAGCAATCTCCTCCCTCGCCTCCCACAGCAGCCTGGGGTACATTTCATCCGGTCCTGGAGACTTATCCAACTTGATGCTTTCTAAAAGTTCCAGCACATCCTTTTCCTTAATATCTATATGCTCAAGCTTTTCAATCCACTGTAAGTCATCCCTGCAATTGCCAGGATCCTTTTCCGTAGTGAATACTGAAGCAAGATACTCATTAGGTACCTCTGCTATCTGCTCCGGTTCCATACATACATTTCCACCATCCCACCTGAACCTAAGGACTTTCTACAGGGGCGCGATTGAGAGCATCCTGACCGGCTGCATCACTGCCTGGTACAGGAACCGTACCTCCCTCAATCGCAGGACTCTGCAGAGAGTGGTGCAGACAGCCCAGTGCATCTGTAGATGTGAACTTCCCACTACTCAGGACATCTACAGAGACAGGTGTGTAAAAAGGGCCCATAGGATCATTGGGGACCCGAGTCTCCCAACCACAAACTGTTCCAGCTGCTACCATCCGGGAAACGGTACCGCAGCATAAAAGCCAGGACCAACAGGCTCCGGGACAGCTTCTCCCACCAGGCCATCAGACTGATGAACTCACGCTGATTTGAGTGTACTCTATATTACGCTGACTGTTCTATTTATTATAAATTACTGTGATTGCACATCGCACATTTCGATGAAGATGTAACGGAGGGACTTGTCCTCCTCATGTCTGTGAAGGATGCAAGAAATGAAGTCAACTCAATTCAATTCCTGGGCCCAACGTATTGATGCATTTCTGAAGAGCAGCCCTATTTCATTCGGAGTTGGAGTCTGAGGGGATTCGCCACGTCACCAAAGACTCTGGGGAATTCCTACAGGTGTACCGTGGAGAGCATCCCGACTGGCGGCGTCCCGGACTGGCACGGAGGTGCCGGTGCAGAGGATCGGACGAAGCTGCGGTGTGTTGTAAACTCAGCCAGCTCCATCAGGGACACAGGTCTCCCCGACATCGAGGCCGGCTCCCAAAGGCAGCTTCCAGCACGAGGGACCCTCACTCACCAGGCAGGACATGTCCTCTTACCTCCCCTGCTCACTACCACCGTCAAGGCAGAGATACGAGACCATCTTCGGGACAGCTGCGCAGGTTGACTCCG
The DNA here is from genome assembly GCF_030144855.1 of Hypanus sabinus. Lineage (NCBI taxonomy): Eukaryota > Metazoa > Chordata > Chondrichthyes > Myliobatiformes > Dasyatidae > Hypanus > Hypanus sabinus. Next base: position 26,633,393 of record NC_082736.1, on the reverse strand, counting down.
TGGTTAAGAAGGCGTACGGTGTGTTGGCCTTCATCAATCGTGGAATTGAATTTAGGAGCTGAGAGGTAATGTTGCAGCTATATAGGACCCTGGTCAGACCCCACTTGGAGTACTGAGCTCAGTTCTGGTCGCCTCACTACAGGAAGGATGTGGAAGCCATAGAAAGGGTGCAGAGGAGATTTACAAGGATGTTGCCTGGATTGGGGAGCATGCCTTATGAGAGTAGGTTGAGTGAACTCAGCCTTTTCTCCTTGGAGCGACGGAGGATGAGAGGTGACCTGATAGAGGTGTACAAGATGATGAGAGGCATTGATCGTGTGGATAGTCAGAGGCTTTTTCCCAGGGCTGAAATAGCTAGCACGAGAGGGCACAGGTTTAAGGTGCTGGGGAGTAGGTACAGAGGAGATGTCAGGGGTAAGTTTTTTACTCAGAGGGTGGTGAGTGTGTGGAATGGGCTGCCAGCGGCTGTGGTGGAGGTGGATACAATAGGGTCTTTAAAGAGATTCCTGGAGATTCCATGGAACTTAGAAAATTAGAGGGCTGTGGGTAACCCGGCATCAAGGACGGCTCCAAGAAGGCAGCTTCCAGCACGAGGGACCCTCACTCACCATGCAGGACATGTCCTCTTACCTCCCCTGCTCACTACCACCGTCAAGGCAGAGATACGAGACCATCTTAGGGACAGCTGCGCAGGTTGACTCCGTGGTTAAGAAGGCGCACGGTGCGTTGGCCTTCATCAGTAGGGAATTTCTAAAGTCATGTGGGCGGAAACTTTCTAAAAAGCTGCGAACACCATCTCACTCGCTTTGCATTATTTATTTTTTAAATACAATTATTTTTGTAATTTGTAGTCACTTTTATGACCTGCTGCTGCAAAAGAACAAATTTCATTACCCATGTCAGCGATAATAATCTTCGGACCGTTCTTTTGCCTTTTCCAAGATCAATCCAACTCACTCTCATTTTTCTTTCATCCGCCTCCCCACTCTCAGAATTCTAAACGTCTCCTCTCATGCTCCAAGGGATAAAAGATCTCGGCTGGCCTACCCCTCCCTATAACTCGGGCCCTCTGCTCCTGGCAACGTCCTCATAAACCTTCTCCGTGCCAGTTAACTGCATCTTTCCGATAGCAGGGTGACCAAAACCGTACGCGGTCCTCTGAGCGTGGCCTCGTCAATAACTTGTCCAAGTGTTGTACTCGATGCCTTGGGCACTGAAGACCCTCGTGCTAGATGCCTTTATCAGCTGTCTAGCCGTGGCACTGCTGTTCGTGAACGATGGACTTCCTGCCCCCAACTTTCCACACATTCTCCAAAATTCTTCACCTTAACCCTAAGCATTGGGCCACTGTCTCCCCCATCATCACCTCTGGAGATCTCCTATCTTCTGACTCCAACCTCATGGATCTCCTGCCCTTCATCAAGATCCATGGTAGGCCCATTGACTCCAGCGTCCACGATTTCAGGCCCCTTCCTGCCTACCTCCGTGACACTTCGCACGACCACCCCCCCCCCCCCCCCGCCACTTCAACAACTTCCAGTTCCTTGGCCCTGACCATCTCGTTTTCACCATGGGTGTCCAGTCCCCCATCAGGAAGGTCCTCTGTCTGGAAGAACTGGTACTTCCCCATGAATAGTTTCTCTTCCAGCTCCTTCAACGTTCTCTTGACCAAAGGTGCAGCTGCGGGCATGGGTTCCAACTTTGCCTACTTGCTAGCTGCATGGAAGTCTGGTAAACTTATAACACTGCCCAACTCCGACGCTGCCTCCTGAGACGGTCAATATCCCACTTCCATCCCGCCCTTAGTCCATCTCCGAAATCTCTTCCCCCTCTCTCAGTCTCCATTTCCACAGACAGGTTATCACGGAAATCTTTTATAAATCCACCAACTCCCAGTTACCTTGACTACGTCTCTGGCTTTGCGTAATTGTTCGGGGAACATGTTCAAAGTCTTTCACCTCGCCGTGCCAGCAGTTGCCAGTGCCAACAGGGAGCTCTACGCTGGATCTGTCCTTCCTTCTTGCTTGTTTCATTCATCCTCTTTCTAGTGTGTGTGAGAGAAAGAGACAGAGACAGAGAGAGAGTGAGAGAGGGAGGGAGAGAGAGAGAGAGGGGGGAGAGAGAGGGGGGAGAGGGAGAGGGGAGAGAGAGACAGACAGGGTTGGAGGGAGTGAGGGGGAGAGACAGGGAGGGAGACAGATAGAGAGAAAGAGGGAGGAAGAGAGACAGAGGGGAACGGAGAGAGGGTGGGTGGGAGAAAGATGGGAGGGAGGGAGAAGGGAGAGAAAGGGATGGAGGGAGAGAGGGAGGGAAAGATAGGGAGATAGAGAGAGAAGGGGAGAGAAAGAGGGAGGAAGAAAGGTGGGAGAGAGAGAGGAGGGGGGAGAAAGAGGGATGGAGGGAGAGAGGAAGGGGAGAAAGAGTGAGGGGGACAGAGAGGGAGGGGGAGAGAGGGAGATAGAAAAAGGAGCGGGAGGCAGAGGGAGAGGGAAAGAGTGTGGGAGGGAGAGAGACAGAGAGGAGGGGAAGAGGAGGGAGAGGGAAAGAGCGTGGGAGGGAGAGAAACAGAGAGGAGGGAGATGGAAAGAGCGTGGGAGGGAGAGAGAGAGAGGAGGGGGAGAGGAGGGAGAGGGAAAGAGAGGAGGGAGAGGGAAAGAGCATGGGAAGGAGAGAGACAGAGAGGAGGGGGACAGGAGGGAAGAGGGAAAGAGTGTGGGAGGGAGAGGAGGGAAAGAATGTGGGAGGGAGAGAGAGAGGAGGGAGAGGGAAAGAGCGTGGGAGGGAGAGGAGGGAGAGGGAAAGAGCGTGGGAGGGAGGGAGAGGGAGTGACAGTGACACAGAGATGAACGTGCACTGTGCATTTTTTTTCTGCGTATCTAGCTCGTTCTGTGTCAGCTCAGTGATGGAAGAGCATAGAGGGGGCTTTACTCTGTAACCTGTGCCCCGAGAGTGTGTGATCGAACTGTGCCGAGGGAGATTACTTCTGTGCCTGACCTGTACTCTCAGACGGCACGGCTAGCACAACCACTTTTGCAGAGCCAGAGACCAGCATCCGCAGCTCCATTCCCGCCGCTGCCCGCGAGGAGTTTGCACGTTCTCCCTGTGACCGCGTGGGTCTCCTCCTACGTTCCAAAAACGTACAGGTTAGGGTGAGTTGAATTCTGGGCATGTTATATTGGCACTGGAAGCTTAGTGACAATTGCAGGCTGCCCACTACGCATCCTTTGTTGATTTAATTCCATGCATACACTGGACAAATAAAGCTAATATTTAAATTTTTTTTGAGTTTTATTCTGTCTAACCCATCCTTTCTAACTTTTCTTCTTAATATCAAGAGCCTTACAGGTAGTCTTTTATCTGGAGCATTGCTTCCAGTTCTAGGAAGGCTGTGGAGGCTTTGGAGAGGGTGCAAGAGAGGTCTACCAAGACGCTGCCTGGTGTTGAGAGCCTGGACTATCACGAGAGGCTGGATACCCAACTTGGGTAGTTTTCTCTGAGGCGGTGGAGGTTTATAAGATTACGATAGAGTAGCCTCACTGCCTCGGGAGAGACGGAGGCTACGGGAGTAAAACCCAGACAGCAGATCCGGAGCGGAGCCCCAAAGGCGGCTGGACGTCACTGAACGTCCTCCCGGCAGATCCTGCGGCCGAGCCGGTGACAAACGTATCGCTTCATAAGCTTCGGATTCCGCCGGTGAGGCCGAGAGGGGGATCTTGACGACTGGGGCATCTCAGGATCTCGAAACCCTCCACCCTGTACCCTGGAATGGTCACTCCACTGCCACCCTCCTTCAAGATGGACGGATGTCTTAGTCATCAGATAGAGTGGACAGGGAGTATCTGTTCCCCAGGTTAGCAGTGTCAAGCACCAGAGTATTGGACGTTTCCACACCGAAGGTGAGAGGGGGTTAGGTTCAAAGGGGATGTGAGGGGTAAGTTTTTTTAAACTCGAGTGGTGGAGGCAAATACATTAGAGGCTTTTAAGAAGTCATTTAGATAGACACATGAAGATGGAGGGATATGGACATTGTGTAGGTAGGAGGGTTTAGTTTTTGTGTTTTTTTTTAAATAAATGTACTTTTTAGCTGGTTTGGCACATTGTGGACCAACGTAGACTTCAGGAGAGGGAAACCAGAGGTCCATGGGAGGACCTGAGGTTGAGAGGGTCAGCAACTTCGAATTCCTGGTGTTATTCATTCAGAGTAACTGCAGAAGGTGATTATGTGCTGGCCTGAGCCCAGCACATAAATGCAATTGCGAAGAAAACACGGCAGCACCTCTACTTCCTGAGGAGTCTGTGGAGATTTGGCGTGACATCTGAAACTTTGACAACCTTCTACAGCTGTATGGTGGAGAGTGTATTGACTGGCTGCCTCACGGCCTGGCAGGGGAACACCAATGCTTTTGAACGGAAAATCCTGGAGTGGATTTAGGCCATGGTTAGAGGCCTCCTAACCAATAAGCACATCTATTTGAAGAGCTGTCGTAGGAAAGCAGCATCCATCATCAGAGATCCCCACCACCCAGGCCGTGCTCTCTTCTCACTGCTGCCATCAGGTAGAAGGTACAGGAGCCTCAGGATTCACACCACCAGGTTCAGGAAGTTCTTGAACAAAAGGGGGTAACTACACTCACTTGCCCGTCCATTGAGATGTTCCCACAACCAATGATCTCACTTTAAGGACTCTTTATCTCACGTTCTCAATATTTATTGCATTTATTCGCATTTTCGCAGTTTGCTGTCTTCTGCACCCTGGTTGATCTTTCACTGATCCTGTTTACAGTTACTATTCTGTAGATTTGCTGAGGATGAATCTCAGTGGTGACATACATGTACTTTGATAATAAATTTAATTTGAACTTTCCAGGGGACTGTCCCTATGGTCTAACTAACCCTGCAAGAGGGCTGGGCATGCTTTTTGGTACCACGTGCAGAATTCAAGACACAGAGAACAGCTTCTAAAATTTAGAAATAACCTTTTATTACAATACAGTTTGAACAATTCCTGATAGTGTACAAGCTCTCTTAACAATGCTGTATAAAACAATTCGCCATTTCAAAGTTTACAGGACGATATTTTTTCCCTTCCAAAGTTATTTACAGAAGTTCGTATTTCAATTTCTACAAATCAAAAAGAGAAATGAGACAGAAGCTCATTGGGATATAAATAAAGCCAGTAGCTAGGTGATCAAACCAAGCCCTGCCAAGACTGTACACTGATTACAAAAAAAAGATTGTCTGCATCTTCAGGGATTGTCCCAAAGGTACCCTCCGTACATCACCCTTTCTCCCCTTTGGCCTGGGCTCTGCCCCTTCCCTCCCACGAGGCCTTGCCAATGGGTTGTATACCTGTCAGTCAGGGCGAGGAGCCAAAGTCATTTGCGGATTGGGCCGAGAGGGCCAAAGCCCGCCCCCACTTGGGCAGTGGTGGCCTGGAAGGGTAGTGTTATAAAAGAGTTGTCCATCTCCTCGGCAGTGGTACTGGACGAGGAGGGGGCAGCGAGAGGTTGGCAGGCTGCAGGGAAGGGAGTGTGAGGTGAGTATAGGGCGTGGAGGGGCTCCAGCGCCTCCCTACTACGTAGTGTGGTGGGGATGGACTGCAGACCCCAGAGGAGGAGGTGGGGGTCGCGCCACAGGATGACAGTCTCGGGACAGGGGGCGCCGGATTCCGATTACTCCTCAGCAGTGTTCACCAGATGGGCCATGGAGGGCAAAGGGCCTCCTGGCTGGGAGGGGCCGCAGGTAGTGGATACGAGGGAGGGAAGTGCGCGTCGGCGGACTGGGTTTTGTACATGAAGGATAGTCACTGACCTGCAGTGTACAACTTACAAATGCAACTCTGTGTGGGGTGAGAGCTGGTGTGGGTCAGATTTGCACATCAGAATAATTAAGAGTTTGGATACTGAAATGTCAGAACATGGGCAGCAATTTTCCCATTGGTTTATGTCCCTGTTGACCTGGTTGATTTTTAAAAATTCACCACCTAGTGGCCAGAGTTCAGAACTGCAGTGTGACTGTTGACATACGAATGTGTAATGTTAACCTTAGTTCACACGTGGGGAGAGATTAAAGAAAATATTCACACAAGGGGTGGGGGGGGGGGAGAGAGAGGCAGGAACATGCGGACTTCTCAAGAAATCCGGTAGGTTTGATTAAGACTTCAAGGGGGTGGAGGATGGGGATGTAGAGGGGGTATGGTATTGTAGTCCGAGTGGGGTATTTGCTGTTTCAGAAATCACAGTGGTGGCAGTGGTCAAGCAGTCCTGGTCACTTCTATATGGAGATGGATAGGTCAGGGAACGCTGTGACAACTGAGAGAATACGGGCTGACTACAGGCGGCAGTGGGGCGGGGAGGGGGAGGAGGGAAGGTGGGGGGGGAAGAGAGAAAACAGGAAATGATCAGTAAACTGCAAGGGGGCCAAGGAGGTACAGTGGAACTCTGAAATCCTGTTGTGTGCTTGGCCTTGTGTTTAATGGGTGCTAGCACTAAAGCCACTTACAGTGGGATGCCCTACCAGTCTTATCTCAGTTTACTGAAGTACACAAGGGATTGGGCAGAGCGAAGGAAGTGCGCAGGTTACCAGACTGCATTTGGCACAGTCTGGTGTCAAAGGGCTTTCACATCACACACTCCCTGGGCAGAGACAGCGCTGGTTAGGCACAGAGAGAAGCTCCCTCTAGCTACACTCTCCTGTCAGACACACCGCAGGGCAAGGATGGTGTGGATCAGGCAGAGCTCTGTCCAACCAACCTGCACAGTTTAACTTCCCGGTGCATCAATTTCCAGCTGATATTTTGAAATACATTACACGCAGTTTTTGAATGTTTGCTTGTTGCTTTGAACTGGAGGAGCGCCGTCTTGCATAATCTGTGGATAATTAAACCTGATTTGATTGAAAAGTACAGAAATTGCATTTGCAAAGTGGCTTAGTTTGGAGTTTACTCAACTTTATGTGTAGGGCGAAATGACGAGAGAGCCCCGTGTAAATTTTTGATCGATCGATGTTAAAATTATAGCAGGGAATTGGGGGAGAAAAAGCAGCCCAATTAATTAGATCACTCTTCCAAGGAGCTGCTGCACTCTGTTGTTCTTGGGGATTCTTTTGTAGGGGGTGGGGGAAGTCTGTAAAAGTGGATTTTGCCCAGGGTCGACTTAAGCAAGTTTCCATTTCTTCTCTGGCTACTGTTTTTTAAACAGAAGGGCCTGTTAATGGGTCAGACCTGTTGGAAATGTGTGCCAGGGCAGTGAGAGGGCAAGGGTTAATGCCCAATACTAAATATGCCTGAAATAGCAATAATATATAGCAGACCACCATGATATGAACACACCACCCCCTCCCCCCACAAAAAAGAGGGAGAGAGGCTTCTGAAAAGTACTCTGCAGCGCTGCCTGGTGGCCAAACGCCTGAACTGCAATGCGACAGAGAGAGAGCGAGAGAGAGCGAGAGAGAGAGAGAGAGAGAGAGAGAGAGAGAGAGAGAGAGAGAGAGAGAGAGAGAGAGAGAGAAAGAAAAATCACCGGGGAATTAACGGCCCAGAGAATCAGACCTGTAAACCTGCACAGGAATTTCAAATGCTTTTAACTTAAACCGAGATGTTGCACTGAAATGGCACCAGGATTTCCTGCTAGAATTGTACCCCCCCCCCCTTTCAAGATCAACACTCGAGACGCAACTGAGAATGCAAACACCAAGATGGCCAACGAAACAAAATGGCGCGCAAAAGGCAGACCTTAGATAATTAGGTTTTTTTTCTACCCACCCGTGGCCCTCCCCTCACACAAATTGAATACTTTAACTAAAGTTTCAGCTACTGCCAGGGCCCGTGCTGGAGAATATACCTGCTGCAAATGCAAAAACAAAACTCGTGGAGGAGTGGGAGGGCAGGCCGATTATTCTGATGCAATCATACGCCAGCTGACTTCGGAGATCAGCAACTTTTAAATTAGAAACAGAAACTCTTTTTTTTAAGCTCAATTCTCTTGTTAAGAAAGTCCATTCAAAACAGAAGTACATATATTATATTAAAAAAAAACACAAATCTGTCGCCAGTTCCCAACTAGAACGTTGGTTAAGGTGCGGGGCTCTGCAGTTGACCAGGGGCGCCCAGTGGTGATCTGTCTGGTTGGGGGAGCAGGGGCTCCTTCTGCTCGCCTCTTCTGGCCCACGGCGACACCGTCCGGGCTCCACTGTCCACTGTCACTGAAGCCATTACCCTGATGCAAGGGGCATTTTTAGATGACCCGGGGAAGGGGGATGGAGGGGGAGGGTGGTGATCGTCTGAAAGGTTCAACTCGCCGGTTTGCGCCGATCTCGGTGATGGGGCGCCCGCTCGTTCCTTGTTGGATTTGTGTCTCCCCCCGCCCCCCCAGAACTCCTGAGCGCAACGTTTCCAACGGGTGGGGGGATTCGGACGACCGCACGCCGACTCACGCGGGAGCAGAGAGGGGAAAGGTTGCGTCTCCCTCATTCACCTGGAGTCAGCTCGGACACGGGGCACCAGCCACGCCGGGCCTGGAGGAGAGTTCGGCCGATGCTCGGGAGCTCGGCCCCCTCACCTGGAGGCGCCGACAGGACGGCCTCCGGGCTAGCATGCCCAGGACGCTGGGAGGCTCCAGGGATTTCGGGAAAGGGGTGGATCGGAAGACTGGCCACCCCCTCCCTCCCCTCCGCGGTGGTGTAACTCGGGGTCGTGCCCAGCCAGTTCAGGCTCCGCGGCAGGGGGTCGGGCAGCACGGCGGGGCGGGTTCGGGGCTTGGAAACCAGCCCAAACTACGGTGGTGGCGAGGATCCGGCACTGGCTCGCGGGTGAATTCCTGCCCTCAGCGGACACCGTCAGAGGTCCTCAGCACGCACGCAGTCGCATCTTTAATTTAAAGATTTCTCACAAGTGCAAGGCACAAAAGGGACCGAGAGAGAGGGAGGGAGGGAGTGAGGGATCGGAGCTCGAGATTCCCGGGAGTCGATCGCACCTCCACTCGGTCAGAACTGGTGGTCCAGTAGCGACTGTACAGCCACGGCCTCTGGCTCTTCCTTCGGCTCCCACTCCTTCAGCTCGGGGACCCCCACCTGGGGCGCCAGGTCCGCCAGCTCCTGCTCCGACCGCGGCGAGGAGCCGTCCGATTCGGGGACTTGGCTGAGGTCACACGGCACCTGTGCGGGGCAACAGAAAGAAAGAGACAGAGGGGCTGAAGGGCTAGAATTATTCTGAGAATCTGCAGAAAGGTCAGTAACAATGGGTATTCACACAGAACTGGGACCTCGCGGCCATCGGGAGGCTGTGACATCCAGGAATGAAAGTGGCCGATTTGAGAAGGTCTACTGCATTTGTGAAGAGGTCTGGAGGAGGCAGAGGGAGAGGCAATCGAAGAACAACTTTACTTGCCATATACCTCTCAGCGGCCAATTTATTAGGGAGAGCTGCTCATTAATGCAAATATCAATCAGCCAATCACGTGGCAGTAACTCAATGTATAAAAGCATGCAGACATGGTCAAGAGGTTCAGATGTTGCTCAGACCAAACACCAGAACGGGGGAAGAAATGTGATCCAGGTGACTTTGACTGTGGAATGATTGCCAGCGCCAGATGGGGTGGCTGGAGGATCTCAGAGGCGGCTGATCTCCTGGGATTTTCATGCACAACGGTCTAGAGAGTCTACAGAGAACGGTGCGAGAGACAAAAATCAGCCAGTGAGAGAGATCAGAGAGACCTTGAGATCGGTCCAAGCTGACAGGAGGGCGACAGTGTCGTAAATAACCTCCCACTACAAGCCGAGTTGGTAGAAGCTGGGAGGCGGCACTTCTAACACTGCGTCGCCCCAAATGAAGAGGGGTGCGGGTGGGATGGGGGCGGGGGGGGGGGGCACGATCATGGCGGGAAGTTCTTCCCCAAATCCCACAGGATGGAGATGAGGCAGAGCTGGATAAACAGGAGAGAGGAAGGTGCCGGATATGTCGATGGTGGTGGGACGAAACTCGATTGGATTCAGAGGCTCCATTCCAAACCCAAGAAGTCTGTCCGCAAGATTAGCTTGCCTGCCTTCCACTTGCTGTTTGGTATAATTTGCTGGTGACTCCCTGACCTTTGGAGGGCCAGAGATTTCTTGTAGAGGGGAGTGCGTGGAACTCTCTACCCCAGTAAAGGCTGGAACGTCGGAAGTATTTATGGTGTAATTTTTAAAATACTCATGAACAGGGGACTGAGGGCTACAGGGAAGGTGAGGCTGTGGTCATACTGGAAGGTGCAGATTGAGGGGGCAAATGGCCTCATTTCCACTCAGTTGCTTGCGTTTGCACAGCGGAGCCACCCCCCCCCCCCCCCAACCCCCAGCAAGGAATGAGACACTCTCCCCTCTCTCCCAGTCCTACCTGGGTTCTGGGCAGGCTTCCTCTGGCTGGCGTGCCCAGGGCCCCGCAGCCCGTGTCCCAGTCGCTGGCGAAGGGACCGCCGGCTCCCCGCCGCCCGGGCAGGCTCCACTTGCCGGGGGGCCCGTCGCCGGGCAGGTTGGCGGCGGAGGAGGAGGAGAGGCCGCCCCGGTGGAGGAGCCGGCCCGGCCCAGCGCCGTCCGACTGGCTGCCCTGCCCGAAGCGCTCGGCCGGTGCCGCCACAGAGCTGGCGAAGGAGAGCTGGCTGGAGGAGAGCCGGTGGGCCTGGAGGCCTTGGGCGGAGGAGGTCCGCTGTAGGGAGCTGCCGCCTTCCCGCCGGGGCTCCGTCAGGGGCACGAGCGAGAGCTGCCTGGTGGCCCAGGGAGGGCCCAGCTGGGGACCCGCATCACTTCCTGTGGATGGAAAATGGCGTTAGCGATTGCCCTGTCTGCTAAAACACTGCCCTCGCACGTTAAGAACAATTCGGCACCCAGACTAACACAGGGACTGCTAAAGGTGCAGGTTTTGTGTGGAAAGACACCGGGAACAGCACGGACACGTTGGGCCAAGGGGCCTGCGGGAGTGGTGTCACAGGGAGATGGGGAGGTGGGGAAGACATTTTGGCACCGACGACAGGGGCAAGTGGTTGTACGGGACAACAGTGTGGCTGCACCTGGAGTAACATGCTCAGTTTCGGTCACTCTGAAGTTATTGTCAATGCTCTGACGACCATTAATGGAGGGGGTCAACAACTTTAAATTCCTCCGTGTTATCACTTTGGCAGACCCATCCTGCTGGGCCAGCACCGGTAAGAAAGCACGGCAGTGCCTCCGCTTCCAAAGGGGTTTGCAAAGATTCAGCATGATATCTAAAACTTTGACAAACTTCTGGAGAAGTGTGGTGGAGGCTCCGTTTACTAGCTCCACCACAGCCTGGTATGGAAACACCAACACCCTTGAGTGGAAAAGCCTTCAAAAAAGTAGCGGATACAGCCCAGTCGATAACGGGTAAAGCCCTCCCCAACATTGAGCACAGCTACACAGAGCACTGTCACAGGAAAGCAGCATCCATTGTCAAGGACCCCCACCATTCTCGCCATGCTCTCTTCTCGCTGCCTGTTGGGTGAGGGGTAATAACCGTTCCTGAACCCGGTGCTGTGGGTCCTGAGGGGACAACTTCACTCGCCCTGTCACTGAACTGTTCCCACAACCTTTCTGGGACGTCTTTACTTTCTGCGAAAGCTGAGGAAAGTCCTTCTCCCACCCCACCGTCCTCACCACATTCTACAGGGGTTGTATTGAGAGCACCCTGAGCAGCTGCATCACTGCCCGGTTCGGAAATTGCACCGCCTCGGATCGCAAGACCCTGCAGCGGATAGTGAGGTCAGCTGAGAAGATCATTAGGGTCTCTCTTCCTGCTATTACGAACATTTACACCACACACTGCATCCTCAAAGCAAACAGCATTATGAAGGACCCCACACACCCCTCATACAATCTCTTCTCCCTCCTGCCGTCTGGGAAAAGGCACCGAAGCATTCGGGCTCTCACGACCAGACTGTGTAACAGTTTCTTCCCCGAAGCTATCAGACTCCTCAATACCCAGAGCCTGGACTGACACCTTACTGCCCTATTGTCTTGTTTATTATTTATTGTAATGCCTGCACTGTTTTGTGCACTTTACGCAGTCCTGGGAAGGTCTGTAGTCTAGTGTAGTTTTCTCTGTGTTGTTTCATTTACGTCGTTCAGTCTAGTTTTTGTACTGTGTCATGGTCCTGAAAAACATCTCATTTTTACTGTACTGTACTAGCAGTTATGGTCGAAATGACAATAATAGTGACTTGACTTGTTCTTGATATTTATTGCATATTTATTTATTTATTATGTTTTATTCTTTTGTATTTGCAGAGTTTATCTTTTGCACAGTTTGTCCATCCGGCTGGGTGCAGTCCTTCACTGACTCTATTACGGTTCTTGGATTTACTGAGTACGCCCACAAGAAAATTAATTTTCAAGGTTTTATATGGTGACATACATGTACTTTGATAATAAATTTGCTTTGCACTTTGACTAGACCGGAAGGTGTGCAGAACAGATTGACAAGACTTGACGGACTGTGGCATAGCATAGCAAGAGTTTGGGCAGGCTGGGACTTCAGGTGAGGGGTGATCTGGCAGAGGTGAATAAAAAAGGTCAAAGGAAGGGTGAATGCACGGTCTTCACCCCGCGGCTGGGGAATCGAGAGGTGGACGGCACAGGATTAAGGCGACGGGGGAGAGATTTAATAGAGACCTGAGGGGCAACTACATTCTTGTTTTAAAAACACGGAGGGTGGCAAGTTTTGACCATCTACCTACAGGAAAGTCATCAATAAGATTGAAAAAGTTCAGAAAAAAGTTACAAGGATATTGACAGGACCTGAGTTACAGGGAACAGTTAAATAGGCTTGGACTTTATTCCTTGGCGTGTAGGAGAACGAGGAAAGATTTGGTAGAGGTATATAAAAATAATTGGGTGGCGGGGTGGCGAAGTATTAGCATATAACCCACGTGCCGAGATTGTACAACCACTCATTTGTTTATTCCTTTCTAAGGAATTTCTATCTTGCGTAGAAAGATGATAGATCTTTCAAAGGTACCAGTTTTTTATTGAATCTATTGACTCTCCGCTTTGAGCTTGGCTCCTCACTCAAGTTTCAAATTCTCTGCCTCTTTGTTTCAACTTTAAAATAAACGGCCGTGAAGAATCAACGCATCAAAGTTTCCCCATTCATTCCCGATCTCCTGAAAGAGCCCGGGGATCGATAATGACCAAGGTCCGACAGAAGAGAATCCCAGAGCTTATCCACGGCCACAAGTAGCAGAGTGATGGGGTAGCCAAACACCGCGAGGTGCAGAAAGATCTCGGCCACTGAAGGGCTGGAGCAGGTTGTGGATGGGTTTATAGACATTAATGAGCGCCTGGGGACACAGGGTCAAAGAGTGGGGTGATCATCTGGTTCACGGCACGGGAGGAGGTCTCCCACCCAGCCGGTGGCGGGGGGGGGGGGGCTCACCTGACTGAGGCTGGCTGGTGGTGACGGGACCCTGGGGGTTTGAAGCCCCCAGCCCGCTCTGCAAGGTGCTGCTGTGGGTCACGTGCACTGTTGGGTTGTTGCTGACGGACGAGGAGCCCCCACCGCAGTCGGAGTCCTCGACGTTGCCCCCGCTGTTGCAGCCCGCCCCGCAGCCCTTCTGCAGCCTGGTGGAGAAACGCACAGCGAGAAAGGTAAGATTAGCTCCACTTGGCACACGGACACTGAAACCTACTCAGTGGCCACTCTATTAGTTAAACCCACATCTCTGTAGCCCATCCTCTTCAAGGTTTGACGTGTTGTGCATTCACAGACGCTCTTCTGCACACCACTGTTGTAACATGTGGTTATTTGAGTTACTGTCAACTTGAACCAGTCCCCTCTGACCTTTCTCGTTAACAAGGGGCATCCTTTTGACTACAGAACCCTCGCTCACTGGGCATTTCTTTGATTTTCGTACTGTAAACTCTGGAGACTGTCGTATGTGAAAACCCCAGGAGATCAGCAGATTCTAAGATCATCCAACCACCCCATCTGGCACCGGACCATCATCCCACAGTTAAAGTCACTTAGATTGCGTTTCCTCCCCATTCTGATGTTTGGTCTGAGTAACAATGGAACCTCTCGTTCTGAATTTCAGCGACTACAGTACCAGACGGCCCCTCATCCCCAAACTTAGAATATATCCCAGGAGCACACCCTTTGGCGTACAATGTTCCACCGAACTCATTAAACTGGAATCAAACACCCAACTAGATTAATCCCTTTCGCCTACAGAATATCCACACCCTTTCATTCTCTGCACGCTCGTGGGCTGATCTAGGAGCCTCTTGGATGCGCTCATCACCACCAGGCAGTACGTTCCAGACACCAACTTTGCCCCACACGTCTCCTTTGAACTTACACCCCCTCAACTCAAACTGTGTGCCCTCAAGTATACGACACTTCAATCCAAGGAGAAAGATGCTCAGTCACAGAGAAGTACAGCACAGAAAGAGGCCCTTCGACCCATCCAGTCCATGCAGAAACAACTTAAGCGGCCTACTCCCATCGACCTGCACTGAGACCAGAACCCTCCATACCCCTCAACCCCAAATACTTATCCAAACTTAAAAAGAGTCAAAATTGAGCTTGCAGGCACCACTAGTGCTGGCAGTTCATTCCACACTCTCACCACCCTCTGAGTGAATAAGTTTCCCCTCATGTTCCCCTTTAAATTTTTCACCTTTCACCCTTAACCCATGACCTCTGGTTGTAGTCCCACCCAAACTTAGTGGGAAAAGCCTGCTTCCATTTACCCTATCTATACCCCCCATAATTTTGTATACCTCTATCATCTCCTCTGAATGTTCTGCACTCCAAGGAATAAACTCCTAACCTGTTCAATCTTTCCTTATAACTCAGGTCTTCCAGATCCGGCAACATCCCTGTAAATTTTCGCTGCACTCTTTCAACCCTACTTATATCCTGTTGGCAGGTGATCGAAATTAGACACATTACTGAGCAACATAATACAAGAACACAAGATATAGAAGTGGGAGTTGGCCATCTGGCCCATCGAGCCTGCTTTACCATTGAATGAGATCACAGCTAATCTGACTGTTCCTCCATAACTGTTAATTCCCCTACTATGCAAAAACATACCTAATTGTGCCTTGACTATATATTTAATGAGTTTCGAGTGGCGGGGTGGAATTATGTCTCTACCAGAGGTGTGAGGCGCTCCTTCCCTCCGCTAGCCTGCAGGTCACCCTTGGGCAAGGTGTAGCACCTGCTTAGCACCCCGATTAGGGTGACGTGAACCCATGGGAGCGGTGGTGGATGGTCGTATGAGCAGCCAGTGCAGATCACAAGTCTTGGTTATGTGACCACTGACGCCAGGCAGACAATCTCTGAAGAGTATTGATAAAGGCTAGGGGGTCACCTGTCTTGTAAAGACACTGCCCAGAAGAAGGCAACAGCAAACTAGAATCTGCCAAGGACAATCATGGTCTTGGAAACCATGATCACCCACGTCGTATGACACAGCAACATAACAACTGAACAAGGTAACACACACAAAATACTGGAGGAACTCAGCAGGTCAGGCAGCATCTTTTGGGCCGAGACTTCTCAGCAGGACTGGAGAGAGAAAAAAAGATGAGGAGTAGATTCCAAAGGTTGAGATTTAAATCTACTCATTTTTTTTTGTTGGCCAGTAATGTGTCTAATTTCGGTCAGCTGCCAACAGGAAGGATGTAAATAGGGTTGAAAGAGTGCGGGGAAAATTTACAGGGATGTTGCCGGATCTGGAAGACCTGAGTTACAGGGAAAGATTGAACAGGTTAGGACTTTATTCCTTGAACGTAGAAGATCGAGAAGAGATTTGGTAGAGGTATACAAAATTATGAGGGGTGTAGATAGGGTAAATGCAAGCAGGCTTTTCCCACTGAGGCTGGGTGGGACTATTACCAGAGGGTCATGGGGTTAAGGGTGAAGGGTGAAAAGTTTAAGGGGAATAGGAGGAGAAACTTCTTCACTCAGAGAGTTGTGAGAGTGTGGAACGAGCTGCTGGCACAAGTGGTACACACGAGCTAGATTTTGACATTTAAACATTTGGATAGGTATATGGGGTGGGGGCGGTGTACGACATCTGCAGATTTTCTCTTGTTTATGAACGAACAAGGCAGTCGGAGCTGCTTCCCCGGGCAGCAAATTGCCACCGATTCGCGACTCCCCTGTAAAAGCAATCCCTCCTCGTCTCTGTCCTGATTTTACCCCCCTGGACCTGTTCCTAGTTCTAGTCTCACCGAGTGGCTGACAGCCAGCATGGAGACTCAACAGGCCGGCCTCCCCCCCCACCCCCGGTGTTAACCCTCACCTCTCCCAGCTGGAGATGAACCAGCCGGAGACGCTGCGCAGGCTGATGGGCTCGCCCCAGATGCCGCGGAGCTGGTGGTGCTGGCCGGCGTACGAGGTGGTGAGTGGCGAGACGTAGATGGGGTAGCCGATGGGCTGGTCGCACGAGGAGTTGATCATGTTGCGCAGGGCCTGCTTGGCGTTCTGGATGCTGCCGCGCTCTGGGTTCCGGTTCCGCAGGAACACCAGCTCCTGCTGCTGGCCCGACCACAGGCCGCGGACGCACTCCCGGTTCACCTGCGGAGGGAGACGGTGGGGTATAACACCCGCAGCTCTGCAGTAAGGGGCGAGAAAGTCAGCGACGAAAGGAGACGGGGAAAGATGTGGGGGATGTGAAGGGTGAGAAGGGGAAAAGCATAAAAGGGGAAGGGAAGAGCCAAACACAAGGAAATCTGAGGTTGCTGGAAATCCAAAACAACACACATGAAACGCTGGAGGAGCTCAGCGTCTGTGGCAATGAGCAAACGGACGACGCTCAAGGCCGAGACCCTTCATCAGGACCTCTGAAGAACGAACTCGGCCCGAATGTCGTCTGCCTGCCCTTCTGAGTTCCTCCAGCATTTTGTACGTGCTGCAACGGGCCGGGCAGGCGACAGGAGGATAAAACGCATGGGGATTTGAGGGGCTGAGGGGAGCAACCTCTACGGGGGGGGGGGGGGAGAGGGGGGCCAAAAGCTGTGGGGAAAAGTGGCAAACTCACGGGGAAAAGGGGAATTTAAAGGGGCAGGGCGAAGGCTGAAGGAGGAAGCGACAGGGAGGAGGGTTTTTTGAGGGGTACGGGCAAAGGCAGGGGTATTTGAGGGGCACGGTAGGCTGAAGGAGGGGTATTTAAAGGGGATGGGCAAAGGCAGAAGGAGGGGTATTTGAGGGACATGGGCGAAGGCTGAAGGAGGGGTATTCGAGGGGCACAGAAGAAGGCTGACAGAGGGATATTTAAGGGGATGGGTGAAGGCTGAAGGAGGGGTGTTTGAGGGCATGGGAGAAGGCTGGAGGGGTAATTGAGGGGGATGGGCAAAGGCAGGAGGAGGGGTAATTGAGGGGGATGGGCAAAGGCAGGAGGAGGGGTATTTGAGGGACGGGTGAAGGCTGAAGGAGGGGTATTCGAGAGGCACAGGCTGGAGGGGTATTTAAGGGGGGTGGGTGCTGAAGCAGGGGTATTTGAGGGGCACAGGAGAAGGCTGGAGGGTTATTTAAGGGGGATGGGCAAAGGCAGGGGTAATTGAGGGGTCGGGCAAAGGCAGGAGGGGTATTTGAGGGGCATGGGCGAAGGCTGAAGGGGTATTTGAGGGACACAGGACTGAAGGGGTAATTTGAGGGGGGAAGGGGCAAAGGCAGGAGGGGTATTTGAGGGGCACGGGCAAAGGCAGGAGAGGTATTTGAGGGACGGGAGAAGGCTGCAGGAGGGGTATTTGAGGGGGATGGGTAAAGGCAGAAGGAGGGGTATTTGAGTGGGACAGGGGAAGGGAGAGGCATTTGAGGGGCACCTTGATGACGCGGAAGCTGAGGTAACGCCTGTTGAGCATGATGATCTTGTACTCGTCACTGCCGTCGTCCATCACGTGCCGCAGGGCCAGCAGCGACTGCGTGTTGGTGAGGATGGCGCTGCGCCAGGCCGGGTCGCCCTCGTGCGAGATCACCATCTTCTCCTCGTTGCTGGCGATGGCTTCATACAGCACCGCTGGGTCGTCATACTCATCCGGGGACGTGAAGTGGTCCTGGGGAGAGTGGGGTGGGGGGGGGGGGTTGTTGGGGGTGCTGGTCAGAACCGGGTGCAGATGCCCGTCCCTTCCCCTCCACCAACACTCACCCCACACCCAGCATCAAACAGACACCCCCCCCTCAACCCAACCCACCCGGCGCTGGGTACCTGATGTAGCTTCAGGGACATGCGGACCCCCGGGGCCACCACCTTCTGCAGCAGCTCCATGTCAACGAAAACCCACTCGTCCCGCGGGCAGGTGATGCGGAAATCCCCCTTGAACAGGGCATGCAGCCCATACAGGAACGGCTCTAGACTGCTGCAAAACAGGACGGGCCAAAGTGACGGAGGTTAAAATGCGAGGGGAAGATGGTAGGACAGCGGGGGGGGGGGGTGAGAGGGGGAGACAGAGAGCATGAGGCGGGACCGTGGGAGGGGAGGGGAAAGGGGACAGGGATCGAGATCGAGGCCGGACTGTGGGAGGGGAGGGGGACCGAGAGCGAGGCCGGACCGTGGGAGGGGAGGGGGACCGAGAGCGAGGCCGGACCGTGGGAGGGGAGGGGGACCGAGAGCGAGGCCGGACTGTGGAGGGGAGGGGGACCGAGAGCGAGGTCGGACCGTGGGAGGGGAGGGGGACCGAGAGCGAGGCCGGACCGTGGGAGGGGAGGGGGACCGAGAGCGAGGCCGGACCGTGGGAGGGGAGGGGGACCGAGAGCGAGGCCGGACCGTGGGAGGGGAAGCTGGACCATTGGACCATGGGGGGTGGTGGTGGGAGAAAGAGGCTGGGTGAGGGTTGAAAACACAGCGAGCAGGATGATGGGGGAGAGGGAGGCAGGAGAGGGGGGGAAGAGAAAGAGAATGAGGCAAGACGGTGGAGGGAGAGAGAGGGAGTGCAGGGTAGAGTGAGGGAAGCAAAGGGGCTATTCCTGCTGGCTCTTTCTCTCTCCCCATCTGATCCTACAGCTCCCCCCTCCCTCCCAACCTCTGGGGATGTCTGAGAGGGCTGAACTGGCTGAGCACAGAGTTCGCAGTTCCAGCATACTGGAGTAGTGCATCCAGTTCTGGTCGCCCCACTATAGGAAGGACGTTGGGGCTTTGGAGAGGGTCTAGAAGAGGTTTACCAGGATGCTGCCTGGTTTAGAGGGCGTGTGCTATCATGAGAGGCTGGACAAACCTGGGCTGTTTTCTCTGAGGCACCGGAGGCTGAGGGGAGATCTGGTAGAGGTTTACAAGATGATGAGAGGCACAGACAGAGCGGACAGGGAGTATCTGTTTCCCAGGGTTGAAATGTCCAATACCCCAGGGCATGCACTGAAGGTGAGAAGGGGGGATGTGACGTGTAAGCTTGGTGGATGCCTGGTATGGTGGTAGAGGCAAATAGAGGCCTTTAAGAAATGTTTAGATAGACACATGGATGTGAGGAAGATGGAGTGATATGGGCATTGTGTGTTGAGGAAGGATTAGTGTTTGGAGATTTTGGGTATTGCTTGGCTAGTAACTAACCACCGTGGAGCCAACTGAAACGGGCCCTTCAGCCCTGCAAGTCTGTGCTGGCCATCTACACTAATAAGCACAAGAGATTCTGCAGATGCTGGAAATCCAGAGGAACACACACAAAATGGTGGAGGAACTCAGCTGGTCAGGCAGCATCTGTGGAGGGGATTCAACAGTCGACGTCGCGGGCGGAGACCCTGCTTCAGGATTCCACACTAACCCCACTTCGTTCTCCCTCACACGCTCAACATCTCCTCCTCAGATTCCACAGCTCCCCTTCAGATTCAGGTTCTTCCTACTTTTCACTGTGCGTGCGCGTTAACAACCCACGCAGTCCAAGGACGTGCTGGCGGCAGCCCACAAGTGTCGCCAAGTACGCTTGGCGCCAACACTGCACGCCCACTTGGGGAGTTTAACAGCAGCCAACTGACTCCTCCCTCCAAACCCAACGATGAGGTTGTGGTCCTCTGGGAGGCCTGCGTGCCTCAGTGACCCGGACAGCCATGTTGACTAGTCAGGGCTCTTGGTAGGGTCACCCATGCCAAACAGGGTCAAAGGGTAGAGGTCAGACTGAGCGTGGCCCATCGGTCCTCCAGGTTCAGGGCTACCATTCTGACTGGTCAAACAAGACTGTCACGGAAACAGCAACGAAGAATCCTACATCGGAGTGTGACGGTATTCCCGAGTCTCCACCCGGGACTTGCGCGGCTGACAGGAGTGAAAACCGAGAGGAAGCTCTCGGGTTGAAGGAAGGCGCGAATGCTGCCAGAGATTGAAGACCTTCATCGCTGCCCCAAGCACCAGGTAACTGACTCAACGACTCTTTGGGACGTGGGAGGGAGGTGGAGTTACAGGGGAAACCCATGCGAACTCCACACTGACAGCACCGGAGGTCACTGGAGCTGTATGTGAACGGATCTTTTCAGCGGCTCAGATCAGGAAGATGTCCTTTGTTGGTAGCCTTGCAAACCCCTCGCCAAACGGGTTCCTGAGTATTTCTGGCCTTTGGCCCCGACAAGACCTGGGCCCTCCGAATGTTACCTGCGACACCCCCAACCCAACCGTGACTCTCTACCTTTCGAAGCCAGCCCCCCACCTCACCCCAGCTCACTTCCCTCACCCTATACCGTGGCAGCCAGGTGGGGCTTGTGGTTGCGGGGCGGGGGTGGGGAAGAAGAACCGCGGCAGGCAGTCTCTTGTCCTTACCTGGCCGATAGGCTGTGCGAGGCCGTCCCCAGCGCCCTGCGGCCCAGGATGCAGAGCCCGAAACACAAGGCGACGAGCCGGGAATCCCTGTCGCTTTCCACGGGCTTCAGTGGGGAGACAAATCAAACAGAGTTTAATTTTCACTCAAACCATACATCGAACGAGAGAGCGCGCTGCCTCGGGCGGCTCCTCACGCCTGCAGCCTGAGGCCTAGTCCTCCATACAACCGAGGCTGCACAGCTCCCATGACATACGTTGCGCAACCAGACAAGCGCAAACTTACATTACATAAGCATCTTCCTGGTGGGATAGTCAGGTCCGGATATCCAGAGACGGCCCAGAAAGTGGTGGAGATCTCATTGAAATCAGTGAGGGGGCATCTTTTTGAAATCCACTGAATATTAAAAGGCCTAGAGAGAGTGGGTGTGGAGAGCATGTTTCCGATAGTGGGGGAAACTAGGACCAGAAGGCGCAGCCTGAGAATAGGAGCAAACACGAGGAAATCTGCAGATGCTGGAAATTCAAGCAACACACACAAAATGCTGGTGGAACACAGCAGGCCAGGCAGCATCTGTCGACGTTTCGGGCCGAGACCCTTCGTCAGGACTCACTTCGTCTGGCCTGCTGTGTTCCACCAGCATTTTGTGTGTGTTGCTGAGAAGAGAAGATGGAACAGAGATGGGGGGGGGGGGGGGGGGGAATTTGTACAGAGGTGAGTAACAATAGGGTTCCATTCTCTTGGAGATTGAGAGGAGCCCAGATTGTCTTTAAATCAATGGTTCCCAACCTTTTCTATGCCCCACACCCCTAGGAAATGTTTGATTAATGTTCGCATCCCCTACAAAAGTAATAACACATTTGAAGATGGTCTAATTTCTAATTTTTGGACCACAAATTGAACCACATACAATACTGCAGTTGAACAAATTGAACTTAAAAAAATAAGCTTTTAACTCAGTGAATATAATGCAAATATAAATTGAGCAATTAGATTCTAATTTATTCAGAAAAAATTGTAAACAGTAAATTGATGAGACTCCTTAGCTCTGAGGTGTAACTTCCCAGGTAACACTGATGAGAATCCTCAATGCTGACTCGGGCAGCGGGAGACTGGTGTGAGTTTACGTCTCTCTCGACTCGGGCAGCGGAAGACTGGAGCGTGCTTGGGACAAATGTTTCTACCACTTCTCAAGGCACACTGGCAGCCGGCTGAGTGATGACTTGTGACTCTTCACTCAAGCACACAAGCCACTCTTTGTCACACCCCCTGAAATTCCATCTCGCACCCCCGGTTGGGAACCCCTGCTTTAAATCAAGGTCGAAGGTCGGTGGGATAACTCCCCAGGCCTCTCAACACCTACAACCCAGGAACAAAGATGGACAAGTTGGATACAAAGAGGGGAAAACGGAAGAGAAGGAAATGGTTACTGGAGTTGGGGAAAGGAGATGAAGATAAAGTGGAATGAGTCTAAAACAAAGCAAAAAAAAAGAAATCAACCTTGTCTTATTTCTTAGATATATTTCTACAATAAGGAACGGCATCGAAAGGTGTGAAGTTAGATCTGGTCCCCTCATTATAGGAAGGATGTGAAAGCTTCAGAAAGGGTGCAGAGGACATTTACCAGGATGCTGCCTGGATTAGCGAGCTGGGGCTTTTCCTCTTTGGAGCGAAGGAGGATGAGAGGTGGCTTGATAGAGGTGTACAAGACGATACGAGGCGCCGATCAAGTGGACCGCCAGAGACTTTTCCTCAGGGTGGGAATACGAGGGAGCATAATTTTAAAGTGATTGGGGTGGGGCGACGTGTCAGAGGCAAGATTCTTTGTTCTTCTACACACAGATGGCAATGATCTGCCAGGGTTGGTGGCAGACGCAGGTACATTAGGGACATTTAAGAAACTCCACGAGAGGAAAATGGAGGGAAGGGTTAGACTGATCTCAGAATGGGTTAAAAGCCCGGCACAGCTTTGAGGGCCAAGGGTCTGTAATGGACTGTGAATGTGCTCTGCTTTATCTTAAGGTGACTGGAGGAAAAGAATGGGGGGGACTGTCAAAGGTAATTTTGTTTTTATACCTAGAGTGATGGGCGAGTGGAACGCCCTGCCAGAGGTGGTGATAGGGGCAGATAAATTAGGGACATTTTTAGAAAGATAGGCATATGGATGACAGAAAAATGGAGGGCTCTATAGGAGAGAATGATTAGACTGATCTTAGAGCAGGTTAAAGGCGCAACATCGTTCTACATTGTAGAACGTATACGATTAAAATTCCATCGAATGGACAGGGAGACTGTAGCATCTGCAGCCTCTTTTCACCTATGACAAGTTGGACACACTGAATGAGCCCCTTGTGGCTCGGGAGTAAGGTGTACGTGTCTGGTCTTCCAGCTCCCCCCCCCCCACACACACGTCACGGGGGCCCGAGGTCCCCCGGCCGCCGCTGTGGCCCCACCTTGTCCCGCTGCCCGGCGCAGTACTGGATCCAGTCCAGGTACACGTTGCAGAAGGAGGCCAAGGAGATGCCCTGCATGCGGTGGTCATAGTCCTCGTCGATGTTGTGGTTGAAGGTGGGGTCGCTGTCGGCGTAGCCGGGACTGGAGCAGGGCCGCAGCACCTCTTGGATGGCCTCGTTGCCCAGCCACTCCTCCAGCTTCGGTGAGCGGCTCACGTAGTAGACTATGCTCTGGTGGGAGGAGGAGAGAACAGAGAAAGTTCAGGGGCTACATTCCCTCTAAGCTGTGCGCGCGCACACAAAGGAAATCAACAAGCGCACAGAAGGTTAGTTACCTAAAATAACATAGTAATTAATAATTATACATTGAAAATAATCTTTTAGCTAAATGCCTCTGTTAACTAGTTAGTCGGTTTTTCAAATACCACATTGCACGTCACTTCACCTTTCCTGTTCCGGTTTGTACAGCTGCATCACAGCGGCAGCCATCTTCGGCGGACAGTGTTCATATCGTAAAGTTAACAAAGATCCGTTTCAAATCCTGCAGATGGCTTACTAAGTTTTTATTGAAAAAAATATTGATTCACTGTGTCAAATTCAAAAGAAGCGGAAGGCGTGAAGCGCCTAAGAACTCAAACTTGTTTGAAGTTGAATGGCTTAACGACATAGTAGAAGCTGCTACAACGAAAACGTCACAGTAGGTACAAGTTCGCTGTTGAGTTTTATAAGCAGTCTTTGTGTTCATTTAGAAGGAAAGTTCCCTGAAGATGAGGTACAAGAATGGTCAGCTTTTGATTTCTCCTCAATTGCACTTGGTGACTTCACATTTGGCGATGAACAAGCTAATGCCTATGTCTAAAATACCATGATTTCCTAGCTGAAAATACTGTAATAGACAGTTTAATGATTTCAAATTTTCCATGCAAGAAAAAATTAAGTCCAAACTGATTTCAAACTTTGCTCAAATGGCATTTGTACTTCAAAATGAACAGTTTTGCGACCTTGCACTGCTGATGGACATTGGGGGAACCTTTCTTGTGTCTAGAGCGGATTGTGAGCGAGGTTTTAGCCTAATGAATCAACTCAAAAACAAGCTGAGAAACCGTTTAGGTGAATGGCATTTGGATACGTTAATGAGATTGGATGAAGTTCTATTAGCCTAGATAGAGTTTACAAAGAATGGGTAAACGCCAAAGACAGGAGAGAGAAAAAAATAACAGAGTGACTTAAATATGTATGTTATTTTGTTGTTTCTCTGTGCAGTTTTGTGTCAAACACATACTTCTGTCACAGGAAAAAAAATTTGCACAACTCAAGATTTTTGTGCACACTGACTACTAAAAATTGGAGGGAACATTGGTCAGGGGGGCACGTCTGGTAGGGATCATGAAATTATAGATAGCATAATGATACACTAACCAGTCTTCAGGATGTACAACCTGTACAGCAGAGAAACAGGCCACTTAGCCCAACATAACCGTGTTACCTCACACTAATCTCATTATCCTCACTGGGTTCATAACCTTCTAGGCCTTCAGGGGGTTTCAAGTCTTGCCCAGACGCTTCTGAAATGTGACACGAGTCCCTGCCTCCTTCACTGCTCCGTGTGTGTGGGAGGAAGATCTCCCACATAACTAAGACACGAGGCCTTGCAGACGCTGGAAATCTAAAGCAACGCACACACAGCGTGCCGGAGGAGTTCGGCAGGCCAGGCAGCGTCCGCGGACGGGAATAAACAGTTGAGGCCCTTCGTCAGGACGTCCCATGGCCTTTTTTGGAGGTTTAGATCTGAAAGTTTGGGTTAGTGGTGGAAGGGAGGGGCATGGAGGGCTACTGTCTATGTGCTGATCGATGGGACTAGGCACAATAACTGTTCAGCATGGACTAGGAGGGCCAAAGAGCCTGTTTCTGTGCTGTGGTGAACTGTAATTATCTTTATATGCCGTATTTTTGGAGGTAAAGCGCGGAACAGGTCCTTCGAGCCCCATCGCCCAGCAATCCCTCGATTTAATCCTACTCATAGGACAATTCACAACAACCTCCTGAACGGTGGGAGGAAACCAGGGCACCACGAGGAAATCCATGCGGTCACGGGGTGAACGTACAAATTCCTTACAGATGGCGGCACAGGAATTGAACCCAGATCGCTGGCGTTGTGAAGCCCCCCCCCCCAACCTTAAACCTGCAACCCTCTTCTTTAACACACTTGCTAAGGGAAAAAGACTTATTCCACTATCATCCCCCCTTCTATTGGGATCACTGCCCCCACCACGAACCCCCTCAGCCGGGAAAACAAACCCAACCTGTTCACAGCCCCTCCAATGCCGGCAACATCCGCAGCCCACGGACGATGGGATCTCCAGCGACAAGCAAACTGCCTGAGGAACTCAGCAGGCCGAGCAGCGGCCGTGGAGGGCAAAGGAACGGAGCCATTTCAGGTCAACTATTCCTTTCCTTCCCCGCAGATGCGGGGTTCCTCCAGCAGACTGCCCGAGTCTCCTGTGCAACCACGTTCCTCCTAAAGGACCCAGACCTCTTGGCAGTGGCAGGCCTCATGAACCCGGGAGGTCAGGGGGAATCAGTGGCTCACACCCCCCACAAACCCGTGGGATCTTCTGGGGTGGGGGGTGGGAATACATTTATTCCCATGATTTCATAGCCTCCTCACTGAGTTGAGTCACAAGGGAGACGATGGTTGTGGAGAACGAGGAGGCAGTGTTGGGATTCGTTTCGAGAGGACCAGAATATTAAAACAAGGATGTAATGTTGAGGATTGATAAGGCGTTGGTCCAACCCCACTTGGAGTATTGTGAGCAGTGCCAGGCCCCTTATCTAAGAAAGAATACGGAGGGTCCAGAGGAGGTTCACAAGAACGATCCCTGGAATGAAAGGGTTAATGCGCGAGGAGTGTTTGTTGGCTCTGGGCCTGTACCTGCCGGTTTAGAAAAATGAGCAGGGTGGGGTGGAGGATCTCACTGAAATCTACTGAATACTGAAAGACCTGGACAGAGTGGATGTGGAGAGGATGTTTCCTATAGTGGGGGAGTCTAGGACCAGAGGACACAGATAGAGTGGATGTGGAGAGGATGTTTCCTTTAGTGGGGGAGTCTGGGACCAGAGGACACAGATAGAATGGATGTGGAGAGGATGTTTCCTATAGTGGGGGAGTCTGGGACCAGAGGACACAGATAGAGTGGATGTGGAGAGGATGTTTCCTATAGTGGGGGAGTCTAGGACTAGAAGACACAGATAGAGTGGATGTGGAGAGGAGGTTTCCTATAGTGGGCGAGTCTAGGACCAGAGGACACAGATAGAATGGATGTGGAGAGGATGTTTCCTATAGTGGGGGAGTCTGGGACCAGAGGACACAGACAGAGTGGATGTGGAGAGGATGTTTCCTATAGTGGGGGAGTCTGGGACCAGAGGATGCAGATAGAGTGGATGTGGAGAGGATGTTTCCTATAGTGGGGGAGTCTAGGACTAGAAGACACAGATAGAGTGGATGTGGAGAGGATGTTTCCTATAGTGGGGGAGTCTAGGACCAGAGGACACAGATAGAGTGGATGTGGAGAGGATGTTTCCTATAGTGGGGGAGTCTAGGACCAGAGGACACAGATAGAGTGGATGTGGAGAGGATGTTTCCTATAGTGGGGGAGTCTAGGTCCAGAGATCGCAACCTTGGGATACAAGGACGACCCTTTAGAACTGGAATGAAGGGGGCTCTGTTCAGAGGGTGGTGAATCTGTGGAATTTGCTGCCTCAGACCAAGTCACTGAATAGATTTAAAGCGGAGGCTGATAGGTTCTTGGAGTAGTCAGGGCATCAAAGGTTACGGGGAGAAGGCAGGAGAACGGGGCTGAGAAGGATAATGAATAAATCGGCCATGATGGAACGATGCAGCAGACTCTACGGGCCAAGTGGTCCAGTCCTGTTCCTGCACCTTATCGTCTTCTAATTCCACCAACAGAGCATTATGCAGGGGAGAAACAAGGCAGCCTCACCCCTGCCCCTAACCACATGAACGAGATTAGTTCTCAAACTCCCAGTAATGCCCCCCACCTCTCCTTCACCATTTCCTGTCCCTTTCCCCCCTCTCACCTACCTCCTTGCCTCCTCCCCACCTTTACCTTCCTCTGTGGCCTTTGCCTCTTTTTCCAATCAACCTCTTTTCCTCATCCTTCCCCCTCCTGGTTTCACCTATCACCCTGTCTTTCTCTCTTCCCTCCCCACCACCTTTTAAATCTACTCCTCAGCTTTTTTTCCCCTACAGTCCTGCTGAAGGGCCTCGGCTCGAAACATCGACTTTACTCTTCTCCACTGATGCTGCCCGGCCTGCTGAGTTCCTCCAGCATTTTGTGTGTGTTGCTCGGATTTCCAGCATCTGCAGATTTTCTCTTTCTTGTTACGAGACTGATACCTGCAAAGAACCAGCTGACCTCATGAGTAACGACAGAAAGAAGGGCCTCCGAGCAGAAACATCGACTCTGTTTCTCTCTCCCTTGAGGCTGCCCGACCCGCTGAGTGTTTCTAGCATTTTTCTCTTTGCTCCCCTCCCAGATATAACCATACAACAATTACAGCACGGAAACAGGCCATCTCGGCCCTTCTAGTCCGTGCCGAACGCTTACTCTCACCTAGTCCCACCGACCTGCACTCAGCCCACAATCCTCCATTCCTTTCCTGTCCATATACCTATCCAACTTTTTTTAATGACAATATCGAACCTGCCTCTACCACTTCTACTGGAAGCTCGTTCCACACAGCTACCACTCTCTGAGTAAAGTAGTTCCCCCTCGTGTTACCCCTAAACTTTTGCCCCTTAACTCCCAACTCATGTCCTCTTGTTTGAATTTCCCCTACTCTCAATGGAAAAAGCCTAACCACATCAACTCTATCTATCCCCCTCATAATTTTAAATACCTCTATCAAGTCCCCCCTCAACCTTCTACGCTCCAAAGAATAAAGACCTAACTTGTTCAACCTTTCCCTGTAACTTAGGTGCTGAAACCCAGGTAACGTTCTAGTAAATCTCCTCTGTACTCTCTCCAGATTTCCAGTTTCTTGTTTCTCGTTGTGATTTTTGATTAGTGGTAGCTCTGTAAATCGCCTGCCGAAGTTTGAGCCACACCGTGTGCGGCCCCCAGGTGAACCTCGTCGCAGGTCAGCAGGGGAGAGGATAATCAGACCCGCCAGGGACCGTAGCGCGGTTATACCTTCACGTAGTAGGTGATGAGGATTTTGCGCAGGTCGAACACCTGCAGCATGGAGGCCGCGTTGTTGTCGCTGATGCTGTAGCCCTCCAGGACGTACTTGGTGGCGGCCACCTCCCAGGCCAGCCAGCGCTGACCAAAGGCGGCGTTGAAGGACAGCATGTGGGGCAGGTGGCCGGGCTCGCAGCAGCAGCAGCCCTCGTCCTCCTCCACGCCCTCCGTGATGGCCTCCACCTCGCGCTGCTGACAGTAGGTGCCTGGCGGGACACGGAGAAACACTGGTCAGGATGAGCGAGAGGGGGAGCTGGTGGGGGGGAAGAGAGAGGAGCGTCAGAGGGAAAGAGTGAGGGAGCAAGTGGGGGGGAAGGAGGGAGGAGTGCAAGAGGGAGGAAAGGAGAAAAGAGGGAGAGCAAGGGAGAGAGGGGAGCGTGGGAAGGGGAGGGTGAGGTGGATGAGGGGAATGGGAGGGAGGGGTGAAGGAGGGTGTGAAGGGTAATAGGAAAGGAATGCCGTTGGGAGGAAAGAGGGGTGGGAGAGAGGGATTGACAAGGGGGAAGAGTGGGAGGGCGGAAGGGAGGTTTAGGGAGTTGGGGAGCGAGGGAACACAGGGGAAGAGCAAGAATTCCAAACAATGTACTGGGTGGGAAGGGGGATTCACAACAAACCATTCTTGTCCCTTGTGCGTCTCTCTCTGCTATCCTCCTATCCCAGCCTCCCCTGTATGTGCAGAGCTACAATCAGTGAGACTGGTCTTGCGTCTCACGGTCTTGCCTCCTACGTCCTAAAGTCTAAGACACCACGAACTGCAACAGTCACTCATTTTAGCTGTGGGATTAAATATTAGCCCCGGACCCCCTCAGTGGGTGGGCTGCCTTATGAGGAAAGAGTGGCAGGCTGGCATCAATTCTGATGAGGGGCCTTGGCTCAGAAACCTGAACTGAGCTTGCCTCGCCACAGACACCACCTGGCCAGAGCTTCCAGCTGTTTCCTGTTTCTATTTTAGTACTCCCCCGCCCCCCCCCCCCCCCCCCCGGTTCATTTCAGGAATCTACAGGCCTGCCTGCCTTCCGAGTGTGGCAACGGGATCTTTCAGATCTGCCCCGAGCCGGGGTCCGCGCTGCTTTGCCTCATCCGCAGCACTGGGAAGGTCAGACCGGACTGCGGGCCCAAGTTCCCGTGACTGGGTTGAAATCCTTAGCTTTCGGATTCAGGAGACGGGGGGGGGGGGGCGGGGTGGTGGAGGGAGAAATCGAGACGAGGAGCGGGCCATTGCCCTCACGTCTCCAGCCGACCTCCGGCGCAGTCGGTATATGGAGTTTGCTCCCCTAAGACCACGTTGGTTTCCCCGGGAACTCCAGTTCACTCCCACATCGTATATATCGCATACAAATTGCAAAGGAAGCACGACGGCAACGACTTCCTCGGCCCGCGACGTCACTACGTCTCCTGGTGCCAACGGAGCGGGCCCCGAATTCACTAGCCCCAAGCGTGCAATGCATCGTTGGAATGTCAGGAGGACGCCAGAGCACCCCGAGGAAACCTACGTGGTCACGAGGAGAACGTACAAACTCCTTACAGGGCAGTGGCAGGGATCAGAAATTCGCTCTTACAGCTGCCACTGATAACGCTAACCACTATGCTGCTGCTCAGTCCCAATGACGCGACCCCCACAGCTGCCCGCGGCAACCAATTCCAGAGATTCGCCACCCGCTGGCTGAAGAAGCCCCTGCATTCTGCGGCTGCGCCCTCCGGCCCTCGACTCTGCCGCTACTGAGGGCATCCCCTCTATCCGGGCCTGGTACCTCGGAACTCCAAGCCCCGCAGCTGGAAGGTGACGATTCCGTTGCCGATCTCGATCAGGTGCACCAGGGCGTTGAGGTAGTCCGAAGCCAGGATGAAGCAGTCGCCCATGGCATAGTTGCCCCAGCGTCCCAGCAGCAGGTCCCCGCACAGGCTGTGCTGCAGCGAGCGGGTCAGGTGCTCATAGAAGATGGAGTTGAGGTTGTTGTCATCCGCACCTGCAACGCAAGACCCTTCGGGTTAGGCTGCGGTCCGACCTTCCCCCCTTGCTCCCCCCTCCCAAAAACCCTCCCCTTCCCCACACAGGCTGTGTGCACAGGGAAAACATTCCTACATCAGCATGACGCTTCCTCACTCCCACAATGCCTGGGGGTGGGGGGGGGACATCCGGGAAGACTTGGGGCTATCAGGGTCAACTTTATCCACCAGAAAACACTTAATGTATTAGGAATTAGCTGTGGTGTGTTGGTCAGGGTGCAAGTTTCTTCTGCAAAGTAGGGGAATTAAGGGTTAAGGGGAAAAAAAGATGAGTCCACAGCCAGATCAGTCACAATCTTATTGAATGGCGGCGCCAGATGGCCGTCTCCTGCTCCTATTGCTTGTGCTCTTCTGTTCAAATTCAATTATTAAGAATAAATTATATTAAAATACTCCAGATGTATGTAAAAATAAATTTAAATGTAATTTTTCAAAAATTTACATATAAAGAGTTAAGAGGTTAAAGTTCAGACGTGGAATAAAATTTGCATGAATACCAACATGTCTATAAACATGTTTATGTTTACAGAGTGTAAACATGTAAACAGCGTGATAAAAGGGGCTTAAAGTGTTTATACTGCAGTATAGGGATCGAGGTGATAGATGGGGGGGTAGGGTAACTAGAATGGTTGATGGTTCTTCTGGTGAAGTACAGTGACGACTTGCTGGAAGCAATCACAGCTTTTAGATCACATTCTTTCTCAAAAACAATCACTGTTACTTCCCTTTTGGAGTCCAGCTTTTGAACTGCCTGCAAGACCTGGCATTTGTTTTTTTGCAGCGTGAACTGAAGTCTGGTGCAGGACGGTCGCGGCCTGGCGCGTACGGGATGAATCGAGGCGGCAGGGCGCCGGGCCCGAGAGCGGGGAACGCTTGGCTGCTGGGGCAGACTCGGAAGGCGATTCGAAAGGTCAGGGTGTCAGGGCCGGAGGAGAGAGACAGGCCAGTGTTCGGCTCACTGCTCGCGAGGTCTACCCCTCTCTGCACTACATACAGGCCGTGGCTTCGTGTTTGTGGACTCCCTTCCGTGAATGCTGTTTGCATGATTTGTTTTTTCCTGCACATTGAGTGTTTGGCTGTCTTTTTTTTAAATTGCGTTTCTTTGTTTTGTGGCTGACTGCAAGAAAACGGCTGCTTTTCACATTGTTTGTCAATGATTTGGGTAATGGAACTGATGGCTTTGTGGCACAGTTTGCAGATGATACGAAGATAGGTGGAGGGGTAGTTAGTACTGAGGATGCAATGCCATTGTAGCAGTACTTACAAATTGGAAGAAAGGGCAAATAAGTGGCAGATGGAACTGTTGGGAAGTGCAGGATAATGCATTTTGGTAAAACAATAGTGCAGACTATTATCTAAATGGGGGAGAAGGTTCAAACATCAGAGGTGCAGAGGGACCTGGGAGTCCTCGTGCAAGGCTCCCAGAAGGTTAATTTACAGGTTGAGCCTGTGGTAAACAAGGCAAATGCAATGCTGGCATTTATTTCAAGGGGAATGGAATATAAAAGCAAGGGGATAATGCTGAGCCTTTATAAGACACGAGTCAGGCCGCACTTGGGAGTATTGTCAACAGTTTTGGGCCATGTCTCAGAAAGGATGTGTTTTTATTGGAGAGAGTCCAGAGGAGGTTCATGAAGATGATTCTGGGAATGACGGGGTTAACATACAAGGAGTGTTTGGCAGCTTTGGGCCTGTACTCACTGGAATTTAGAAGAATGCACAGGGACCTCATAGAAATCCACAGAATGTTGACAGGATCAGATAGGGTGGATGTGGAGAGGATGCTTCCTGTGGTGGGGGTATCCAGAACTAGGGGGCACAGCCTCAAAATTGAAGGGCGACTCTTTACAACAGAGGTAAAGAGGAACTTTTTTTTAAAGCCAGAGAGTAGTGTATCTGTGGAACGCTCTGCTACAGACAGCGGTGGAGGCCAAGTCCGTGCGTGTATTTAAAGCGGAAGCTGATCGGTCGGGGCATCAAATGATATGGCAAGGCGGCAGGTGTATGGGGTTGAGTGGGATCCAGGATCAGCCACGATGGAATGGCAGAGCTGACTTGATGGGCTGAAAGGCCTGATTCTGCTCCTATATCTTACGACGAATCTCAAGGATGTACCGTATGTAGTGTATATATACTTAGATAATAGACGCACTTTGAACTTTGGATTAACTGCCTTGGGAGAGAAACTTTTCAGATGGCGTGAAGATTTTTTTTGTTTTAATAGCACTCTCCAGAAGGGAGCGTGCAGGCTGGGTGGTGCCTGCTTCTTTGTCCCGGGCACATACAAGTCCTCAAGTGATACTGAGCTGCAGCCAGCGACCTCTCTCTGCTGTAGTTTTCGCACACCGTGAGAGGACGCTGCCCCGAACCAGACAGTAATGGCTGACATGACAATGCTCTCTACGACGGCAGTGTACGTTCTGGGGAAGGAGGAATTTTACCAGCCGCCTCACGAAGGACATTCTCCGCTGGGTCTCAGCGAGGTCCACGGGGCTGAGCAGATTTCAGAATATCGGGCTTGGGCAGGCACGTGAACTGCAGGAGGTGCTTCAGAGACGGGGCCAGGAAGGCGGGCACAAGCTACAAGGGCACTTCCTCCCGCACTGCCTCAAGCAGAGGTACACAGTCGCTGACCCCCCTCCTCCCCCCACCCGCGGTGGCTGGCGGACGTTACCTGGGTTCCGGTCCAGCTGCGTTGCTAGCCGAGTGTTGGAGTGATCGACCCGCTTGGTGCTGAGTGGGAGAGACGGAAATAAGCCAGTCAGCAGACAGTCTCGCGCCAAGCCTGGTGCTGCTATCCACAGCCAGGGAACCCAAATCCCTCAGAGATGTGGCAGGCAAACAGTCCCATCAACCCTTTTCACATTAGACCTATATTTACATCCACCCCCACCCATAAAGCACCTGGACTCCGAAGGCACACACAAAACGCTGGTGGAACACAGCAGGCCAGGCAGCATCTACAGGGAGAAGCGCTGTCGACGTTTCAGGCCGAGACCCTTCATCAGGACTAACCGAAAGGAAAGATAGTAAGAGATTTGAAAATGGGAGGGGGAGGGGGAAATCCAAAATGATAGGAGAAGACTGGAGCGGGAGGGATGAAGTTGAGAGCCGGAAAGGTGATCGGCAAAAGGGATACAGAGCTGGAGAAGGGAAACGATCGTGGGACAGGAGCCCAAGGGAGAAAGAAAGGGGAAGGGGAGCACCAAAGGGAGATGGAGAACAGGCAGAGTGATTGGGGGGGGGGGGGGGGAGAGGGGGAGGGAGAGGGGGAGAAAAAAAGGAGGGGGGAAGAAAACTAAATATATCAGGGATGGGGTAAGAAGGGGAGGAGGGGCATTAACAGAAGTTAGAGAAGTCAATGTTCATGCCATCAGGTTGGAGGACCCTGAAGACCTTCAGTAAGGCAATGCCCTAAGGATTATTAAACAAAATTAATGTACATACCACAGACTGAGGAGTAGTTAATAGCCCCCCCCCCACACACACACACACAAAAAGAATGGAGTAGGGAGGAACAGGTTCTTAAAACAGATGCGATTCTGCAGATGCTGGAAATCCAGATCAAGAGGACCATGACCTCGCTGTAGGCTTTGGAGGCTTGCCTGCCTCAATGACCCGGAGGGCTGTGTTGGCTCCTGGTAGGGTCACCCATGCCAAACAGGTCAAAGGGTAGAGGTCACACTGAGTGGTCCACCAGTCCTCCGGGTTCGGGGCTAACAACCCTGACTGGCCAAACAAAATGGTTATGGAAACAGCAATGAAGAACCCCGCTGCATCTGAGGGCGCCGGTATTCCTGAGCCTCCACCAGGGGCTTGTGTGACGGACAGCGGTGAAAACCGAGCTACTGGCACGATGAGGAAAGCCCCGAACACTGCCAGAGATGGAGGGCCTTCAATCCGGCCCTGAACACCAGCAGCCTGACAGGCAGTAGGTGAAATCCAGAGTAACACACACATACACACAAAATGCTGGAGGAACTCAGCAGGTCAGGCAGCATCCATGGAGATATAGGAGTTGGGATGTAATGTTAAAATTGTACAAGGCACAAAAATTTTGAGGCCAAATTTGGAGTATCGTGTATAGTTCTGATCACCGACTAATAGGAAAGATGTCAACAAAATAGAGAGTAGAGGAGATTTACTAGAATGTTACCTGGGTTTCGGCACCTAAGTTACAGAGAAAGGTTGAACAAGTTAGGTCTTTATTCTTTGGAGCGTAGAAGGTTGAGGTGGGGGGGGGGGGAACTTGATAGAGGTATTTAAAATTATGACGGGGATAGAGTTGATGTGGATAGGCTTTTTCCATTGAGAGTAGGGGAGATTCGAACAAGAGGACATGATTTGAGAGTTAGGGGGCAAAAGTTTAAGGGTAACTCGAGGGGGAACTTCTTTACTCAGAGAGTGGTAGCTGTGTGGAATGAGCTTCCGGTAGAAGTGGTAGAGGCAGGTTCGATATTGTCATTTAAAGTAAAATTGGATAGGGATATGGACAGGAAAGGAGTGGAGGGTTATGGGCTGAGTGCGGGTTGGTGGGACTAGGTGAGAGGAAGCGTTCGGCACGGACTGGAAGGGCCGAGATGACCTGTTTCCGTGCTGTAATTGTTATATGGTTACATGGAGATGAATAAGGAGCTGACATTTTGGGCAGAGAATGGGTTCTTTTCAGGATAGAAGGCAGTGCCCAGCGGATCCCTCCAGCACTGGGCCTTCAAGCAGTCTGCAATCTACACCAACCATGAGGATGAAGGAATTAAATCTTATATGACACCTTTACTCCCTGTAACCCATTCCAGGTACAGGCCCAGGAGGCTCATCCCTCCTTCACTACTGTGAAAACACATCCCAATGTCTTTACAATGAGGCCCTTACTTGTAATCTCGCTCCCAAAACTTCACCGGCCTGGCGTAGGAGGTAATGAACACGGCACTGCCGAGGAGGGGATTCAGAGGCGTGGAGACCAGGGCCGAGAGCACAGCCTGCACAAAGAGCATTGCAGAATCTGAAAGGAGGGAATGGTTAAGGAAGTTCACAGAAAATGGTCTTATCAGAGTTCCACCGGACACAGCCCTGAGGTTCATTTTCCTGCGGGCATACTCAGCAAATCTACAGAATAGTAACTGTAAACAGGATCAGTGAAAGATCAACCAGAGTGCAGAAGACAACAAACTGTGCAAATGTAAATAAATAGCAATAAATAATGAGAACATGAGATAATGAGGTAAAGAGTCCTAAAAGTGAGATCATTGGTTGTAGGAACATCTCAATAGATGAGTGGAATTATCCCTTTCTGTTCAAGAGCCTGATGGTTGAGGAGTGGTAACTGTTCCTGAACCTGGTGGTGCGAGTCCTGAGGCTCCTGTACCTTCTACCTGATGGTTGAGGGGTGGTAACTGTTCCTGAACCTGGTGGTGCGAGTCCTGAGGCTCCTGTACCTCCTTCCTGATGGTTGAGGGGTAGTAACTGTCACTGAACCTGGTGGTGCGAGTCCTGAGGCTCCTGTCCCTTCCACCTGATGGTTGAGGGGTGGTAACTGTTCCTGAACCTGGTGGTGTGAGTCCTGAGGCTCCTGTACCTTCTACCTGCTGGTTGAGGGGTAGTAACTGTCACTGAACCTGGTGGTGCGAGTCCTAAGGCTCCTGTACTTTCTACCTGATGGTTGAGGGGTGGTAACTGTTCCTGAACCTGGTGGTGTGAGTCCTGAGGCTCCTGTACCTTCTACCTGCTGGTTGAGGGGTAGTAACTGTCACTGAACCTGGTGGTGCGAGTCCTAAGGCTCCTGTACTTTCTACCTGATGGTTGAGGGGTGGTAACTGTTCCTGAACCTGGTGGTGCGAGTCCTGAGGCTCCTGCACCTTCTACCTGATGGTTGAGGGGTAGTAACTGTCACTGAAC
The DNA here is from genome assembly GCF_030144855.1 of Hypanus sabinus. NCBI lineage: Eukaryota > Metazoa > Chordata > Chondrichthyes > Myliobatiformes > Dasyatidae > Hypanus > Hypanus sabinus. The sequence continues at coordinate 26,597,044 of NC_082736.1, read as the reverse complement.
CTGGTGGTGCGAGTCCTAAGGCTCCTGTACTTTCTACCTGATGGTTGAGGGGTAGTAACTGTTCCTGAACCTGGTGGTGTGGGTCCTGAGGCTCCTGTATCTCCTTCCTGATGGTTGAGGGGTGGTAACTGTTCCTGAACCTGGTGGTGCGAGTTCTGAGGCTCCTGTACCTCCTTCCTGATGGTTGAGGGGTGCTAACTGTTCCTGAACCTGGTGGTGCGAGTCCTGAGGCTCCTGTAGCTCCCTCCTGATGGCAGCAGCGGGAAGAGAGCACAGCCTGGGTGGTGGTGATCTTTGCTGAAGGATACTGCTTTCCGACAACAGCGTTTCATTGGTTGGGAGGTCATCACCCGTGATTCACGACCCTCTACAGAACTTCCTGTTCAAAGGCATTGATGTTTCAGAGGAAGGGCAAGGTCAGCCTCCGCACCATCGGGAGTATTTACAGGATGGGCTTCCTCGGGAAGGCAGCGCCCATCAAAGAGGCCACACCAGCTTCTCACATCGGGCAGGAGGTAGCCACACCACCAGCTTCAGGAACGGCGACTTCCCTTCAACCGTTCAGCACTCGAGCCATCCAGCACAACCCTAATCACTGCAGCTTCGCAACACCAGGACCATTGTGCACCAGAATACTAGTTTTTGTTCTAATTGTGCTTGTGTAAACTGTTCAATTTAATGCTCACTCTGTGAATGCTGCTCATCTTAATCTATGTGTCTGCGATGCCACCAGGCAAGTAGGTTTTTCCATTACACCGGTCCAGACGCACACTTGGGCAAAGGGCAGCAGACTCGACCTCAGGAGGTACAGGACACGTTCCCAACGTTAGGAAGTGCCCGCACTTCCTTCAGAGTTTGAGGCAAGTGAGACACCACCACCCCATCTTAACTGAATTTTACAGGAGCACCACTGAGAGCGTCCTGACAAGCTGCATCTCCGTCTGGTCTAGGAGCAGCCGAGCATCGGACCGGAAGTCCCTACAAAGGACCGTGAGAACGACCGAGAGAATCATAGGGGTCTCCCTACCACCCATCGGGACATTTACCAGGAGCGCTGCGTATGCGGGGCCCTTAGTATTATCCAGGATCCCACCCGTCCATCCGGCATCCTCTCTGACTTTCTACCATCGGGCAGGAGACTCCGATGCATAAAGACAGGAACGGTCAGGGTGGGAAACATCCCTCAGGCCGTCAGGCTTCTGAACTCCCTGCCGCGTCGCATTTGAAGCGTCACTGGTTAATCTGTTCTGTACCTGATAATATTAAATTTATGCACTTTATTTATTTATGCATAATTCATCTGTCGATTTCATCCTTACTTTCCTAAGTGATTGTGTGTTATGTATGTGCTATGTGAACTTCTCTGTTTTACACCCTGGTTCAGAGAAAATTCGTTTTGTTTGATGGTATAAATGTCCATAGTTAAGTGACAATAAACTTGACATGTAGGTTAGGGTTAGTGGGTTGTGGGCATGCAATGTTGGCACCAGAGGAATGGCCACACCTACAGGCTACCTCCATAACACATCCTCCAACTGTGTTGGGCGATGACGTAAAACGTATTTCACGATGTTTTTGTGTGCAGGTGACAAATAAAACTACAGCCAATCTAACCCAGATAGAATTCCATTTCGTTTTCCTCTCCCACAGTCCCCATCAACTGATGCGCCCCATATTCTACCCCCTCACCTACACACAATTCACAGCGGCCAATTCAATCAGCAATTGGTATGACCACAAGATATAGGAACAGAATTAGGCCATTTGGCCCATTGAGTCTGCTCCCGTATTTCATCATGACTGATATAACCATAACAATTACAGCACAGAAACAGGCCATCTTGGCCCTTCTAGTCCGTGCCGAACGCTTACTCTCACCTAGTCCCACTGGCCCACACTCAGCCCATAACCCTCCATTCCTTTCCTGTCCATATACCTATCCAATTTTACTTTAAATAACAATACTGAACCTGCCTCTACCACTTCTACTGGCTCATTCCACACAGCTACCACTCTCTGAGTAAAGAAATTCCCTCTCGCGTTACCCTTAAACTTTCGCCCCCTAACTCTCAATGGAAAAAGCCTATCCACGTCAACTCTATCCCCCTCATAATTTTAAATACCTCTATCGTCCCCCCTCAACCTTCTACGCTCCAAAGAATAAAGACCTAACTTGTTCAACCTTTCTCTGTAACTTAGGTGCTGAAACCCAGGTAACATTCTAGTAAATCTCCCCTGTACTCTCTCTATTTTGTTGACATCTTTCCTAAAATTCGGTGACCAGAACTGTACACAATACTCCAAATTCGGCCTCACCAATGCCTTGTACAATTTTAACTCCTATACTCGATGCTCTGATTTATAAAGGCCAGAATACCAAAAGCTTTCTTCACCACCCTATCCACATGAGATTCCACCTTCAGGGAACTATGCACCATTCCGTTTTCCCTTCTCAGCCCTAATCTCCTGCCTTTGCCACATACCCCTTCACGCCCTGAGTAATCGAGAATCTATCATCCTCTGCCTGAAATACGCCCATGACTTGGTCTCCACAGCTGCCTGTGGCAACAAATTCCCTGGCTAAAGAAATTCCTCATCTCCGTTCTAAAAGGACACACCTTTATTCTGAGGCTGTGAGCTCTGGTCTCAGACTTCCCGCCATAGGAAACACCCATGTCCACTCTGTTCAGGTCGTTCAATGTTCGGCAGGATTCAATGAGGCCACCCCTCATTCATCTGAATTCCAGTGACTGCAGACCCAGACCCATCAAACGCTCTTCATATGCCACTCATATTCTACAAGCCACTCATTCCCGAAATCATTTTCGCCAAACTCCTCTGAACCCTCTACAATGTCAGCACGTCCTTTCCAAGGGGCCCAAAACCGCTCGCAATACCCCAAGTGAGGCCTCACAGGGGCTTTATAAAGCCTCGCTTTTATATTCTAGTCCTCTCGAACACTGCATTTGCCTTCCTCACCTCCCACTCAACCTGCAAACCACCCTTTGGGGAACCCTGCATGAGGACCCCCAAGTCCCTCTGTTTGAACTTTCTCTCCGTTTAGAAAATAGTCTACTCTTTTATTTCTTCTATCAAAGTGCACGACCATACACATACCTTTGGGGCCCAGAGCAACCAGAGGAAATCCCTGCGGGTCACAGGGAGAATGGCCCAACTCCAAACGCAGCCAGCTCCACTGGAGCTGGGTGAATTGCAGTTGCTGAGGCAACGGCCCCACCAGCTACATCACGGTGCTACGGCTTTATTTATTTTAAAACAGCCACGCCAATTCAACCAGTCATCAGAAACTTGCCTACAGACTTTCACTGACACACACACACAAACCCACGTTAAAACCACCCCGGCCGGTTTATAACGGCTCTGCTCATTTTTCCCCACAGACGGACTTCGAGCGGATGTGGTCACGCGGCTGCCCGATTAGCCGGCGCCGTGCCCTCGCTGTCAGACGGGTTTCAAAGGATACGAGGAACAGCAAATGGCTGGGCGAAGGCGTGGAAGGCGGATCCCCACGTGATCTGCCAGGGGGCGATGTATGTCAGCACGAAGCGCAGCTTGTACAGCAGATCCCAGAGCTGGAAGCACAGAGAAAAGAGAGTCAGGGACGCACCCACCACAACACAGGCATGTGCACAGGCTTTCCTCATGCCGAACGGACTGAAAATCCTCGTAATCAGTGGTAAATTGGATTACTAAGTATGCAAATGATACTAAGATAGATGGCGTTGTGGATAATGAAGTAGGTTTTCAAAGCTTGCAGAGAGATTTAGGCCAGTTAGAAGAGTGGGCTGAAAGATGGCAGATGGAGTTTAATGCTGATAAGTGTGAGGCGCTACATTTTGGTAGGACTAATCAAAATAGGACATACATGGTAAATGGTAGGGCATTGAGTAATGCAGTAGAACAGAGTGATCTAGGAATAATGGTGCATAGCTCCAGAAGGTGGAATCTCATGTGGATAGGGTGGTGAAGAAAGCTTTTGGTATGCTGGCCTTTATAAATCAGAGCATTGAGTATAGGAGTTGGGATGTAATGTTACAATTGTACAAGGCATTGGTGAGGCCGAATTTGGAGTATTGTGTACAGTTCTGGTCACCGAATTATAGGAAAGATGTCGACAAAATAGAGAGAGTACAGAGGAGATTTACTAGAACGTTACCTGGGTTTCAGCACCTAAGTTACAGATAAAGGTTGAACAAGTTAGGTCTTTATTCTTTGGAGCATAGAAGGTTGAGGGGGACTTGATAGAGATATTTAAAATTATGAGGGGGATAGATAGAGTTGACAAGGATAGGCTTTTTCTGTTGAGAGTAGGGGAGATTCAAACAAGAGGACATGAGTTGAGAGTTAGGGGGCAAAAGTTTAGGGGTAACAAGAGGGGGAACTTCCTGACTCAGAGGGTGGTAGCTGTGTGGAATGAGCTTCCAGTAGAAGTGGTAGAGGCAGGTTCGGTATTGTCATTTAAAGTAAAATTGGATAGGTATATGGACAGGAAAGGAATGGAGGGTTACGGGCTGAGTGCGGGTCGGTGGGACTAGGTGAGAGTAAGCATTCAGCACGTACTGGAAGGGCCGAGATGGCCTGTTTCCGTGCTGTAATTGGTATATGGTTATATGTTATATCCTCGCAGGCGCAGAGATGTTCTACAGGTAAAGAAATCTTTACAGTACACGTCTTTGAAAATGATGTTTCAGAAGAACCAGAGGCCACCCATCCTCTCAATCCTACTCCATCGTTCACCTTGGTGAACACTACCTCACCACTTCGCTCTCTTTCTGCACTATTTATATTTCTTTTGTAACTAATAATTTTTTAAAAATGTTTTGAAACAGATTTCACAGTATGAACTCAGTGGCCACCTTCTCTGCCCAATAAAGTGGCCCCTGAATGTACCCTTTGTGTTTCCTGCTGCTGCGGCCCGTCCACTTCAAGGTTCGCCATGTTGTGCGTTCAGAGATGCTCTCCCGCACGCCACTGCTGTAACGTGCGGTTATTTGAGTTACTGTCACCTCGAACCAGTCTGGCCGTTCTCCCCTGACCTCTCCCATTAACAAGGCAACACTCACTGGATGTTTTTTTGTTTCTCGCACCATTCTCTGAAACTCTAGAGACTGTTGTGCATGAAAATCCCAGGAGATCAGCAGTTTCTGAGATACTCAAACCACCCAGTCTGGCACCGACAATCAAAGTCACTTAGATCCCGTTTCCTTCCCATTCTGATGTTTGGTCCCAACAGCAACTGAGCCTCGTGACTGTGCCTGCATGCTCTTATGCACTGAGTTGCTGCCACGTGATTGGCTGATTAGACATCTGCATTAACGAGCAGGTATACGAGTGAACACTGAGTGCAGGTTGGTGATAATAAACTTGATTCTGATTTTCTAACCCAACACAGTGGCCGAGCTCCTTGTTCTCACTCCGTGCCTCCTCGTCCTGGACACCCCAGCCATGGAAACTCCCTTCCTGCACCTACCAAGCCCTTTCAAAGTTCAGCATAGTTCCGTGAACTCTCCTCTCGTGCTTCCTAAACTATACAACTCTGCGCACTCAATTTCTGCTCACAAGGCTACACCCCTGAAGCTATTCCTTAAAAGCTGAAAACCCTCAACCACAATATGAAGGATTGTGGAAGGCAGGAGCGCGAGCTGACCATTCGGCCCATTGAGTCAGTTCCAACGCTCAGTCATGGCTGATTTAACTGCCCTCTCAACCCCCTTTCTCCAACTTTCTCCCTGTAACCTTTGACGCCTTAACCAAACAAGAGTCTATCAGCACTTACTAATCAAGAAACTATAAACCTCCGGCTTTAATATATCCCAGTGTCCTGGCCTCCACAGCATCTGTGGCAATAGATTCCACACCCTCTGACTAACGAAATTCCTCCTCATCTCCATTCTAAACGGATGACCTTCTGTTCTGGGGCTGGGTCCCCTGGTCCTTTCCACATCCACTCTATCTTGGCCTTTCAATATTTGATAGGTTTCAGTGAGATCCCCCCCATCCTTCTGAACTCCAGTGAGTACGGGCCCAGAGCCATCAAATTCTCCTCATATGTTAACCCTTTCAAGCCAGGGATTATTGTGAACCTCCCCTGGACCCTCTCAAATGCCAGGGGCCCAAAGCTGTTTACGGTATTCCATGTGTGGTCTGACACTATCAATCTGTGGCGGAGATTTCCGCAGTCTCCCCACCCTTTGGGTGAAGATGCTCCCTCCTGATCCCAAATTCCACTTGGAGCCCTAGCCCTGGCACACTCGATCCTGGACCTCATTTCAACGGGAGACCAGGGGAGGGGCGAGCACAGCGCGGGTGGGCAGATACTTGCCTTGCTACAGAGGATGGACATGAAGTAGTAATCGAGCAGGAAGGTCTCGGAAAAGCGGCTGTAGTCGAAGCGGAAGAAGAGGACGGTGAAGCTGAGGGTCAGGTACTGATGACACGGGCAGCAGAAGGAGGAGCGGAGAAGCTTCATGCCAGCGACCGTTATGAAGAGCGGGTCGGTGCTGTGAAGGAGGGAGGAGGCAGTGGAGAGTTAAACGGGAGGCCACGGCAAACTGTTCATCCCCACCCTCTACAACCTCGTCTGCGCCACGCCAATGGCGAGAGGCGTCAAGTGAATGCCCACACGGTTACAGCAGGCACAAGGTGAATGAAGTCCACATGACTCCATTCCCAGACTCTTGTGGACGACAAAGGTCCTTCTTTTCACCATGAACAACGGCTAGATCCCACAGAGACCAACGACGGAGGGAACGGATGACTCAGTGCTTTGGTCACCACGGTTCGCTGGGTAGATTCAGGCTCAGGGGAACTTGCTCTGCCCGTCCCCTGCTGGTTGGTCTGACATCTCGCGTGAGAGAGTGTCGCAAGTCTGCCGAAAGGGTCTCAAACCCGCGGAGGGGGAGACGTGAAGAACTTGACCCCGTGAGCCTCAGCTGAGACACGCAGTGGGGTGAACCCTGACAGGAAGCTCAGGGACTAGTCAGCCCACAATAGTGATGGCCCCACGAGAAGGACACGCCGGCGGGGGGGGCTGACCTGCCTCCGTCTACGCGCCTGCCGGGGCTCCTCCTCCCAGCTCGAAGCATCCGGCGCCCCACCCCCACCCGGCTCCTACTCACAATCTGCCCAGCTTGTGACGGCTGCTGGCGGCACTGGCGTCCGAGGCGAGGGCACTGAGGATGACGGCCGGGTAGATGAAGTACTTCTCTGTGCACTGGAGCCAGGCGTACACTTTCTCGAACCACATCAGCTGCGCCGCGTCTGTGAGGTGGGGTGGAAGTGGTGGGTTAGGAGTGTGATTTGGGAGTGGGGAGGGAGGGATTAATGCAAGCACAGTAAGGTCATTCACATATGTACGGTACAGTCGGGTCACGTTTACCGGCAATTTGAACGCTTCTCCAGACCGCCCCCCCCCCCCCCCCCCGCGGGCTGTCGCCAGGGTGTCCCGAGTATTTGTACAGCATCGTTAACGTAGTAGACAGGAGCCCTGCAAGGGAAGGGAACATTGGACACGTAGGATAGATGACCACAAGGGGACGGCGAGTTGGAGCAGCCCGGGAGGGGGATGTCCAGATCGTGGAGACGGCCGCCACTGGCAGAGCGGCGGGAAGCGGGGATTCCCCACGAGGCCAGGATCGGAGGAGCGTGGAGCTCTCTCTGTCGTGGGGACTGGGCGGGAGGTGCAGAAGCACGAAGGCAAGTGGTAAGAGCATCTCAACTGAGAGGCTGCTCCTGGGCAAAACGGGAATGGGATGGGGTCTCAGGCAAGTACAGAGGGTCTGGGCTCCGTCGCAGAGGACGGAAGTGCTGGACCGGGACAGGGATCAAAGTAAATATACCAGGAGCATTTGATGTCTCTGGGCCTATACTCGCCGGAGTCTGGGGGGAGGGAGGGTGAGGTTCTTATTGAAACCTACTAGATACCGAAAGCTCTGGGAAGAGCGGACGTGGATGTTTCTGTTAGCAAGGCAGTCTGGGTCTGAGCAGACACCCTCAGAATAAAGGGATGCTTCTCTCAAGCTGAGTTGCAGAGGGATTTCTTCACAGACCAGAGAATCTGAGGCTGAAGGTTTAGGGTGAAAGGTGAAATACTAAAGGGGAACCTGAGGGAAGAACTTCTTCAGGGGGTGGAGCGAGCCTGCCAGCAGAAGTGGTGGATGTGGGTTTGGCTGCAACAGTTAGGAGAAGTTTGGATAAGTAGGTGGACGGTAGGGGCGTGGAGGGCCATGGTCCAGGGGCAGGTCAATGGGGCTGAGCAGAATAACATGGGCTTGAGGGGCAGAATGGCCCACTTCTGCGCTGCGGCACCCTGCGGTTCACGTGATGCAGAGAGAAAAAAAAAGGTTAAAAGCCAGGATTGAAGGGAAGAGTCGCACGATGGGCTGAAAGGCCAAATTTTGCACCTGGAATCTCACTGTCAGTGGTCTAAGAGAGCTCTCACCTCTCTGCCTGGTCAGAACTTTGTGGACACCAGGGAAGGAAAGCCAAGTGACCTCGGGTGCTATGGATGGGCAGTCGGGGCGCTACCTCACTGTTGAAAAGTTGCTGCAAATCAGCCAGAAGGAGAAACGTGGGGAGGGTGGCCCGCAGCCTCCTCGGGTAACTGTACCTCACCCCCACCCCCGGCTCACTGAAGGGGGAAGTTTCAACTCCGTTCCCAGCCAGGGATGGCTGGCTGCCGCAGCCACAGACAGGAACGGAGTTGGGGGGGACCGGCAACAGGAACAGTGCAGAAATCGCACGCTTACTTAAACTTCCCCCTTTCCGAACTGGGAACTACACAGCCGCTAAACACTCAAGTTTTTACTTAGCAGAACAATAAGTTAGTTTTAAAAAAAATTAGCAGGGCTGACCTGGCAGCCCTAAGATGCAGCAGCCCCCTGGGGGCGCAGGTGGGGGGGGTCTCCATTCACCATGGAGTAACTAATTGGGAACAGAGGCTAAACCAGTAGGGGTAACTTCACTCGCCCCCATCACTAAACTGTTCCTCCGACCTATGGACTCCCTTTCAAGGACCCTTCGTCTCTTTTCTCGTTATCTATTGCCGATTTATTGTTAACATTATTTCTTTTTTCTTCTTTTTTTGCACATTGAGTTGCTTGTCCCTCCAGTTGGGTGCAGTCTTTCGTCACTTCTAACATGGTTCTTGGATTTACTGAGAATGCTCGCAAGAAAACAAAACAAGACCATAGAATATAGGGGCAGAATTAGGCCATTCGGCCCATCGAGTCTGCCCTGTCATTTCACCATGGCTGATCCGTTTTCCCTCTCAACCCCAATCTCCTGCCTTCTCCCCAAATCCCTTCCCTGCCCTGACTAATCGAGAACCTATCAACCTCCGCCTTAAGTACACAGGGTTGTATGTGTACTTTAATAATAAATTTGTTTTGAACTTTTGAAACCCATGCATCATGTCCCTGTGCGCTCAAGAGATATCATGCACTTGACTCATCATCATGTGTCCTGTCATGTGACAAGGGCAATCATGGTCTTATGATCGTCCTTGGCAAATTTTTCTTCAGAAGCGATTCGACATTGCCTTCTTCTGGGCAGTGTCTTTACCATACAGGTGACACCAGCCATTATCCACTCGACCATAAGATAGAGGAGCAGAATTAGGCCATTTGGCCCATCGAGTCCGCTCCGCCATTTCATCATGGCTGATCCACTCGGCCCCAATTTCCTGCCTTCTCCCCCTATCTCTTCATACCCTGACCAGTCAAGAATCTAAATTATCGATACTCTTCAGAGAATGTCTGCCTGGCGTCAGTGGTCGCATAACCAGGATTGTGATCTGCACCGGCTGCTCATACAACCGTCCACCACCTACTCTTGTGGCTTCACGTCACCCTGACCGAGGCACTAAGCAGGGGTTACACCTTGCCCAAGAGTGACCTGCGTTATAGCGGAGGGAAGGAGTGACTTTCACCTACTTTGGTAGAGACACATCTCTGCCCTGCCACCCAAATCCACTCTCGACCATCTCTGATCACCTCCCCCACCTCCACCCCATCAACGCGCACTGACGTAGTTAGGGTTATTCTTATCAAGGAGAATTTATGCCAAGTTTATGTTTGTACTTCACAGTGACGTTGGGGCTAAAAGCTAATTTTCATGGCATGTTATAGATTAAAGATCGGCTTTATCTGTCACTTACGGTGGAATGAGTCATTTGCATCAAATCAAATCAGTGAGTGCGTGCTGGGGGCAGCCCGCAACTCACTAGCCCCAACCGGAGGAAACCGGAGCGCCCGGAGGAAACCCCACGGGGGAGCTCGTGCAAACTCCCCACAGGCAGCGGCATGAATCAAGCCCTGATCTTGAGGTGACGCGGCAGCATAGCAGTCGGCACTGCGTTTGATAGTTCCAGCGACCAGGGCGCAATTCCTACCACTGCCAGCAAGGGGTTTGTACGTTCTCCCCGGGACCGCGTGGGTTCCCCCACCCACAGTCCAAAGAGCTACCGGTTGGTAGGTTAATTAGTCATGTGCCGTGATTAGGCTAGGAATAAAATGCCTGGTTCGGAAATTGACCCTGCAGCGGATAGTGAGGTCAGCTGAGAAGATTGTCGGGGTCTCTCTTCCCGCCATCATGGACATTTACACTACACGCTGCATCCGCAAAACAAACAGCATTATGAAGGACCCCACGCACCCCTCATACAAACTCTTCTCTCTCCTGCCGTCTGAGAAAAGGCTCCAAAGCATTCGGGCTCTCACGGCCAGACTGTGAGACAGTTTCTTCCCCCAAGCTATCAGACTCCTCGATACCCAGAGCCTGGACTGACACCTTACTGCCCTATTGTCCTGTTTATTATTTATTGTAACGCCTGCACTGTTTTTGTGCACTTTATGCAGTCTAGTGTAGGTCTGTAGTCTAGTTTTTATTCTGTATTTTTTACGTAGTTCAGTCTAGTTTTTGTACTGTGACACATAACACCATGGTCCCGAAAAACGTTGTCTTATTTTTACTACGTACTGTACCAGCAGTTATGGTCGAAATGACAATAAAAGTGACTTGACTTGAAATTGGGGGATTGCTAGGTGGCATGGCTCGAAGAGACAATTCCACGCTGTGTCGCTGTGAATAAATAATCTTGCGTCCCGGCACTATAAAATGATTATGCTAACAGCTATGCTACGGTGCACCTCGGGTGTGAAAATAAAACTAAACCTGGGAGGTTTAACAGGACGAATCTTGCTCGGCTGGAGAAGATGGGGTTTGTCACCTCAACCGCAGGGAAGGTTAAACAACGACTTGATTGAGAAATTTAAGGGAAGTTTTGGTGAAGTAATCCCCAAAGGCTGAAGAATTGGTGACCAAAGGTTTATGGTGAGTTATAAAAACCTGAAAGGGGCTAAAGGGCCCCAAATCACTGACACAGAAACAGACCCTTCTGCCCATCAAGTCCCTGCCAACTCATTTTTACTGATCCTGTCCTACATTCTCACATTCCCATCAGCTCCCCCCTCACCCCGTCCGCTTCACCCGCACACTGACCCACCAACGTCTGTGGCTTGTGGGAGAAAACTGGCACTTGGAGTGGTCGCAGAGAGAACGTGCAGAACTCCACACAGACTGCCCAGGGGTCTCCAGGGCATTCCAGTTCTCGATTAGACCAGCAGCAATTAACGCTCAGAGTCAAACCAATGACCTGTTCTCCAGACTACCAAGGATTGTCAGAAGAGGAGCGTTTGATGGCCCTGGGCCTGTAGTCATTGGAATTCAGAAGAATGAGGGGTGACCTCGTTGAAAGGTATTGATAGAGCGGATGTGGAGAGGATGCTATGGTGCGGGAGTCTGACACAGCCTCAGAATAGAGGGGCATCCTTTTAGAATGGAGATGAGGAGGAATTTAGCCAGTGAGTGGTGAATCTGTGGAATTCTTTGCCACAGGCCACTGTGAGGGCCAAGACTTTATGTATGTTTAAGGCAGAGGTTGATAGGTTCTTGATTGGCCAGGGAATGAGGGGATATGGGGAGAAGGCAGGAGACTGGGGCTGAGGGGGAGAAATTGGATCAGCCATGGTGAAATGGTGGAGCAGACTTGATGGGCCGAATGGCTCAATTCTGCTGCTCTATCTTGTGGTCTAATTAGCATTCAGAATCAAAGCAATGACCTGTTCTCCAGACCAGCATCGTGAAGAAATAACGCTCCCTCCATGACAGACAATCGGCCTACTGCATTAAACCCTTGGCACCCTTTGTGGCCAAAAGAGATAGAGTCCCCCACCTTCATCGCCATGCCCAGAGACGCCCCTCCCACAGACCTAACACCTCCCCCCACCACCACACACAGCCTCGCAAAGGAGACTGCAGATGCATGCCATCGGGATCAGCATGCACAAGTTGCTGGAGGAACTCAGCAGGTCAGGCAGCATCAGTGGAGGGAGTCAAACCTCCGTAGACGCTGCTTGAGATTTCGGGCCGAGATCCTTCATCCGGATGGGAAAGGGAGGGAGCAGGAGCCAGAATGAGAAGATGGGAGGCAGGGGAGGGGATGATAGCAGGCAGGCGATAGCTCAAACCAGGAGAGGAGGGGGGACATCTGGGAGGTCTATGAAAATCTGGGCGGTGATGGGAAGGAAGGGAAAAGGGCTGAAGGAGAAATCTGATCGGAATGAGGAATGAGGGACGGAGATGGGGAGCGAGAGGAGGAAGCTGATGGGCGGGGAGGGGAGAAAGGCCACAAGAAGTTAACAAGGCCACATCCAGAAGTCAGATTTGGCTCCTTCAGTCAGTGTCTAGCCTCAACGTGACCGCGGACAGACACGTCAGTGTGAGAATGGGAAGTGGGAGTGGAACTGAAAATCGATGGCCACCGGGCGATCCCAGCTGGTTCGGCAGGCGGACTGAGCAAAGGTATTCGACAAAGCGACCGATTTCCCCCCCACTCCCCCCACCCCCAAGCTGTGTCCGGTCTCACCACACCAGTGGATAATATTCACACACGCTCAGACTGACAAAAAAAGTCATTATCATCCCTTTACCAATAGACACACAGTGTCAGAAACACCTCTTGTCCACACACACACACACACAAACTCCCAAATAGACTTACAAATAGACACGAGATAGACGCCCCTCATACAAACTCTCCTCCGTCCTGCCGTCTGGGAAAAGGCACCGAAGCATTCGGGCTCTCACGACCAGACTATGTAACAGTTTCTTCCCCCAAGCTATCAGACTCCTCAATACCCAGAGCCTGGACTGACACCTTACTGCCCTATTGTCCTGTTTATTATTTATTGTAATGCCTGCACTGTTTTGCGCACTTTACACAGTCCTGGGTAGGTCTGTAGTCTAGTGTAGCTTTCTCTGTGTTGTTTTTTACATAGTTCAGTCTAGTTTTTGTACTGTGTCATGTAACACCATGGTCCTGAGTTTTTACTGAGTACTGTACCAGCAGTTATGGTCGAAATGACAATAAAAGTGAATTGACTTGAAATACGGTGTCAGAAACACCTCTTGTCCAGGCACACACACACACACACACAAAACTCCCAAACAGACACACAAACACACAGACACACACAATGTCAGACATTTCCCTTATCCAGACACATACACAATTTCCAAAACACAGGCAGACATACTTTACACACACTCTCTCTCCAAGAGACACCCCGCCCACGTTACCAAGAATGTCTCGGAGTGGACCCCCACTTACCTCGGACCTCGAACTGGCTGTACTCGCGGGACTTGAGGACCGGGTGTGAGAGGCAGCACCAGGGTAGCTGCTTGCGGAGCTGCGGCAGGAGGTAGTGCGTCAGGAAGCCGACCAGACCAGCCAGGGCGTACAGCACGTAACTCAGCACCGGCTGCACGAGGGAGCGATGGAGAAAGAGAGGGAGAGAGAGAGAGAGAGAGAGCGTGAGGTGGGCGGGAAGGGAGGGTAGACCGACCACAGGAGAACTGTGACCCAACACGGAGCAGGCACCAAACCCAGAGTGGGCCACAGATTCCCACCGGCCCATCCTGCTCTCGGAGCTCCTACAGCTTATTACTGTCACACGCACTAAGTTACAGTGAAGAGCTCGTCTTGTGTACTGTTCACACCAATCGCCACACAATGCGTCGAGGTAAAACACTAAGAAAGTACAGAATAAAATGCTAAAGTTATGGGGAAAGAGCAATGCAGGCAGACTCCAAGTCGCAAGCTTGACTACGAGGCCAAGAATCCACCTCACCGTACTAGAGAACCTGTTAACAGTTCACTGGTTCCATTTAATATCAGAGAATGTATACAGAATACAACCTGAAATGCTTACTCTTCGCAGACATCCAAGAAACGGGGAGAAAAACCCAAAGAATGAATGACAGTAAAAAAAAATTAGAACCTAAAGAACCACCTCCCACACACAGGCCTTAACAGGCAGACTTTATTGATCCCGGGGGAAATTGGGTTTCGTTACAGTCACACCAACCAAGAATAGTGTAGAAATATAGCAATATAAAACCATAAATAAGTAAATAACGCCAAGTGGAAATTAGTCCAGGAGCAGCCTATTGGCTCAGTGTGTCTGACACTCCAAGGGAACTTTCCCCAACCGTGCCCCCCCACCAACTACCCACCGTGCAAGCAATTGCAAACACCGCCCCCCCCCCCCCCCGAGATCATGATCTGGAATCCTTCAAAAACTATTTTCCATCCCAACACCTCGGCATCTCAGACAAGCTCTCTCTGTTCTTGAGCCTGGTGCTTTTCCCGATAGAAGGGGTTGGGGGGGGGGGGGGGGAGAGAGAAGGCCTGGGGTGGTTGGGGGTCTCTGATTGCGCAGGAAGCGCAGACAGAGTCCCAGAGGGAAGACTGGCCTCCACGCCGAGCTGGGCCGAGTCCACACTTCGCTGCTCTCGGTCGGTCGCTCAGCATCAGTAGTAAAGGGAGTGTGGGGTGGGAGCCCCCAAGTCTCCAGGACCGGGACCACAACGGGAGAGCAAATGCATCAGTTCCCCGGCAACACCTTCAGGGCTAGGGTTCAAAGGTTGCTGATCGCAGGTGAAACTCACGACCAGACGGCTAAGGGGAACAAGGGCCAAGTGTTCACTCCTCCCCGAGGCCCCACTACCACGGCACCAATGACTTTGAGTGGAAAACCCTACAAAAGGCAGTGGATTCGACCCAGTCCATCACGGGTAAAGCTCTCCCAACCATTGATCACATCTACATGAAATGCTGTCGTAGGAAAGCAGCGTCCATCATCAGAGATCCCCACCACCCAGGCCGTGCTCTCTTCTCACTGCCGCCAGCAGGCAGAAGGTACAGGAGCCTCAGGACTCAAACCACCAGGTTCAGGAACAGTTACCACCCCTCAACCATCAGGAAGGAGGTACAGGAGCCTCAGGACTTGCACCACCAGGTTCAGGAACAGTTACCACCCCTCAACCATCAGGAAGGAGGTACAGGAGCCTCAGGACTCACACCACCAGGTTCAGGAACAGTTACCACCCCTCAACCATGAGGTAGAAGGTACAAGAGCCTCAGGACTCACACCACCAGGTTCAGGAACAGTTACTACCCCTCAACCATCAGGCTCCTGAACAAAAGGGGATAACTACACTCATCCATTGAGATGTTCCCACAACCAATGATCTCCCTTTAAGGTCTTTTAATCTTGTTATCGCATGCTTTTGTTATTTATTGCTATTTATTTACATTTGCAGAGTTTGTTGTCTTCTGCACTCTAGTTAACATTGATTCTGTTATAGTTACTATTCAATAAATTTGTTGAGGACGCCCGCAAGGAAATGAACCTCAGGGTTGTATGTGTACTTTGCCGTAATTTGAGACTGGGCTCAGCACACTGAAAACACAATCTACTTTGCCGAAGGATTGGAAACTGGCTGGAATTAGAGGGACGATAGGTTGAGGCAACAGAATAATTTAAAAAGCACTCAGATTGGCATCTGCTGGGCTGGGGCTTCGAGGGGTTGTGGTCAAACGCAGGACACTTAGGCACTGTGGTCAGCATGGACTCGTCGGACCGAAGGGCCTGATTTGGTCCGTAACTCTACAAGGCACTGCGGTCAGTGCTTCTGGGATAGACGTGGGGACAGTGACCCCAGCCTCATTCCCCAATTCTCCCCACCGCCACCACCACGGCGAGCAGAGCAAACGAGTATCCCAGTAAGCCCAACGTAGACTTGCTCCAGAGAGCATATCCTCGCCACGTTGACAGGGCTGCTAAGGTGGCGTGCGGTGTGATGGCCTTCACTGATTTGAGGACTGAGTTCAAAGGCAGCAAGGTAATGTTTTCAACTCTACAAAACTCGGGCTAGACCACAGTCTGGAGTATTGTGTTCAGTCCTGGTCGCCTCATTACAAGGATGCGGTTTGGAAAGGGTGCCAGAGGATTACCGGGATGCTACCTGGACTAGAGAACGTGTCTTATGACGATAGGTTGAGTGAGCTAGAGCTTTTCCTTTTTGGAGGATGAGAGGTGATGAAGGTGAACAAGATGATAAGAGGTATATAGATCCAGCGGAAAGCCAGAGCCTTTTCCCCAGGTGGGAACAGCCAACACAAGGGATAATTATAAGGCGATTGGAAGAAAGTCCAGAAGGGATGCTGACAGTTTTTTTTCATATATATACACACACAAGGCAGATTCATTAGGAGTATTTAAGAAGCTCTTAGATAGGAACATGGATGATTGAAAACTCACACTCAGGGACATCGTCTCAAGATTTAGGATGGAGATGAGAAGAAACTGCTTCCCCCCCCCACCAGAGGGTGGTAAGTCTGTTGAATTCTCTGCCCAATGTAGCAGTGGAGGCTACCTCAGTAAATATATTTAACACAAGATTAGATAGGTATTTGCATAGTAGGGGGATTAAGGGTTGTGGGGAAAAGGCAGGTAGGTGGAGATGAGTCCCTGGCCAGATCAGTTGTGATCTTATTGAATGGCGGATCAGGCTCGACGGGCCAGGTGGCCGACTCCTGCTCCTGTTTCTCATGAAAAATGGAGGGCTACGTAGGAGGAAAGGGTAGATTGACCTTCGAATCATTCGAGGAGCAGAGCGAAGTGACGATGGCACATAATGGCAACTCCTTTCTTTGCATCTTCAGAATCAGCTCTATTTCTAGCTTTGCTATCTCTGTTTTCCCTTTTCGAGGTCCTTTTGAAGACCCTGCCCTGGAGTACATGCTGACTTTGGTTCTTTGCGGGAATGGGACCTGCTCTCAGGCCCTCACAGCCAGACGCTTTTTGATATCCCGAGGACACAGCCTGGAAGACCAGCGCGCCTTCCGGGTGCCGGATATTCGTGCCTCTGGAGTCGGGCAG
Source organism: Hypanus sabinus (assembly GCF_030144855.1). Lineage (NCBI taxonomy): Eukaryota > Metazoa > Chordata > Chondrichthyes > Myliobatiformes > Dasyatidae > Hypanus > Hypanus sabinus. Next base: position 26,579,738 of record NC_082736.1, on the reverse strand, counting down.
ATTCGAGACCGATGCCCCTGACTGAAGCGTCACGGAGAACCCTGGTCAGACCCCTCTTGGATTACTGTGCTCAGTTCTGGTCGCCTCACTACAGGAAGGATGTGGAAGCCATAGAAAGGGTGCAGAGGAGATTTACAAGGATGTTGCCTGGATTGGGGAGCATGCCTTATGAAAATAGGTTGAGTGAACTTGGCCTTTTCTCCTTGGAGCGACGGAGGATGAGGGGTGACCTGACAGAGGTGTACAAGATGATGAGAGACATTGATCGTGCGGATAGTCAGAAGCTTTTCCCCACGGTTGAAGTGGCTAGCACGAGAGGGCACAGTTTTAAGGTGCTTGGAAGTAGGTACAGAGGAGATGTCAGGGTTAAGTTTTTCACTCAGAGAGTGGTGAGTGCGTGGAATGGGCTGCCGGCGACAGTGGTGGAGGCGGATATGATAGGATCTTTTAAAATCTTTTAAAATGATAGGATCTTTTAAGGTACATGGACCTTAGAAAAATAGAGGCTATGGGTAACCCTGGGTAATTTCTAAAGTAAGGACATGTTCAGCATAGCTTTGTGGGCCGAAGGGCCTGCATTGTGCTGTAGGGTTTCTATGTTTCTAACACGGAACATCAGGAGCTGCCGTGGAACGTGTGTCCAGAAACCCGAGCCCTGGGCCGACTAGCTGGGCGCAGAGCTCGGAAAAAGCAACGCAACAAACTTCTAACATCATAAACCAGCCAGTTGTTTGTGTAAGTCTCCCCTCTCGCTGTGAAATGGGGACACCTCTGTTTCCCTTATGAAGGAGGGAGAGAGCCTGTGGTATGTCGAATACCGGGTGAACGAGTAGCTTTTGGGGTACTGCAAGTCTGTGTCTTTATTGATGCTTCGCTGCACACTGGAGTGCTCAGTGGAGGGTGCCGATGCTTTTCTGCTGCTGGGGGTGGAGGAGGGTTGTTGCTTTGCTGCTGTTCGTGCCTGGGAGGGGGGAGATGGGGGGGGGGTTGGGGTTCTAACGTTTAACTGTCATTCATTCTCTGTTTTCGTGGATGTTTACGAAGAAAAAGAATTTCAGGATGTCTATTGTATACATCTCTCTGACATTAAATGAAACCTACTGAATAGGTTAAAAAGCCAGCACAACATTACAGCAGAGGGGTGCGTCCTGTTCTGTTCTCCATGCATTGTTCTACTTCTCTATAAACCACTGCTTTACACTGAGTGACCCTGGGCTCGTCCCACACGCCCGCACCCCAATTGTCACCAGCACCAGGGTTCTATCCAGCCACAAAGAGCATCCCTGACCGGTCTGGACTTCACCTCAGCTCTAGAAAAGGAATAGGGCTGGGCTATCGGTCCTCTCCTGCTCCCCTCGTGGCTGATCTGCCAGGGTTCTACCGCCTCTGCTCTGCCAGTCCCACTGCTCAATCCTCCAGTCTGGGTGGAGAACTCCTCCCTCTGCACGAGGGAATCCCGACGCGGCTCCGCATTAAACGGCCACCTCCCCCTCTGGCGCCCGGAGACTGCACAGGGTGACTTCCCACCCAGCCCGCTCCACGTCCTGAGCTCAAACTTATAATAGTGGTCGGGGAGGGTTGGGACTGCCCCCAAAACTTCTGGCCGGATCCTGGCAGGGTAAAATGTGACTGTCAGGTGGTAAACTGGCATTTTCCTAGGTCGTGGCTGGCCTGAACCTATGAGGAACTTTTGATGGCTCCAGGGTTTAGAAGAATGGGGGGGGGGGGGGGGGTAGAATATCATTGAAACCTACCAAATATTGAAAAGAGTAGACGTGGACAGGATGTTTCCTATATTCGGGGAGTCTAGAACCAGAGGGCACAACCTCAGAATAGAAAGACGTCCTTTCAGAACAGACATGAGGAGGAACTTCTTTAGCCAGAGGGTGGTGAATCTGTGGAGGCCAAGTCACTGGGTGCATTTAAAGCGGAGGCTGACAGGTTCTTGATTAGTAAGGGTGTCAAAGGTTATGGGGAGACAGCAGGAAGATGGGATGAACAGGGAAAAAAGAAATCAGTCACGACTGAACGGTGGAGTAGGCGCAGTGGCCTAGGGGCCTAGCGGGAGTGAGGCGCCAGTTCAGTAGGCTGCGAGCAGGCAACGGCTCCATCCAGTGGCGGAGAAGCAATACTGCAGCCTGGCCAGCCGGATCTTCAATGCAGAACGTTGTTTCCCTGTCCGTGGATAGAGCCCGGTTTCTTTCCCCAGTTTTTGTTTACTGTTAACTTGACTCCTGATAATTTCTATACATGCACGGTGGATTGGAGTCTGACCGAAAGAGGGTCCGAGGGTTGTGGGACACAGCTGGCTCCATCAGAGGCATAGCTCTACCCAGTGAGGGCCTTTCAATGGCGGTGCCTCAGAAAGACAGCATCCGTCAATAAGGACCCTCACATACCAGGACAATACCACCCTCTGCTCATTACCACCATCAGAGAGGAGGTACGAGAGCCTGAAGACACATACTCATCATGACGAACAGCATCTTCAGATTTGCGAACGGTCCAGGAACACTACCTCATTAATCCCCTTTTGCAATATTTATCTACTGTAAACCATAGCAACTTTTATGTCCAGCACTGTACTACTCCCATAAAATGACACGTTTCACCATCAATGTCAGTGGTAACAACTGACTTTAACATCATAGTTTGCATGTTGATTCCCAACTATCATTGTATAATACTGCGGTACAGGTGGGGACGGGTCCGTCGCTGTGTAACACTGGGGTACGGTACCGGTGGGAACGGGTCTGTCACTGTGTAACACCGGGGTATGGTACCGGTGGGAACGGGTCTGTCACTGTGTAACACCGGGGTACGGTACCGGTGGGAACGGGTCTGTCACTGTGTAACACCGGGGTATGGTACCGGTGGGAACGGGTCTGTCACTGTGGGACACCGGGGTACGTTACGGGCGGGGACGGGTCCGTCACAGTGGGACACCGGGGTACGGGTCCGTCACTGTGTAACACCGGGGTACGGTACCGGTGGGGACGGGTCTGTCACTGTGTCACACCGGGGTACGGTACTGGCAGGGACGGGTCTGTCACTGTGGGACACCGGGGTACGGTACCGGTGGGGACGGGTCTGTCACTGTGTAACACCGGGGTACGGTACTGGTGGGGACGGGTCTGTCACTGTGTCACACCGGGGTACGGTACCGGTGGGGACGGGTCTGCCACTGTGGGACACCGGGGTACGGTACTGGCAGGGACGGGTCTGTCACTGTGGGACACCGGGGTACGGTACCGGTGGGGACGGGTCCGTCACTGTGGGACACCGGGGTACGGTACCGGTGGGGACGGGTCTGTCACTGTGTAACACCGGGGTACGGTACCGGTGGGGGCGGGCCTGTCACTGTGTAACACCGGGGTACGGTACTGGCAGGGACGGGTCTGTCACTGTGTGACACCGGGGTACGGTACCGGTGGGGATGGGTCTGTCACTGTGTGACACCGGGGTACGGTACTGGTGGGGACGGGTCTGTCACTGTGTAACACCGGGGTACGGTACCGGTGGGGACGGGTCTGTCACTGTGTAACACCGGGGTACGGTACCGGTGGGGACGGGTCCGCCACTGTGTGACACCGGGGTACAGTACCAGTGGGGACGGGTCTGTCACTGTGTGACACCGGGGTACGGTACCGGTGGGGACGGGTCTGTCACTGTGTGACACCGGGGTACGGTACTGGCAGGGACGGGTCTGTCACTGTGTGACACCGGGGTACGGTACCGGTGGGGACGGGTCCGTCACTGTGTAACACCGGGGTACGGTACCGGTGGGGATGGGTCTGTCACTGTTTAATACTGGCACACAGAACTTTGTGCTCTCTCTCTCTGCACAGTAAGCAAAATTTCCAAACTCTTACCTGAAGTGCAATAAACACAGTGCTCGCACTGATGGCAAAGGTAATGATGGCAATCACTGGGCACACGACCAGGTCCGAGTGGAGCATCTCCCGCTAGACACGAGGAAGGAAAGGGATAACCAATTACAGAGAGCTGGGCTGGGCACATGGTACACGCTGCTGTTCCAACTGGAAACCACTCGGATTGGGCAGGAGAAAGACAGAGATCAGAGTCTGGTTTGGGTGGGGCAGGAGGACGGGAGAGGTCCCAAACCGTCCTTCCAGGTGAGGCAGCACTTCACCTGTCAATCTGCTGGGGTCTGGTGCTGCTGATGCGGCCTCCTCTGCTTTGTCGAGACCCTCCGCATCATCCGCCTGAAGAGGAACTTCCTGGTGACCAAACGTTTCAATTCCAATTCCCATTCCGAAGTTGATACGTGGCTTCCTCATGCCATGATGAGGGCAACTTCAACACCTTGTATTCCGTCTGGGCAGCCTCCAACTGATTGTATATCTACATTGATTTCTTTCTTCCTCCCTCCCCTTTTCTTCTATCCTCGATGTGGCCTCCTCCCTCTTCTCTCCCGCCCATCACCACTCCCTGGGTCACTCCTTCCCTTTCTCCTATGGTCCACTCTCCTCCCCCATCAGATTCCTTCCTCTGCAGCCCTTTGCTTTTCCTACCCACCTGGCTTCTCCCTCTAGCTATCCTTCCCAGCCCTCTCACCTTTTTATACTCGGGTCATCCCCCTTCCTTTCCCGTCCTGAAGGAGGGTCTCGGCCTGAAAAGGTCAAAGGTTTATACATCTCCATAGACGCTGCCCGACCTGCTGAGTTCCTCCAGCGTTTTGTGTGTGTGTTGCTTAGCTGCCGTTAGTTCTGCTGAAAACCGTGGGCATCCTGTGTCGGTGCCAGAATGTGTGATATTTGCGGGATGCCTCCAGCACAGTCTGCTAACTGTTAACGCAAATCACTGTGTTTTTTGATGCAAGAGTGGTACAGTCCATCGCGGGCAAAGCCCTACCCACCATCGAGCACACCTACGCTCGGCATCATCTGCAGGAAAGCAGTGTCCCTCATCAGAGATCCCCACCACCCAGGTCACGCTCTCTTCTCACTGCTGCCATCAGGAGCCTCAGGACCCACACCACCAGGTTCAGGAACAGTTATTACCCCTTAACCACCAGGCTCCTGAACAAAAGCAGATAACTGCACTGAACTGTTCCCACAACCTATAGACTCACTTTCAAGGACTCTTCATCTCATGTTCTCGATATTTATTTATTATCATTTTTTTTTTGGGCTTGCACAGTTTGTGTCAAATGCTGTAGTTGGTGCAGTCTTCCATTGATTGTTATGGCTATTATTCTATAGATTTATTGATTATGCCCACTGGAAAACGAATCTCAGGGTTGTACATGGTGACAAACGTACTTTGAGAATAAACTTACTTTGGACTGTGGTAAAGAAATGAATCTGAGCGAACTGATGGCCCAGGTTTACTTCTGTAAGCATGAGACAGTGCCGTGTTTGGCCTGGGGTTACGGGGAAGGGGTGAGAAACTGTGGACTAGAAATCACGGGCAGAAAGCACAGAGAGGGTGGTCGGTGGTGGTGCTGGGTAAACGTGACACAATTGGATAAACTACTCAATAATCCCCAGCCACCCGACAGCAATTCAATCGCCCTCTCTAATCTATGGCCCCGACAACCCCCTCTCAAATAGTACCGGGCACCGGAAATCGATTCGATTGCGCCTTTCAAAATGCAACAGGATACAGGAGTGGCTCGATGGGCCCAATGGCCTTCTATGGAGCTGGGGGGGGGGAGAGGCGATCCGTGCTGATTTGATTTGACGCAGACAGTGCATTTCATTGTGTGTTTCGACCTACGTGTGACAAATAAAGCTAATCTTTTCACCTCTTTGATTCACCCTGGCAACCAGCTCTCCAGTACATCGTCCTGACCCCAGTGAATCTACTCGTCCCAAGCACCCAGCCTCAGCCCAGAACTAATCGCTACCTCACGCCAGCCCCGCAGAGAACTGCCCAGCCTTCTCTGGATGCCATACGATTCATTTGGCCCATTAATTCTGCTCCTACTCGTAACCTTTGATGCCCTTACTTATCAACCTCCACTTCAAATATCCCTAATGACTGGGCCTCCCCAACCTTCTGTGGCAATTAATTCCACCGGTTCACCGTCCACTGGCTAAATTCCTCGTCTCTGTTCTAAGGGGACGTCTGTCTATTCCAAGACTGTGCCCTCTGGGCCTAGACGCCCCCACTATATGAAACATCCTTCCATATCTACTCAATCTAGACCAGTGGTTCCCAACCCTTTTTACAATAAGATCGTTAAATTAAGGAATGAATGGACCCCTGGTTGGGAGCCACTGATCGAGCTTAAGAAATTCCTCCTCATCTCTGTTCTCAAGGGACGCCCTTCTATTTTGAGGCTGCGCTTTCTGGCCCTAGACCGCTCCAGTCTCCAAATCCACTCTACCTCGCCCTTTCAACACGTGGTAGGTTTCAATGAGTCCCCCCCCATTCTTGGGATCATCCTCACGGATCTCTTCTGGGCCCTCTCCAATGCCAGCTCGTTTCTCCACCCCACCCCCCCCCCCCCCCCCAATTAAGGGACTCAAAACCGCTCACGATACACACATGGGTCCGGTGATCAAGATTGTTCTCGGCAAGCAAATGAGTGGCTTGCCATTGCCATCTTTTGGGCAGTGTGGCTTTACAAGACGGGTGACCCGCCCCCCCCCCCCCCCCAGTCTATCCAGAGAGGCGTGCCTGTCACGGCTCAGCACTGCCCCCACCTGGTCGGAGGGCACACCACCTGCCAGTCACGACTCAGCACTGCCCTCACCTGGTCGGAGGGCACACCACCTGCCAGTCATGGCTCAGCACTGCCCTCACCTGGTCGGAGGGCACACCACCTGCCAGTCACGGCTCAGCACTGCCCTCACCTGGTTGGAGGTCAACATTTCACCCCTCCCAACTACTCAATGCACACTTAACCACTGGCCACCTTAAGTGGATTAACCCATCTAGCACCAAGCCATTGGCCCCCTGGTGAATCACCAGTGGACCTCCAGCCCCCTGACCTATAAAGGGCGCTACAAGTCCTTGGCTCGCTCTCTTTTTGCCATCCTCGAGGGACCACCCTGCCTCACTCCAGGCTGAACACTGCAGAACAGCGTTGGAGACACGTGGTGAGCCGTGCACTGAACAGGGTCGTGGGGGTGTTTATTGTTGTCCCTGTAGCAGAGAGCCATGCCTGCCCATAGTCAGGGGTAGCGGGTATCATAGCTATTTTTCCCTTGCTTGTATGTGTACCTGTACTCTGTCCCCACACCGTTTTCCCGTGTATTGAACGGCTGACCCGACTTTTCCCATGCTCGTCTATTCTAAGCGCGTTTGTGCAAATATTGTAGCAGCTTGCGTTGTTCCCAAGCTCTTCTCCCCTTGTAAATAAACTCCTCATTATTAAAACTGTGTGTTCAGAGCCCTTGCCTTTGAGACCCAAAGAATCTGCCCCATTTCCATCACAACACCCAGCCATTATCAATATTCAGCCTGGTGTCGGTGGACGCATAACCAAGACTTGTGATCTACACCGGCTGCTCATATGACCATCCACCACCTGCTCCCATGGCTCCACATGACCCGGATCGAGGGGCCAAGCAGGTGCTACACCTTGCCTAAGGGTGACCTGCAGGTTAGTGGAGGGAAGGAGTGCCTCACACCTCCTTTGGTAGGGGCGCATCTCTAGCCCGTCACCCATTTTATATCGTAGTCCTCTCAAATGAATGCTACACCATGCACATAGGCAGTTACGACACGGCCTGGGGTGGTGGGATTGGACGAGTGGCTTGAATGAGTTTGGCAAAGGTCAGGGGAGTCCCCCGGATGAATGAGCACGCAGGACGGGAGATCCGCCAAGAGAAGCTGCTTAAGAGACCGGAGCCTCTGAGGACTTACCACCGAGCTCCTGAGCTTAGCCGGGAGCGGGTCCTGGATTTCTAGCAGCGGGTCCTCAGGGTTTCGATTGTCCAGCTGAGGGAAGAACTTGGACCGGATCAGGGACCTAAATTTCAGGAGAGGTGGAGGGAGAAGCAGCGGGTCAATATCCACTCGGTACGATGGTATGATGGACTGTGAAAACTGTGTGATGGTTTCTTTTGAACTTATAGTCTTCTAACATCTTTGGACTATTTTTACTGTGCCCATGGTCTGTTTTTTAATCAATTATGCTATTGTTTGCACTGTTGTAACTATGTGGTTTGGTGCAGGTCTTGTAGCTTTAGTTTTTGGTCTTGTTTTGTCTGGTGCATTTGGAGCTCCTTTCTGGGGAACGCGCTAAGACGGTAGCGCAAAATTAATACGCAGCAGCCTCTCCGGACTCTGGATTGGGGATTGCCAAACGTTATGTGGATTTTCTGGTGTAGTCTGTTTTGTCATTTGCTTTTGTGATATCATTCTGGAGGAACGTTGTCTCATTTTTTAACTGCATCGCACTTGTGGTTTCTAAATGACAATAAACTGAATCTGAATGGCTCTGCCCTTCACCCCTGTCCATAGCCTCGACCACGGTCACCCAGCGTTGGCTGTCGTCTCTCCTTCGCCAGAGCTCCTGCGTGGACAACTGCATCCAAATCAACTGGAGCTCAGCCTCTGAGGAGCTCAGCAGGCCGGGCAACTTCTGCGGAAAGGAATGAAGAACTGACGTTCCCGGCCAAATCGACTCGTGTTCTGATGAGGGGCCTCAGCCCAAGGTGTCGACTTCATTCCTTTTCATAGAACTGCCTGACCTGCCGAATTCCTCTAGAGTTTTGTGTCTGTTCCTCTGGAATTTCCAACATCTCCAGAATCTCTCGTGTTTAGGGCACAACCTCAGATTCTTTCGATGCTGCCCACCATAACCCTGTAGCCCTCTAGAGTCACAGAGCACCTCAGCACAGAAACAGGCCTATCGGACCTGTTTTGAAATATTATTCTGTCTAGTCCCATTAACCTGCCCTTCGTGTTCTTATCCAAAGTTCTCTGGCAGCTCATTCTATACTCTCACCACTGAGTGAAGAAGTCCCTCGTCAAGTTTCCCTTAAATATTTCACCTTTCACTCTTAACCCACCACCTCTCATTCTCATCTCAGCCAACCTCAACCCTGCTTGCATGATCCTGTCTACAACCCTCATTATTTTGTACCCCTCTATCAAATCTTCCCTCGTTCTCCTAAGCTCCAGGGAATCAAATCCTAACCTTGTCCTTTAACTCAGATCCTCAAGCTCTGTCAACATTCTTGTAAATTTTCTCTGTACTCATTCAATCCATTGATGTCTTTCCCGTACATAGTGACCAGAATTGCTCGCAATATTCCAAATTGGGCCTCACCAACGTTGACGTAACACCCCAGCTCCTACACAACATTCAATTTGGGAAGCCAATGTGCCAAAACTTCTCTTTACGGCCCTATCTTCCAAGGAATTATGGATCTGAATTCTCAGGTTTCCCTGTCCTACCGCACTCCCCTTTTACATGAGGGAGTCACACTGGTACAGCAGCTTCGACAGTCTGACTTTCTGCAGAAACTTTCACAACCTCAATGTACCTCTGTGCTCCGCACACTGAAAATATTTCTGGTGTTTGAACACAGAGTACCAGTTTTATGATTATGATCAGATGGCTTTTCAAGGCTTTGGCGAAGGAATGGCGAGGCCTCCGCCAGTCAGAGTTGACCACGGATGTTGCATCCTGGCTGGGCAGGACGATATGGAGAGCAAACTGTTGCCCGTGTGGCGAGCTCCCTCTCTCTACGCATCCGGTGAACCCAAAGGAACGGCAGAGACCGACATGGTTTGGCTCCGGGAGTTGCCAGTCAGCGTTGAACTCAGCGTAGGACTGCCTCAGAGACCCCAGCTCCAGATTTTACCCTTGGGGTTTACTCCCGAGGCCTTTCCCACGAGTGGGTACAGCCACAAGGCAGCAGAGGTTTGAGATCAGAGTTTTCCTTCTCCCAGATGAGCTGCCTGACGAGCCCCATCTGCCTGAAGCGACTGATTTTAAGGCGCCAGTGCCCCTTCTTCTGTCGGTGGAAAAGGTTCCACCGGGATTCGTAGCTGAGCCACACGTGAAGGCCGGGAGCTGGACTGGGTTGTCAGAGGCTGTTTGAGACGCCGTTGGGAGCATTTAATAGGTAGTGGGAGCTTGTCCCCATTACCACCCCCGGCTATAACAACGTTAAGGATGGTATAAGTTGTATAACAACATCCCGGAAGAGCAGGCACTTTATTTCAACAGCAGTCCACAGTTGGGCGCGGCTTGCGACGTTGTACTGAATGTGGCCTTCAGGCGAGGGTGGGCCAATAAGACCCCCATTCTGCTGCTTCTCCCTGTGGCCGTTGATGCCTTTGCTAGCCAAGGGCCTGTCAACCTCTGCTTTAAATGTACCCAAAGACTTGGCCTGTCTTGCTACTGCCATCCAGTGCCAAGGTTCACCCCAAGGCTGGCACTTCAGGTTAAGCAGGACAGGGCCAGCGAAAGGCCATCGGATAAAATTTTAAAAACATTTATAATTCTCTATAATTGTGAAATGTTGCAGTTTGCACCAACACATCACAGCAAATCCCTAATACATGTAAAGGTGGCCTCTTTATTAGATACCCCTCTATGCTTTGCTCACCGGGCAGACGGGGTTGGCAGCTCACCTAGGAGAAGGAAGACTCCGATCTCAAACCTCAGCTGGTTTGCGGCCGTACCCACTCACGGGGGAGGGTCCGGGAGTGAACCCTGAGGAATAATCCGGAGCTGGAGTCCCTAAGGCAGTCCTCCGCTGACAGTCCGCTCCTGCTACGCCGCCGGGGCCAGACCGTGCCAGTCTCCGCCATTCCTTTGGACTCATCGGCCGCCCGGGCAAAAGCTTGTTCTCCGTATCGCACTGCCCCGCCTTGTCATAGACACAGCGCCCACGGCCCAACCCAGTCAACTGGGGGCCTGCTCGGCAACGCAAACAAATGATCAGCCGATCAAGCGGCAGCAACTCAGCACATAAAAGCACGCAGATAAGGTCAAGGGGTTCAGTTGTTCAGGCCGTACATCAGAACGGGGGAGGAAATGCGATTTACGTGACCTTGACCGTGGAACGATTGTTGGTGCCAACAGGGTGGTTTGAGCGTCTCAGAACTGCTGAACCCCATGGATTCCTATGCACAACAGCAGGGATTCCTGACCTTGGACCAATACCATTGAGCAAGGGGCCCGTGGACCCCCAGCTGGGAGCCCCTGATTGAGAGTTTACACAGGAGGGTGTGGGAAACGTGGGTGAGAGAGGTCAGAGGAGAATGGCCGGACTGGTTCAAGCTGACAGGAAGGCGACAGCGATTGAAACAACCACACGTTACAACAGCGGTGCGCGGACAAGCATCTCTGAATGGACGGCGCGTCGAACTTTGAAGTGGACGGGCTGACAGTGGCAGAAGGCCATGAACATACACTCGGTGGCCACTTTGTTAGGTACAGGAAGTACCGAATAAAAAGCGGCCATTGGGTGTTTACAGTGAAGCTATCCCTGCATTTCTGAAAATCTTAAGCCTCCAACCTGTAAACCCAATCCCGCTGTGGCTTTTCCAAGGAAAGACTCCCCCCAACCGTCCAACGAGCTCAGCCCCAACATCTACTCACCAGAGGGTGGTGGGGTCACTGCTCTGTCGGCTGAGGTGGTACGATAGGGCGACCAGAAGACCGCAGAACACCGAGAACAGAACAGGCACGTGCTGGGGCTCCCAAGGAACCTGTGTACGGGGAGAGGCAATGGGGGGGGGAGCGTGGGAGAGGAAGACAGGGCAGAAGATGGAGAGGGAGAGGGAGGATTGAGGGAAAGGGAGGAGCAAGAGGGTAGAGAAAGGGAGGTGATAAAGGGTGTAAGGAGAGTGGGGTAGAAAATGGCAGGGGAGACAGGAAGAAATGGGATAGAAAAATGAAGAGGGGACAAAGGGTGCAAGAGGGAGAGAGAGAGTGATGGGTTAGAAAAAGGGAGATGAAATGGGGGAAAGGGATATGGGGTAGGAAATGGAAGAGGAGACAAGGGGGCAGGTGGGAGAGAGATGGGGAAGGAAAAGGGAAAGGGAATGGGGGGACAAGAGGGAGAGAGATGGGAAGGAAAAGGGAAAGAGAATGGGGGGACAAGAGGGAGAGAGATGGGGAAGGAAAAGGGAAAGGGAATGGGGGGACAAGAAGGAGAGAGATGGGATAGGAAAAGGGAAAGGGAATGGGGGGACAAGAGGGAGAGAGATGGGAAGGAAAAGGGAAAGAGAATGGGGGGGACAAGAGGGAGAGAGATGGGGAAGGAAAAAGGAACGGGGGGACAAGAGGGAGAGAGATGGGATAGGAAAAGGGAGAGGAGACAAGGAGGATAAGAGGGAAAGTGTAGAGAAAAGATGACGACAGAGGGAGGATAGACAGAGGGGGGGGGAAGAGAAATCACAATGATAAAAGGTGGCCTCTCTGCCAGTTCAGCTGCCCCAATCAGTGCCAAAGACAGCGATCCAACGAATCCCACTCCACGTTCCCTCTCAACATAGCATATCCATTCACTCTCCTTCCCTCCACCATCATCTTCTCAGTCACTCCTTCAGCCTCTTCCCCGCCCCCAAACCCCATCCCCCCCTTCCCTACCTTCACAGCACCAAAACAGAATCCGTAGAGAAGAGCGGCCACCATAACACTGCGCACAAAGCTGTAGAGGGCTGACACGGGGCTGGTTGTGGCTGCAAAGAGGATGGGGCACAGTCAGCACTGCTGCAGTAAACAGCTTTCAAACCCACCGGCCTCTGTGTCTGACCTGCCAGGCAAAGTGGATCCCCGTCTCACTAGGGGAACGGACATCTCTCTCTACGGGGAACAATTCCAAGAATGGCGCGGCTCCCTTCAGGTGGGTAGGGCCCCCAGAGTCACAACAGATAACCGATCCGGCATGGCGGTTAGCAGATGGAGTGGAGCTGCTACAGTGGTGGATGGCAGAGCAGGTTTGCGGGAATGTGTGAGAGGAGCCCCTGAGGGCCCCGGCCCGTACTGGCTGCAGTTTAGAAGAATAGGGGAGGAGATCATCTCATTGAAACTTATCGTTTGCTGAAAGGCCGAGATAGAGTGGTTGTGGAGAAGATGTTTCCTACAGCGGGCGAGTCTAGGACCAGGGGACACAGCCTCAGAATAGAGGGACGGCCCTTTTAAACCAAGATGAGGAGGAATTTCTATAGCCAGAGGGAGGTGAATCTGTGGAATTCATCGCCACAGACGGCTGTGCAGCCCGGTCATTGGGTACATTTGAGGCGGACGGTGAGAGGTTCTTGATTAATCAGGGCGCCAAAGGTTACGGGGAGAAGAGAGGAGAAGGGGGTTGAGCGAGATAATAAATCAGCCCAACTCTGCTCTATGCTAGATGGTCAAGCGATAGAACAGTGGAGCAGACTCAATGGGCTGAATTTCGGAATTCCACTCCTACGTCTTGTCGTCTTAGGGGTCAAGTGGGCCCCCCAGAGGAGTGGACTAACTTGTCGTACAATGCTTCCCCTTCCCAGTGCCGCCTGCTTCCTTGCGGAGGTTTTGCGTCGGGCGGGGGGTGGTGGGGGGGAGGAAGAGGGGCGGAACCAACGTCAAAGGACATTAAATCACCCGGGTGCGTGTGACTCCGACCGGCGAGCGTCTCGACCTACCGGTGCCCCCGAAGGCGTGCATGTCCAGCTGCTCCAGCAAGTACATGAAGAAAGTGTTGGCTTGAGGCATGAGGCCGACGAGGAAAATGACTGGGAAGCACAGCGTGAAGACTGTAAGGGAAACGACACAGGTCTTAACCACCAGCAGACACACAGTTAAAACTACTACAGAAAGCCCACACCCGGAAAGCAAAGCAAAAAGAAACCTGCGAGTATCTGGGGAAAGAAACGCGATCCAGAGGTCAAACCACACACACAAAATGCTGGTGGAACACAGCAGGCCAGGCAGCATCTACAGGGAGAAGCACTGTCGACGTTTCGGGCCGAGACCCTTCGTCAGGACGATCCAGAGGTCATAGGTTAAGGGGTGAAGGGTGAAAAGTTTCAGGGGAACACTAGGGGCAGCTTCTCTACTCAGAGGGTGCTGAGAGTGTGGAACGAGCTGCCAGCACAAGTGGTACACGCGAGCTCGGTTTCAACGTTGGAAAGAAGTTTGGATAGGTACATGGACATTGGCCGGTGCAGGTCGATGGGACGAGGCAGTTTAAATGGTTTTGACATGGACCAGATGGGACAAAGGGCCTGATTTTGTGCTGCACGTTTCTATGACTCTCAACATCCCAGGTCCAAGTTCTTCGACCTAAAACGTTAACTCTGCTCTTGAGCCACAGATATTTATAAGACTACTGAATGATAAGATGGATCCTTGACCTCACAATCTCCCTTCCACTTTATTGTGAGCCTGCACTGCACTTTCTCTATAACACTTCATTCCGCCTTTCCCTTTATTTTTTTGCCTGCAAGAAAACGAATCTCAGGCTAGAATATACAGACTTTGAAAATAACTCGTGCCAGCTCAATGCACTGATGTGATGAAAGCATCTGGAATGGGGAGAATGCAAAATCCAGTTTTCCCATCATACCCCAGTACAAAGTCAGATCTAGTATCACCGGCATGCGTCGTGAAATTTGTTAACTTAGCAGCAGCAGTTCAATGCAATACATGATAACACAGAAAGAAAATATAAATAAATGAATTACAGGAAGTCCATCTATTAAATTGTTAAATTAAAAAATTGTGCAAAGACAGATATAATACAAAAGAGTAGCGGAATAGTATTCATGGGTTCAACGTCCATTCAGAAATCGGATGGCAGAGGGGAAGAAACTGTTCCTGAATCATTGAGTGTGTGCCCTCAGGCTCCTGTACCTCCTTCCTGAGGGTAACAATGAGAAGTGGGCATGTCCTGTGTGGTGGGGGTCCTTAATGATGGACGCTGCCTTTCTGAGGCACCGCACCTTGGCGATGACTTGGACACTACGTGAGCTGACTAATTTTACGACTTTCTGAAGCTTATTTCAATCTTGTGCAGTAGCCCCCTCCTTCCCCATACCAAACGGTGATGCAGCCAGTCAGAATGCTCTCCACGGTGCATTCGTACAAGTTTTTTGAGTGTTTTAGGTGACAAACCAAATGTCAAACTCCTATTGAAATGTAACTGCATTCCTGCCTTCTTTATAGCTGCACCGCTATGTTGGGACCAGGTTCCATCCTCAGAGATATTGACACCCAGAAACTTGAAACTGCTCACTCTCTCCACTTCAGATCCCTCTATGAAGACTGGTCTGTGCTCCCTCGTCTTACCCTCTCTGAAGTCCACAACCAGTTTTTTGGTCTTACTGACATTGAATGCAAGGTTGTCAAGGTTATATGACAACGATAAAAGAAATTAGTCATGTCTATATTAGGACTTTTTCACTCTACCTCAGTACACATTACAATAATAAACCAATTTACTAGACACTGCCTTGGCCTGTTGAGTGTTTGTTTTTAAGGCAACACATGCAAAATACTGGAGGAACTCAGCAGGTCAGGCAGCATCGATGGAAAAGAGTGAACAGTCACCATTTCGGGCCGAAACTCGTCATCAGGACTGGAAAGGAAGAGAGGAAATTAGAGTAAAAAGTTGAGGGGAGGGAGAGCAAGAAGTACAAGGTGGTAAGTGAAAGGTGAAACTGGGCGAGGGGGAGGAAGTGAAGTGAAAAGCTGGAAGTTGATTGGTGAAGGGACAAAGGGCTGAAGAAGGAATATAAGGTGTTGCTCCTTCAACCTGAGTGTGGCCTCATCGCGATAGTAGACGTGTTGGAATGGGAATGGGAAGTAGAATTGAATGGGTGGCTACCGTAAGATCCCACTTTTTCAGGCGGGCAGAGTGTAGATGCTAAATGGAGGGAATAAATCGGCCAGCAGAAAGAATGCAGGTCTCAGGTTGAGCGAGCTAAGACTTCCCTCTTCGGAGCGAAGGGTGATGAGAGGTGACTGGATAGAGGCATAACAAGACGATCGGAGGCATTAGATCAAGTGGACGGCGAGAGCTAGTGGCAGGAGTGACTCCCTCACGAGTGGAAGAGGGCCTGTCTGAGATACCAAAGGATCGTAGTTTGTTTTGATAAGACTCTAGATCATGGTTCCTTTGGGGCTTTGCAATTGTTTGCGTGGTGGGTGGAAGGTGGGGGGGGGGGAAGAAGAGGGTTGATGCTTTCGCTGCCGCTTATGCTTGGGGAGGGGGAGGTTTCAGGGTTCCAACGTTTCAGTCGTTCATTCTTTGGGGTTCCACCCCACCCCACCGTTTTGAGGATGTCTGTGAAGAGCAAGAACTTCAGGATGTAAACTAAATAGATCCTCTAAATCTATGGTTCAGTGGTTCAATTTAACATCAAAGTAAATGGAGGAAAGCACTGGAGGTGGGGACATCAAAGGTGAGCGCCCCCCCCCCACACAGTGCAGTGGAAGCATGAAATGCCCTGCCAAGGTTGGTGGTCAAAGCAGCTACATTAGGGGCATTTAGGAAACTTTTAGATAGGCAGGTGCACTATAGTGAAATGGAGGGCTCAGTAGGAGGGAAAGGTTGATTGATCTTGAGTCCTGACGAAGGGTCTCGGCCCGAAACGTTGACCGCTCGTTTCCACGGCTGCTGTCCAGCCTGCTGAGCTTCTCCAGCGTGTTGTACATGTTGACTGATCTTCGAGTAGATTAAAAAGTCAGCACAACACTGTGCCCTGTAGATGTACGAAGTAACCGGACCTTATACTGTCTGGAAACGTACAAGGGAGCTGGAAAAATTCAGCGGGTCAGGCGGGAAACAGCCAGACAACATTTCTGACTCCCAGGACTGACATAGAGTCTCGATCCATAATGTCAACTGCTCGTTTCCCTCCACTCAGTCAGTTTCTCTGCGCATGGGTTCAGGTAACAGCACGTCGCAGTCACTTGCGTAGTCACTGATCTGTGGGGGCAGTTGCATGGGGCAGAGGTAGAAATGGTGTGGGGAGTCTGCCTTTGCTGGTACCTATGCGCTGAAAGTGAGGAGAAGTGGTAGTGATTCCCACTGGAGCAGATGAGTTAAAGAGTCAAGATAAGTTGAGGTCAGATATGTCAAAACATAAACACAAAAGATTCTGCAGATGCTGGAAATCCAGACACACACAGACACACCTACCTGTAGGAACCCAGCAGGTCAGGCAGCGTCTATGGAGGGGGATAAACAGTTGATATTTCGGGCTGAGACCCTTCATGAGGACTAGCAGGGTCTCCTTGCAAAACATCAACTGCTTATTCCCCTCCATAGATGCTGCTTGACCTGCTGAGTTCCTCCAGCATTTCGTGTGGTGCAGTGAAATGTGTTATTTGCGTCAGTGACCGACGCAGTCCGAAGACTGTGCTGGGGGCAGGCTGCAGGTGTCTCGCAATTCCAGCATCGACCTGCTAACCCTGACCTGTGTGTCTTTGGAACGTGGGAGGAAACCAGAGCACCCGGAGGAAACCCACACAGTCGCTGAGAGAACACATAAACTCCTTACAGACAGCGACGGTAATTGAACCCATAGCACTGGCGCTGAAAAGCGTTATACTGACCACTGTGTCACCCTAGACGAGTACAAGAGAGAAAGGAATTTGGGGGAGGAGGTACAATGAAGAGGGAGATAGAGAGGGGTGTGAGGGAAAATACTGGCACACAGCGGAGGGCCGTGCAGACACGGTAAAGTTATGACTACAACGTTGCCTGCCCCGAGGCGTGAACTCACCGACCACCACGTCTCTGGCGCAAGCGAAGGACTGGGCTGAGAAGAGAGTGATCCCGTAGAGGCTGATGGGTTGGAGGTGGTTGCTCTGGCTGGCAAAGTCAAAGAGCCAGATCAGCATGCAGCACAGGCAGAAGTAGACCGGGCGGCTGTACGCGATGATCCAGTTGTGTCCCTGGGGAGGGGATGGAGGACAGATGAGTCACGCATGATCATCCCGGCTCACAAGACGACCCGGACAAACCCTGCCTCGTCACCCCAGCCCTCCCGTCCTCGCACCCCCACCACCCCCCAGCCAGATCGATCCAGGAACGATGCCTACGTCACACGGCCAGAGGGACTGGTGACCACAAGGACGCGGAAGGTCCCCCAAGACCCTGAGGGCTCACTCCACTCCGGGGACGTTCTTCAGTATAGCAATGAGTGAGTGAGGCACCGACTCAGGTGCCAGGTCCCTCAGAGGTGAACAGTATTGGATTGGATTGAGGTGCAGTATTACTTTTTGTGTAGTTTAACTTTCCTACCTAGGGCTTGGACAGGTGGAATGCAGTGTAGGGAAGAATATGGTCATACATTGTGGCAGAAGGAATAAAATTGTGGACTATTTTGTAACCGGGAAGCAAACTTGATATCAGAGGTGCAGAGGGACTCGTGCAGGATTCCCTAAAGTTTAACCTGCAGATTGATGATATGGTGAGGAAGGCAAATCCATTGTTAGCATTCATTCTGAGAGTACCAGAGCAAGGATGCATTGCCGAGGCTTTATCATGCCTACGCCTGGAGGGTTGTGAGCAGTGTTGGGCCCTTTATACAAGAAAGGATGCTCTGGCATTGGAGAAGGTCACGAAAATGATCCCAGCTATGAGAGGGTTCATGTGTGAGGAGCCTTTGATGACTCTGGTCTTGTACTCGCTGGAGTTTAGAAAAATGAAGAGGTGGTCTCATTGAAACCTACTGAATATTGAAAGGACGCGGTGTCTCCTGTGGTGGGGGAGTCTAGGACCAGAGGGCACTGCCTCAGAATAGCAGGACGTCCCTTAAGAACAGAGATGAGGAGGAATTTCTTTAGCTAGAGAGTGCTGAATCTGTGGACTTCATTACCACAGGCAGCGGTGGGGGCTTAGTCATTTGGCATACTTTGAACGTAGGTTGACAAGTTCTTAACTGGTAACGGCATCAAAGGTTATGGGGAGAAGGCAGAAGAATAGGTTTAAGAGGGCTAATAAAACAGCCATGATGGAATAGCAGAGGAGACTCAATGGCCTAATTCTGCTCCCATGTCTCATAGTGTACGCTTGCATTTTAATAAAACCACCTACGTAATGCAACCCATCAGTGAATTTTCCCAGTAGTTACAGAACAGTCGCTTCTATCTTTTTTCCAGAAGCTTCTCTCTCAGGCGTCGCACTGTTTGCATCTGGTTACTTTACGGGTCATTTTGCTCATCTCCAGTCTAAGTATGAGACCACCTAGACTTCCTTCGTTCCCTCAGCACCTCTTTCCTGCTTGGTTTCCGTTCTTGTCGTACTCAATAAAACAACAATAAGCAACAAGCTTTATGCCTCGTGCTCGACTTCTGAAGAACTTTTGGAACACAAAAGCAAAAATCCTTCGGACCCAGCACCTGTAAGCTCCCCTTGGCCACGAAAAACGTGGAGGTGTAGGCCCCAGGCAAAATATACTACTCTTCCCTTCTGTCACAGGAGGCTTATTCAGCATTATCTTATTAAAATACTACAGTATTCTACAATTCACAGTCTTTGCATTCCGTATCACAGTTGTTGGAAACCATGTTTTAGTTTAACACTTTATATAAGATTTGTACTTTTTAAAACAAACTCATGTATTTTTCACATCCACTGGCAAAAACCCTACAGCAGCTAAACTAACGGTTTGTCACATTTCTCATTTTTCATTGGTTAATTATTAGCACATGATGCAATTGTTTTAAATATGTAGCCCATTAACTATTTTTATCTAAGGAATTTCCTCATCTTAACTTTAAGAGTGATGGATTTTTCAGTGGTGCCATTTTATAGCATTCTTTGCCATTCATTAACCTCTTAGCATCGTTTCTTAGTTCTTTAATTTGTTTGTCCTCTAAAATAAACGATCGCTAGAATTGGGACCATTCGTTGTTCCTGACTCCACAAAGAATGCCAAGGATCAAAAAAAAAATTAACAGAGACTCAACACAGTCATCGCTATCCAGAGCACTCGAGCCCCGGCGGGGGTCACCAGTCCCAAAGAGACCCCCCCAGTGTACCCATGGGTACCGCATGCTCCTTCTCCAGTGACGCACAGGCACCAGAACCAGTATTATCTCCCTCCACTGGCGCCTAGTCAGTATCCCACGAGCGAGCGCACAACCTCGCTCTGCGCAGCGCAGTCCTTGCACAGAAGGGAGTCACTTCATCGATCGCAAGGTTGTGGAAGGCCGCGCGGACAGGACGCATTATATCGTGCGTCGGCAAGTACTCACGTGCATAGGGGATGCGGCATCGGGTTGAACGCTCTGCAAAACAAATACGCAGCACAATCAGTACAAGAGGCTCCCAACGGCCTCTCCTCTCCTCTCCTGTGCGATGGTCGTTAGGAGGGAGTGCAGTTAATTTATTCTATGTATAAGAGAGCGAAATCTAGATAGAGGCATAAGCAAAAGGACCAGCAGAAATAAAGTACACATTGCCTGGGGGATCCAAAATGCTCCACGGTTATCATCAGTCAGACGTACAACAGAATTGGAATGAAGCATCGAGGGAGAGTTACAATGCACGGCCCGGTACTCCGAGTGGGATGCAGGATTCAGAAGGGCGGGTGCAGGTTTCCCAAAGCTTGTGCATCACTCCGCAACGAGGAAGTAGGCAGGAAGATACTAGCACGGATACAGCAGTGAAAACAAGGAGGAAAAAAAAATCTGCAGACGCTGGAAATCCGAGCAACAGACACAAAATGCTGGAGGAACTCAGCAGGCCAGGCGCAGCTAGGGAAACAGTACAGAAACATCGGCTTTTACACTTTTCCATGGAATCTGAATGCCTGCTGAGTTCCTCCAGCACTGTGTGTTACAGATGAGGAGAATGGGAAAAGAAGTGGGAAGTGGAATACCGAGTCGGGAGGTGTATGGTTACGCACTTTGTTAGAAGAAATAAAAGCAAGACTATATTTTCTATATGGAAAGAAACTTCAAAAACCTAAAGGTGCAAAGGATTTGGGAGTCCTCATGGAGGATTCACTGAAGTTGACTCTGTGGTGAGGAGGGAAAAAGCGATGTTAGCATTCAGATCGAGAGGACTAGAATATAAAAGCAAGGGATGTAACGTTGAGGCTTTATAAGGCACTGGTGAGCAGTTTTGGGCCCCTTATCTTATTTGCTGACATTGGAGAGGATTCAGAGGAGGTTCACGAGAAAGATTCTGGGACTGAAAGGGTTACCACGTGTCGATTAACTAATGGCCTCAGGTCTGACCTAATTAGAATTCAGAAGAGTGAGAGGGGTGGATCTCACTGAAACATGTAAGATTATTAAGGGATTGGACACACTAGAGGCAGGAAACATGTTCCCAATGTTGGGGGAGTCCAGAACCAGAGGCCACAGTTTAAGAATAAGGGGTGGGCCATTTAGAACGGAGTTGAGGCAGAACTTTTTCACCCAGAGAGTTGTGGATCTGTGGAATGCTCTGCCTCAGAAGGCAGTGGAGGCCAATTCTCTGGATGCTTTCAAGAAAGTTAGATGGAGCTCTTAAAGACAGCAGAGTCAAGGGATACGGGGAGAAGGCAAGAACGGGGTACTGATTGTGGATGATCAGCCATGATCACAGCGAATGGCGGTGCTGGCTCGAAGGGCCGAATGGCCTACTCCTGCACCTATTGTCTATTGAAGCCTATCGAATATTGAAAGGGCATGACAGTGTAGATTTGGAGAGGATGTTTCCTATAGTGGGGGAGTCTAGGACCAGAGGGCACAGTCTCAGAACAGAGGGGCGTCCATTTAGAATGGAGATGACGAGGAATTTCTTTAGCCAGAGGGTGGTGAATCTGTGGAATTTGTTGCCACAGGCAGCTGTGGGGGCCGAGTGAATGGGTACATTTAAGGCAGAGGTTGATAGGTTCTTGAACGGCCAGTGCATGAAGGGTTGCGGAGAGAAGGCAGGAGATTGAGGCTGAGAGGAAAATGGATCAGCTGTAACAAAACGGCCCAATTCTGCTCCTATATCTTATGGTCTTAATGTGTGCTGTGTGAGACTGTATGGTTGCACTCTGGCCTCAGAAGAATGAGGTTTCATTCAGCTGTGTTGATGTGTGGTTGAATGACAATTAAACTGGAACAAAATTCTAAACGGAGATTGCCAAGTTACATCGCATGTCTTGGGCAGGGGCAAGGAGGGTCGGAAGCTGGCTCCGGAGTGAACGTCGGGCGCAGGCGTTACCTTGAGCAGCGAGTACTGGCAGCTGGCGATGACGAGGCAGAACTGGAATACCCAGATGTCCCGGAAGAAGCCTTCGAGCAGCAGCATGAAGCCCAGGAAAGCGACCAGCGCTGCCAGGCCGACAGCCACCACGTTCTCAAAGGCCTGCCGGTTTCTGCGAGCAACACAAGACGAGGAGAGTGGGTGAGCGCGCCACGCCGGGGAGTCAGACACGCAAGAGAGTCCGCGGATGCTGGAAATCAGGAGTAAAATACGGACGGTACTGAAGCAACCGCACCCGATGTTTGGACGGGTTAATCGCCGGGCCGAATCGGAAAGGACGGGTACAGGCCAAATCGAGATGGCGGGGACCAGGCCTCAGAGGGCATCGAAGCAACCGAACCCAGTGTTTGCACAATTTAGGCACCGGGCCAGATCGAAAAGGTCAGGGTGTCGGGGCCCGAGGCGAGGGATGGGCTGGTTCAGATCACTGCTCCACTCTGTGTTGAACTAAGGGTCTGTGGACTTCAGTTCACAACACCATTCGCTTGCATGATTTATAGTTTGTGTGATTTGGTTACTTTTCTTTCTGAACGTTGGGTGTTTAAGTGTCTTTTTTTTTTAAATGGGTTGCTTTGAGTTTCCTTGTTTCGTGGCTGCCTGTTAGGAGACGAGTCTCAGGGTTGTATAATAAATACACTTTCAACTTTGAACAAAATGCTGGAGGAACTCAGCAGGTCAGGCAGCATCTATGGAGAGAAACAAACCGTCAGCTTCATGCCTCGGTGGAGGGTCTCGGTCTGAAACGTCGACTGTTTATTCCTCCCCATAGCTGCTGCCTGACCTGCTGAGTTCCGCCAGCGTCTTGTGTGTGTTACGTGTGGGCAGAGGGTCAGGGGGAGGAGAGTGGATGGGAAACGATACAGACAGGGAGCAAAGAGGGTTGAAGCATTGGGAAAGCAGCCGGGGAGCTTAAAATAGACCTGGAATTAAGAAAGTGGTTGTGATCAAGTTCTGAGACCAAACGGTCTCAGATGTTCTTTAGGGAAGGAAATCCCCCATTTTCGCCCAGTCTAGGCCGAAATGTAACTCCAACAAAAAAAAAATGGGACAATGCTGGAAACAGGTCAGGCAGCATCAGAGGACAGCCAATAGAGTCAGAGTTCCACAGCACAGAAAGAGGCCCTTCGGCCCAGATCATCCATACTGACTCATGGCCAGTTGCATAGCAGCAACCCAGCCCTTCTCTACACGTTTGAGCCAATAACGATCGACAGCAGACACCTCAGAGCTCTGGACAGGCAGGCGCCACCAAAGTTGCCCCTAAAACACCTGCCGGCAGGGCAAGCAAATCAATCCTCTCCTGGACAACATCACTGGTACATCGGACTCCTAACACAAGACTTGAGCTCTGTTGGCACAAGGATTTAACCAGGTAGACACAGGAACCATTTCAAAAGCATTCACAACGTTTCCCTGGGAAAGGGTAACAACTTCATCAACTTCTGGGGAATTCCTGGCCTTTTGACTGCTCAAAATCAGGTTTAACATCACCGGCATGTGTCGTGAAATTTGTTAACTTTGCGGCAGCAATACAATGATAATATAGAAAGCTAAAGAAAAAAAGGGGGGGAAAGAAAATAAATGTATCAATTACACTCTGTGTCTGACCGCGGGAGTGTGTGATGGGACGGTGTGGAGGGATTTTCACTCTGTGTCTGACCCCGGGAGTGTGTGATGGGACGGTGTAGAGGGAGCTTCACTCTGTGTCTGACCGCGGGAGTGTGTGATGGGACGGAGTGGAGGGAGTTTCACTCTGTATCTGACCCCGGGAATGTGTGATGGCACGGCGTTGAGGGAGCTTCACTCCGTGTCTGACCCCGGGAGTGGGTGATGGGACAGTGTGGAGGGAGATTCACTCTGTGTCTGACTCCGGGAGTGTGTGATGGGACGGTGTGGAGGGAGTTTCACTATGTGTCTGACCCCGGGAGTGTGTGATGGGACGGTGTGGAGGGAGCTTCACTCTGTGTCTGACCCAGGGAGTGTGTGATGGGACGGTGTGGAGGGAGCTTCACTCTGTGTCTGACCCGGGGAGTCTGTGATGGGACGGTGCGGAGGGAGCTTCACTCTGAGTCTGACCCCGGGAGTGTGTGATGGGACGGTGCGGAGGGAGCTTCACTCTGAGTCTGACCCCGGGAGTGTGTGATGGGATGGTGTGGAGGGAGTTTCACTCTGTCTGACCCCAGGAGTGTGTGATGGGACGGTGTGGAGGGAGCTTCACTCTGTGTCTGATTCCTGGAGTGTGGAGGGAGCTTCACTCTGTGTCTGACCCCGGGAGTGTGTGATGGGACGGTGTGGAAGGAGCTCCACTCCGTGTCTGACCCCAGGAGTGATCATAAACCTAATTCTGATTCTGCGGGGCACGGCAGTGGAGGTGGTTGTGGGGGGTGGTGTGTGGGGGAACGTTGCGGGGTGCTACTGGGACCCAACCCATCTCACCTGTCCAGCAAGGCCAGCAAAGCCAATCGATCGTAGCGAATCCGTGTCCACTTCCAGGGCAGCAGCCAGAACTTGTAATACTGCTTGTTCCTGGTTTTCTCCTCTATCATCAGTGTGTTCTCCTGCGACTCGTGCAGCGATTCCTGGTCCAGAAAATCCAACTGGGAACGTTAAAAAGAAAAGCAGCCATTATCCGATTGAGGCCTTGATTTGCCATTAGGCTTCTGAACAGACCGTGAACCAACCCATGGACACGAGTCACCCAGCAGGTGTACCTGCTTGTTAAATATCTAATCAGCCAGTCACGTGGCAGCAACAAAGCATAAAAGCATGCCGACATGGTCAGGAGATTCAGCTGTTATTCAAACCAAACATCAGAATAGGGATCTAAGTGACTTTGACCGTGGAATGATTGTTGGTGCCAGACAGGGTGGTCTGAGTATCTCAGAAACTGCTGTTACCCTTGGAATTTTTTTCTTTTTTTTTTGCATGTGCAATCTCAAGAGTTTACAGAGAATTGTAATAAAAACATATAGCCAGGGGGCAGCTCAGCGGGTGAAAACACCTTGTTAATGAGGGGGGTCAGAGGAGAATGGTTCAAACTGACAGGAAGGCGGCAGTCACTCAAACAAACATGTTACAACAGTGGTGTGCAGAAGAGCATCTTGGAATGCACAACACACCAAACCTTGAAGTGGCTGGGCTACAGCGTTCGGTGGCCATTTTATTATGTACCTCCACTAATAATGTGGTGTCTGAGTGCATCTTTCTTACTGTAATTTATAGTATCTTTTACGTATCGCGCTCTACTGCCGCTGCAAATCAACGCGTTTGACGACAGTCGTCGGTGATGTCAAACCTGAATCAGACTTTGCCTTCAGCTGTCTGAGAACAGAGAGAAAGAGCGATCTGGCAAATTACCTCGAACTGTTCCCACCCAGTAGTGATGGGATCAAAGCAGGGCTGAAGGGGCTATTTTGCGAGGAGCAGGGGCTGGCTTGGAGATTGGCAGAGAACTGAGTACAGAAGGCTCATGTAATCAAGGTGATTTAGGTGAACAGAGAAACCGATCAGAGTGGGGAAAAAGAGCACCCAATTCCACTGCTGGGATAGTTTGGAGTAAAGGGAAAATTATCGTAACATCTGTCCTCTTCTCTCTTCCCCCCACCTGATCCACTCAGCTCTTCTTACACCCTACCCCAGCACCCTGCTCGTTTCTCCTCTTCCATTCACCCACACTCTCCTCTCATTGGGCCCCCTCTCCTCACTGTCCCCATCTGCCCTTTATTTTTCCAGAAAAACTACAACAAACTCTGCGCAGAAAAATACACAAAATACAAAACCAAGTACTTCTAACAAGGCAGCAAACTAATTCAAATTAAAATATGATTACCACTCTCTATTAAAGTCAATTTGTCGTGGGGGGGGAGGGGGGATCATTTCCAGAAACACCCCACTGTATCCGTAGTGACCGCCATGCTCCCTCTCCAATGCCAGCAGGCACAAATGGCCACCCTGGCCAGACCCAGTGGCAAAGCCACCAGTATCTCCCCCAAGCCACATGTCCTCTTGCATGGAGGCTGAAGTTCAACCTGCACCCGAGGAGTCTTCAGATATTCAAAAAAAGGGGCTGCAGCATTTAAATGTGATACCCTGACTCCTCCCAGAAGTAGAATGGACAAGTTGATGTGTTGTCTATGACCCCATCTGCCCTCACCAGCTCCTTTATTTTGGTTTCATGCTCCACCTTATCAGCTCCTACCACTTGCAGTGGTACTATCCTTCCTACCACTAGCACCTCTACCCATCACTTCCCAGCCTCTGTCACTATCCCCACTCTCCCCTCCTCCACCCGTCCATCACCTCCCAGCCTCTGTCACTATCCCCACTCTCCCCTCCTCCACCCGTCCATCACCTCCCAGCCTCTGTCACTATCCCCACTCTCCCCTCCTCCACCTGTCCATCACCTCCCAGCCTCTGTCACTATCCCCACTCTCCCCTCCTCCACCCGTCCATCACCTCCCAGCCTCTGTCACTATCCCCACTCTCCCCTCCTCCACCCGTCCATCACCTCCCAGCCTCTGTCACTATCCCCACTCTCCCCTCCTCCACCTGTCCATCACATCCCAGCCTCTGTCACTATCCGCACTCTCTCCTCCTCCACCCGTCCATCACATCCCAGCCTGTCACAATCCCCACTCTCTCCTCCTCCACCCGTCCATCACCTCCCAGCCTCTGTCACCATCCCCACTCTCCCCTCCTCCACCCGTCCATCACCTCCCAGCCTCTGTCACTATCCCCACTCTCTCCTCCTCCACCCGTCCATCACATCCCAGCCTCTGTCACCATCCCCACTCTCTCCTCCTCCACCCGTCCATCACCTCCCAGCCTCTGTCACAATCCCCACTCTCTCCTCCTCCACCCGTCCATCATCTCCCAGCCTCTGTCACTATCCCCACTCTCTCCTCCTCCATCTGTCCATCACCTCCCAGCCTCTGTCACTATCCCCACTCTCCCCTCCTCCACCAGTCCATCACCTCCCAGCCTCTGTCACTATCCGCACTCTCCCCTCCATTTGTCCATCACTTCCCAGCCTCTGTCACTATCCCCACTCTCCCCTCCTCCATCTGTCCATCACCTCCCAGCCTCTGTCACTATCCCCACTATACCCTCCTCCACCTGTCCATCACCCCTCCTCACCTGGATCCACTCATCGCCTCCCAGCCTCTGTCACTATTCCCTCTCTCCCCTCCTCCACTCCTCCCCCTCACCTCTTCATACTGCCCATCTCCCTTCTATCTTCTAGTCCAGGTGAAGGGCCTTCACCCAAAACATCAACTGCACACTTTCCTCCACAGACGCTGCCCGACCCACTGAGTTCCTCCAGCAGGTTGCTTGCTGCTCCAGATTTTAACGGCCCCAGATCGCATGTGTTGTCACTGTAAAATTAACCACCCAGCTGACCCAACAAACCTTTCCCGCCCATCGTTCAGAGGGGTGGGGGCAGTTCTTCACTCAGAGGGCAGATGAAACACCCCCACATCCCCAAAACGCCAAGCCCAAAACTACCAAGGCTGTAGGTCACTGGGACACAGGAAAAGCTCAGGGTGGCAGGATCTCACTGGTGGGGTGGCATCAGGAGGTCAACGAGACGAAGTTAGAAAAGCACAGGAGGCGCTGAAAGCTGGAGCACGGCCCAAAAGGGATCGCTGGCCTCATCTCGTGTAACAGTCACTGTGCTCGATTTAGCAACTGGCAGAGAGATGCTCCCTTAATGCACCAAAGACCAGGATTTAGTCCTCAACTCCGGGTGAGGTCTTTGAACATACACCCTCATTGGGTACACTCAAAGCGAAAGGAGGCAGTTCCTTGATTAGTACGGGGGTTAAAGGCACAGGGAAGGAAAGGGGTTGAGAGGGATAATAAAATCAGCCATTACCGAATGGTGGAGCAGACTCGATGGGCCGAGTGGCCCATCATTGGTCTTATACAGCCAAGCGGGGTCTCCTGGGTGTGCCGGTTTTTCCAGCATCCGAAAGACGTGGGTCAGTTGGCCACCGTGAACTGCTCCCAGTGTGTGGGTGAGAGGTAGAACGCGGAGGGAGTTGACAGGACTATCGGAAGAGTAATATGGGAATTATCTAGCATCCGAGTAAATGGGCTGAAGGGCCAGCTTGCCTGCTACATCTTCCTATCGTCGGCCCGACGCGAGTCATGTTACATGCCATATGTGTGAGTACCTGTCCCATGTCACGATCTACACGGTGAGCCCAACGTCACGGCGTACGGAGGACAGGATGAAGGAATAGAGATTTGTCTCGTGTGTCGAAACATGCAGTGAGATGCATCGCTCGTGTCAACGACCCACACGGTCCAAAGGTGTGCTGGGGGCAGCCCACAAGTGTCGCTATGTTCCGTGCCAACACAGCACGCCAACCCTAACTCACATCTTTGGAATGAGCTTCCACACAATCACGGGGAGACAGCGGAGGGAACTGAACAACCTTCTGATCACTGGCGCTAGGATCTACAAGGGCTGGGAGAAGTACATCAGTTCACTTGTCTGTGTTCTGCATCGGCGTTCACCTTCCGCCCCAGGTCTCGATCCAACTTGCCGGGCTGGTGTCAGAGACGGACGGGTGGCAGTGGAGGGGTGAGTGCCACGGCGGAGGGGTAGTGTGGCATCCGCAGAGGGGACACCATGGTACCTGTTGTTCAGTTGTTAAGTCGAGTCTGACTCTTTGTGAGGTTCATAGGGTTCCCATCACAAGATATGGTAATATCTTACTTCCACACAGATACTACCGCTGCCCAGGTTGGGACCTGGCTGGGTTTGAACCCAGGACCTTCTGCCTTCTGGACCTTCTGGACCTTCAGTCCAGTGCTGATGCCACTGCACCACCAGCCAGCCCATGGTACTTATACCCCGGGTATTAATCACCTCAATCTGCCCTCTTGGAGAGGCCAATTCTCCTGATGCCAACACGCATCCTCAGCCAACATCACTTGCAAATGGTCCATCTGCTCAACTCTACAACCATCAGGCTCCTGAGCCAGAGCAGACGACTTCAATCAGTGCTGTGAACTGATTCTACAACCTGCACCCTCACTTTTAAAGCACGCTTTACGATCAGCATCGTCATTTTGTGCCGTGGCGTACGACGTGGGCCATCACCGTCTTATCTGTGACCGTGACCGTTCCTGGCAGACATTTCTACAGAAGTGATTTGCCATAGCCTTCTTCCGGGCAGTGTCCTTACAAGGCAGGTGACCCCCAGACATTATCGACACTCTTCTGGGGCTGACCTCAGTGGTCGCGTAACCTGGACTCGTGATCTGCACCGGCTGCTCATATAACTGTCCACCACCTGCTCCCACAGCTTCACGTTACCCTGATCTGGGGGCCTAAGCAGACGCTACCCCCTGCCCAAAGATGAACTGCCGGCTAGCGGATGGAAGGAGTGCCTCACACCCCCTTTGGTAGAGATGCATCTCCACCTGGCCACTCATTATTCCTACTACTTATGTTCATTTGCAGTTTTTCTTCCTTTGCCATTGGTGTTTGTCAGTCTGTCTGTACGATCCTTTGTAGAATTCTATTGTAATAATCAACAAAAAAAAACACTGGAGAAGCTCAGCAGGTCAGGCAAAATCATGATAATAGGCCTCGGCCTGAAGTGTCAACTATTCATTCTTCTCAAGATGGTGCCTGACCTGCTGAGCTCCTCCAGCTTTTGGTGCTCCATCTGGAGAATCTCTTGGCTTAGCATAAAGCAAGGATTCCCAACCTTTTTTTCAAAATGCCATGGACCAATGTCATTAAGCAAGGTGGCTGTGGACCCCAGGCTGGGAACCCCTGGTGTAAAATCGTGGCTGATGGTCAGCACTGGTTTCATAGGGAAGGGGGCCTGCTTTGGTGCCATCTCTCAGTATGACTACGCACTTCCACAAAAGAGAAGCCCCAGGTTTCCAGCATGTCCTGTTTATTACTTATTGTAATGCCTGCACTGTTTTTGTGCACTTTATGCAGTCATGTGTAGGTCTGTAGTCTAGTGTAGTATTCTCTGTGTTGTTTTTTTACGTAGTACAGTCTAGTTTTTGTACTGTGTCATGTAACACCATGGTCCTGAAACACATTGTCTCATTTTTACTATGTACTGTACCAGCAGATATGGTCGAAATGACAATAAAAATGACTTGACTTGAACTTGTGTTTAAAAGCCTACTGTATTTCCATAAGACCATAAGATATAGGGAGAAGAATTAGGCCATTTGGCCCATCGAGTCTGCTCTGCCATTCCATCATTTTCCCTCTCAGCCCCGATCTCCTGCCTTCTCCCTGTATCCCTTTATGCCCTGCCCAGTCAAGAATCTGTCAACCTCTGCCTTAAATATACATAAAAACTTGGCCTCCACAGCTGCCTGTGGAACGAATTCCACAGACTGACCACCCTCTGGCTAAAGAAATTCCTCTTCATCTCTGTTCAAAAAGGACACCCCTCTTTTCCGAGGCTGTGCCCTCTGGTCTTAGGCTCTCCCACCAAAGGAAACATCCTCTCCATCAAGGCCTTACAACATTTCATAGGTTTCAATGAGCTACTCGAGCCGTCAAAAGCTCGTCATACGGGTTGTGGAGCCCTTGAAAGTGAGATTTGAAGGTTGTTCAGTCAGTTCAGAGCTGAGGTGAGTGAAGCATCATGCTTGGCTCCCAACGACAGTGGACTCTTCGACAAGGTCAAGGAACTCAGGGGCCTGAGCAAGGGTAAAAGCAAACAGAAGACACGGCTTGGTGCTGTTACCTCAGGAATTTCCATTGGGACCCTGCGGACCTGCATTCCCTGCAGTACGACCGGCCGGGGTTGGAGGAGATGTATCCCATCGGGCGCGTCGGCCGAGGTGAAACTGGAAGAGTGGGAATGGTGATCCCTGGATTTCCGACAAAAGGGAGAAAGAGTACAGTCAACAAAACTAGAATCGGTCAAAGTGTCAGAAGCACTCGGGCCCTGCTGTGCTGTGTGTAACACAGAGGGAGTACTGGACCATCAGAGGCGCTGTCTTCAGATGATCCCTAGACTCTCTATAGAACGTAGAACATCACAGCACAGTACAGGTCACAATGGTGTGCCTGCCCCAAGATCAATTTAACCCTTCCCTCCTACGTAACCCTCCATTTTTGTATCAACAGAACACCTGCTTCGGGACACGTTTCAAAATCCCCGTGGTTGCTCGAAGATGGGCAATGGGGCTCCCCAAGGTTCCTGAGCCAAACGATCGTCCCCAGTTATGTGGATCTTGCTGTGTAGCAGTCGCACCCAACCTAGAATGCAACAGCGTTGGCGAACTTCTGGGAATGCCCAAGCATCAATAATGCGCTGGCTCGAACAGTAAGGTGCAGCGCACGAGCACTGCGGGGGAGTGGTTCCCGAACTGCGGGACACCTCCGGAGGGTGCACTGGAGAAACCACTCCAACCGCAGACTGGGGTGGACGAGGGGAAAGGGGACAAAGAAATGGCAGGCCAACCGAGTAGGCATTTTGCAACAGTCTTCACTCTCGACATTAGCAGAATGACAGAGAGAAGAGGAGAATGTGGGGGGGGGGGGGGGCAGGAGTGAGTGTAGTTGCTGTTAGTAAGGAGATGGTGCTTGGGAAGTTGAAAAGCCTGAAGGTAGATAAGTCACTTGGACCGGATGGACTGAAAGAGATTGTGGACATTAGCAATGATAACAGATTCTGAATGGTTGCCGAGGACTGGAAAATTGCAAGTGTTACCCCACTCTTTAAGAAGGGAGAGAGGAAGAAGAAAGAAAATTATAGGATAGTTAGCCTGACTTCAGAGGTTGGAAAGCTGTTGGAGTCTATTATTCAGGGTGAGGATTTGAGGTACTTGGAGGCACGTGACAGAACAGGCCAAAGTCGGCACGGCTTTCTAAAGGGGATATCTTGCCTGACAAACCTGCTGGGATTCTTTGAGGAAATAACAGGCAGGATAGACAAAGGAGAGTCAGTGGGTGTTGTCTATTTGGATTTTCAGAAGGCCTTTGACAAGGTGCCACACATGAGCTGCTTGGTAAATCCCATGGTATTATGGGAAAGGTACCTGCATTGAGTGGCAGGTGGCAAAGAGTGGGAACAAGGGAGCCTTTTCTGCTTGGCTTTCGATGACTAGGGGTGTTCCACAGGGATCAGTATTGGGACCATTTCTTTTTATGTTGTCTGTCAACGATATGGTTGAAGGAATTGATTGTTTAGTGGCCAAGTTTACAGCTGATACGAAGACAGGTGGAAGGCAGGTAGTAGAAAGATAGAAAACCTGCAGCACACTACAGGCCCTTCGGCCCACAATGCTGTGCCGAACATGTACTTGCTTTAGAAATTACCCAGGGTTACCCATAGCCCTCTATTTTTCTAAGCTCCATGTACCTGTCCAGGAGTCTCTTAAAAGACCCTATTGTATCTGCCTCCACCACCGTCACCGGCAGCCCATTCCAAGCACTCACCAGTCTCTGCGTAAAAAACTTACCCCTGACATCTCCTCTGTGACGACTTCCAAGCACCATAAAACTGTGCCCTCTCGGGCTAGCCATTTCAGCCCTGGGGAAAAGCCTCTGACTATCCACACGATCAATGCCTCTCATCATCTTACACACCTCCATCAGGTCACCTCTCGTCCTCCACCGTTCCGAGGAGAAGTGCTGAGGAAACAGGGTGACCGCAGAAGGACGTAGATTGGGGGAAACGGGCAAAGTGGCAGATGGAATATAGTGTATGATCTTGCATGGTCATGCACTTTGATAGAAGGAATAAAGGCGTGGAGTATTTTCTAAATGGGGAGAAAATTCAAAGCTCAAGAGGTACTGAGGGACTTGGGAGTTCTTGTGCGCATTCCCTAAAGATTAACTAGTGGTAAGGAAGGCAAATGCAATCATAGTATTCATCTCAAGAGGACTAGAATACAAAAACAACGACGATTATTGCTAAGGTGTTATAAGGCACTGGTCTGGCTGCATTTGGAGTAGGAAAGCAGTTTTGGCCCCTTATCCAAGGAGGGATGTGTTCGCATTGGAGAGTTCAGAGGAGACCGATCCCAGAAATAAAAGGGTTAACATTACAGGACACTTGACGGCTATGGATCGCTGCTCGGTGCTCGCTGGAGTTTAGAGAAATGGTGGGGGGGTGGGGGAGAGGATTAATCTAATTGAAACACTCAAACATTGAAAGGTGGATATGGAGAAAATGTTTCCTATAATGGAGGGAGTCTAGGCCCAGAGGCAGAGCCCCAGAATTGAAAGATGTCCATTTAGAACAGAGAGGAGGAAAAATTACTGTAGACAGAGGGCGATGGTTCTGTGGAATTCTTTGCTGTGCCACCCAAGTCATTGGGTACTTTTATGGTGGGGATTCACAGGTTCTTGATTAACCAGGGCATCAAAGTTTACGGGGAGAAATCGGGAGAATGGGGTTGAGAGGGAAATGGATCAGCCATGATGAAATGGGGAATCGGACCCAATGGACTGAATGGCCTAGTTCTGTTCCTAGGCTTTAAGACCATAAGACATGCGAGCAGAATCAGGCTATTCAGTCCATCGAGTATGCTTCGCCATCTCATCATAGCTGATCCCAGATCCCCCTAAACCTTGCCTTCTCACCATATCCTTTGATGCCCCAACCAATCAGGAAGTGATCAACTTCCGCCTTAAATATACTCAAAGACTTGGCCTCCACCGCAGTCTTTGGCAGAGCATTCCACAGATTCACTACTCTCTGGCTAAAAATATTCCTACTTAACCTTGTTCTGAAAGGTCGCCCCTCAATTTTGAGGCTGTGCCCTCTGGTTCTAGATACTCCCACCATAGGAAACAGCCCCCCAAGATCCACCCTATTTGGTCCTTTCAACATTCGGTAGGTTTTAATTAGATCAACTGCATTCTTCTAAATTCCAGTGAGTACAGGCCCAAAGCTGCCAAACACTCCTCATATGTTAACCCTATCATTCCCAAAATCATCCTCGTGAACCTCGTCTGTACTCTCTCCAATGACAACATATCCTTTGAGATATGGGACCCAAAACTGTTGACAATACTCCAAGTGTGGCCTGACTAGTGTCTTATAAAGGTTGGGCATTATCTCCTTGCTTTTATATTCTATTCCCTTTAAAATAAATGGCAACATTTCATTTGCCTTCTTTACCACAGACTCAACCTGTAAATTAACCCTCTGGGAGTCTTGCACGAGAACTCCTAAGTCCCTCTGCACCTCTGATGTTTGAACCTTCTCCCCATTTAGTTAACAGTCCGCACTATTGTTCCTTTTACCAAAATGCATCATCGTACATTTCCCTACACTGTATTCCAACTGCCACTTCTTTCCTATTCTTCCAGCTCCTGCTGCAATCGCAATGCTAGCTCAGCACTATCTACCCCTCCACCTATCCACAAACTTTGCACAAAGCCATCAATTCCATTATCTAAATCACTGACAATGTGAAAAGTAGCGGTCCCAATACTGACCCCTGAGGAACACCACTAGTCACCAGCAGCCAACCAGAAAAGGCCCACTTTTATTCTCACTTACTGCCTCCTGCCTGTCAGCCATTCCTCTATCCGTGCCAGCATCTTTCCTGTAACACCATGGGATTTTATCTTGTTAAGCAGCCTTCTGAAAATCCAAGTAAATGAAATCCATGGCCTCTCCTTTGTCCACCCTGCTTGTTACTTCCTCGAAGAACTCTAACAGATTTGTCAGGCAAGATTTCCCCATACAGACTTTGATTTATTTTATCATTGGTCTCCAAGTACTTCGAAACCTCATCCCTAATAATAGACTCCAACACTTTCCCAACCACTGAGGTTAGGCTAACTGGCCTATAATTTCCTTTCCTCCCTTCTTAAGGAGTGGAGTGACATTTGCAATCCTCCATTCCTCTGGGACCATGCCAGAATCAGGTGATTCCTGAAAGATCATGACCAATGCATCCATTATCTCTTCAGCAACCTCTCTCAGGACTCCGGGATGTAGTCCATCTGGCCCAGGTGACTTATCCACATTACAACATTAGAGTTTGCCTAGCACTTTTCCCCTTTGTAATAGCAATGGCGCTCACTCCTTCTCACTGACACTCACGGACCTCTGGCAGACTCCTAGTGTCTTCCACAGAAACGACAGACGCAAATTACCCATTAAGTTCATCTGCATGTAATATGACCCTGTTTCAAGCCTATTTGATTTTCCAGTTTTGATTTTATATATGTTGAGAGGATCGGAATTGACGACACTGATGATTCTGTATTTTTGTGAGACATTATAAACAGCCTTTTTTTTTTCTTTTTTCCTTTTTTTTTCTTATTAGCTATTAGATCATTAGATTAGTTTTTTTTTGCATTTTTTTTCTTTTTCGTTTTTTTTAATTACATATTATGATATACCTAGATTTGCCTTGTTTATTTATATATTGTATCGTCTATGATTTGGGAATACTCATTTATACTGTAATCATTGCTTATGTATTCTTTCATGTGCAGTTGAAATGTGTATGTTTGTAATCCCATTATCTATGTATCAATTGTATTTTATTGATATTAATAACAATAATAAAAAGATTGAAAAAGAAAGAAAGATCATCTGCCATTTCTTTGACCCTATTACTACCTCAGCAGCATAATTTTCCAGTGGTCCAATATCAATTCTCACTCCTCTTTATATAACTGAAAAAATTTCAGTATCCTGCTTCATATTATTGGCTAGTCTACCCTCATATTCCATCTTTTTCCTTTTTATAGCTTTTTTAGTTGCCTTTTGCTGTATTTTAAAAGCTCCCCAATCATCCAACAATACAGTATGTAAATGTATCTGTTAAATAAATTCGGCTCTTGTCGTTTGTGTCGGAAGAAATGGCGCCAGGTTCTTTCCACAGGTGGGAAGTGGGAAAAGCCAGGCTCGTCTGAAAACTGATTTAACGTGAAACGGGGACACCCTTTTTCCCCTGGGGGTTGGGGGATATTATCGGGTGATCGGATAACCGGATTATCGGTGTGTCGGATTATCGGGTGAATAAGCCGTTGCAAGTCTGAATCTTTACTGATGCTTTGCTCCACGCTTGAGTGCTCAGTGGAAGGTGCCGATGCTTTTTTGCTGGTGGGGGTGGAGGGGGAGAATCGTTGTTCTGCTGCTGCTTTGGGGTTTTAGTATTTTAACTGTCGTCATTCTTTGGGGCAATCCTCTATTTTTGTGGATGTTTGTGAAGAAAAAGAATTTCAGGATGTACATTGCATACATTTCTCTGACATTAAATGTACCTATTGAACACCATCGAGTGAAAATAGTAATGAATCAGCACCGGAACATTTTACACTGATGGGGTCGTAGGGAGCACGTACACAGGGGGCAGGTAAACCGAGTGGGGGAGGAGCGCGGGTGCCTGGGTCAACTTGCCATGCATTGTTATTGACGTGCTCCAGGCTCACTTGCTGACCCACTGGATTCTCGTAGCCCCCTCCTGTCGGGCCAAACGTGTAGGACCTGCGGACACCTGTGGGAGGGGGAAGAAAAGAAAAAGAGAAGTTAGGTATGAGGTAAAAAAAAAACTTTGCCAGGTGGGCGAGTACAAAGGATCGAAAGGATAGTCTTAATTTATTTAGAGATATAGATTGGTAACAGACCTCCCCGGCCCGGTGACCCTGTGCTGCCTAATTACACCCGTGCCACCAATTAACCCACTAACCGGTAGGTCTTGGAACATGGGGGGAAACCCTTGCGGTTACAGGGAGCAGCAGGAACCAAACCCGGCTGGCTGGTGCCGCCAAGCGTAACGCCAACCTCTACGCTACCGTGTCACCGGTAAAATTAACGCAAGTAGAGGAGGTGGCTCCTCCTCTTCGATCGCGTTTCCTTCCCATTCTGATGCACAGCGGGAGGCACCAAATAGAATGGCCGCTGAGCGGGTGTGGTCCCGACGGTAGACGCTGAGGTGTTTTCATTGGAGGGAAAATGCTGAAAGCTGAGTCATGGTTTCAAGTCAAGTCAACTTTTATTGTCATTTCGACCATAACTGCTGGTACAGTGCACAGTAAAAATGAGACAATGTTTTTCAGGACCATGGTTTACATGACATAGTACAAAAACTAGACTGAACTATGTAATAAAAAAAACAGAGAAAGCTATACTAGACTACAGACCTACACTGGACTGCATAAAGTGCACAAAACATTGCAGGCATTACAATAAATAATAAACAGGACAATAGGGCAAGGTGTCAGTCCAGGCTTCGGGTATTGAGGAGTCTGATAGCTTGGGGGAAGAAACTGCTATATAGTCTGGTCGTAAGAGCCCGAATGCTTTGGAGCCTTTTCCCAGATGGCAGGAGGGAGAAGAGATTATATGAGGGGTGCATGGGGTCCTTCATAATGCTGTTTGTTTTGCGGATGCAGCGTGTAGTGTAAAGCTCCATGATGGCGGGAAGAGAGACCCCGATGATCTTCTCAGCTGACCTCACTATCCGCTGCAGGGTCTTGTGATCCGAGACGGTGCAATTTCCGAACCAGGCAGTGATGCAGCTGCTCAGGATGCTCTCAATACAACCCTTGTAGAATGTGACGAGAATGGGGGGGGGGGGGGGGGGGGAGAGATAGACTTTCAGGGTAAAGTCAGCTTAGAAATTTCTTCTCACATAAGGTATGGAGTTTTCCCTGCTTCAGGGATTGCGGAGACTGGATTTTAAGAATTATTTAAAATGGAGGTAGATAATCCACGAACTTGAGGGCTCAGGGGCCTGGCTAAATTTGGGCAGGGGGGCCTACTCCTGCTCCTGTTCTCTTGCGTTCTTCTGTCGGACAGCACCCCCCCACCCTTTAGGGAGTCCATCGCGGAAACTAGATTGCATTGCCTCCAAGAGAATTAAATCCTTCCCCATGGGAAGGAGATGGAAATCGCATGGAGTATTCCCAGAGGTCTTGCCAAAGCAGTGCATATTTAGATTAGGAGACACAAAGTACACTGCAGAAGTCAACACGCACAAACAAGCTGGATGAACTCAGCAGGTCTCGGCCCAAAACGTTGACTGTTCATTTCAACAGATGAAATGCCCGGCCTGCTGAGTTCATCCAGCTTGCTTGTACATATTTAGATTAGTTGCTCACACAGACAGAGAAATGCATCGTTTACATCAGCAACTGGCCCAGCACGAGGATGTGCCGGGGGCAGCCTGCAAGTGGGAGGAAACCCACACGGTCAAGGTGAGAACATACAAACTCCTTACAGACAGCGGCAGGAATTGAACACCGACCCGCAATCACTAGCGTTGCAAGAGCCTGATTAGGCTCGTGCAAATGTGGGAGAGTCTGAGACCAGAGGACATCGCCTCAGAACAGAGGGGCGCCCTTTCGAACAGAGATCAGGAGCACTTTCTTTAGCCAGAGGGTGGTGAATCTGAGGAATTCATTGTCACAGATGGTTGTGAAGGCCAAGTCTTTACATAGTGTACACTGAAGGCAAGGATTGATAGATTCTTGATTGGCCAGGGCATGAAGTGATACGAGGAGAGGCAGGGAGGAAAATGGATCAGCCATGACTCAATTCTGTTCCTAATTTCATGGTTTTAAGGTATTAGATTAACGAGCTTGGCACAACATTGTGGGCTGAAGGGCCTGTTCCTGTGCTTTAATGTCTTAAGTTCAAAGTTCAACATTCAACAAGTTCACTGACAGAGGAACCAGAAGTGGAGAGAGAGCAATTTTGAGATCCTGGGTGTCAACATCCCCAAGGATCTAACCTGGACCCAACAGATCGATGCAGCTACAAAGATGGCAAAATAACAGCT
Source organism: Hypanus sabinus (assembly GCF_030144855.1). Taxonomy (NCBI): domain Eukaryota; kingdom Metazoa; phylum Chordata; class Chondrichthyes; order Myliobatiformes; family Dasyatidae; genus Hypanus; species Hypanus sabinus. The sequence goes on along the minus strand of NC_082736.1, from coordinate 26,540,868 downwards.
ATATTTCATTAGGCGTTTGAGGAGATCTGGCATGTCACCAGAGATACTCGCAAACTGATACTGGTACTGATTGTGTATGATCAACCATGATCACAGTAAATGGTGGTGCTGGCCAGAAGGGCCGAATGGCCTATGTCTGCTCCTACTGTCTATTGTCAAATTTTAACTGGCTTCACTCAATAGGCTCCATCACGGGCACTAGAAACAAAGAAAACCTACAGCCCAATACAAGCCCTTCGGCCCACAAAGCTGTGCCGAACATGTCCCTACATTAGAGCTACCTGGGTTCACTCATAGGCACCCATTAGTCTCGTGAGACAATGGATTTGCGCCTTGCAAAGTTTCCAGGGCGGAGGCCTGGGCAGGATTGTATGGGAGACTGGCAGTTGCCCATGTTGCAAGTCTCCCCTCTCCACGCCACCGATGTTGTCCAAGGGAAGGGCACTAGGACCCAAGCAGCTTGGTACCGGTGTCGTCGCAGAGCAATGTGTGGTTAAGTGCCTTGCTCAAGGACACAAACATGCTGCCTCAGCTGAGGCTCGAACCAGCAACCTGCAGATCACTAGGCCAATGCCTTATCCACTAGGCCACGTGCCCACACAACATAGCCCATAGCCCTCTATTTTTCTAAGTTCCACGTAGCCATCCAGGAGTCTCTTAAAAGACCCTATCGTTTCCGCCTGCACCACCGCCACCGGCAGCCCAGTCCATGCCCTCACCACTCTGCGTAAAAAACACCCCTGACATCTCCTCTGTACCTACTTCCAAGCACCTTAAACCTGTGCCCTCTCGTGCTAGCCATTTCAGCCCTGAGAAAAAGCCTCTGACTATCCGCACGATCAATGCCTCTCATCATCTTACACACCTCTATCAGGTCACCTCTCATCCTCCGTCGTTCCGAGGAGAAAAGGCCGAGTTAACTCAACCTATTCTCATAAGGCCAATCCAGGCAACATCCTTGTAAGTCTAGCCTCCATTGTACCCAGGACATCTTCAAGGAACTATGCTTCAGAAAGGTAGTGTCCACCACCCAGGACCCTTTTCACTGTTACCCTCAGGGAGAAGGTAACAGGAGACAAAAGGCACACATTCAGCAATTCAAGAACAGCTTCTTCCCCTCTGCCACTCAATTCCTCAACGGACGTTAGAAACATAGAAAATAGGTGAAATAGGCCATTCAGCCCTTCGAGCCTGAACCGCCATTCGGTATGATCATGGCTGATCATCCAACTCAGAACCCTGTACCTGCCTTCTCTCCATACCCCGATTCCTTTAGCCACAAGGGCCATACCCAACTTCCCTCAGCCACAAGGGCCATATCTAACTTGCATCCATAAACACTACCTCACTACTTTCTTGCAATCCATATTTAATTTATTTAATACACATTTAACGTAATTCAGTTTTTATTACACATTGTACTGCTGCGGCAAAAACAACAGATTTCACGACACCTGCCGGTGATATTAAACCCGATTCTGAAGAGCTGAGGATCGAACCCACCGAGTACAGTAACAAGTTGGAGGGTACTCACCAGCTTCGTCGTAGAAGTAGTGGATGGCCCCCTCTGAGGTGTCGTCGAAGTTGGAAGCCTCGTGCACGGGGCCCCGCGGTAACAGCAGTGAGCTGGCAAAGTGCAGGGCTGCCGGAAGCCCGTGGGCGCGGGACTGGGAGGCTGCGCGGTTCCGCTGGATGTCCTGCAGGCTGCGTGGAAGAAGACAGCAGCACATGGGGCTCGCGTGTTATCCCGAGGCTCCTCGGGAGGAGCGGGACCGGGTATAAACTTCATTCCCCCCCCCTTTTCTCTACCCTCCCCAGTAGTGAGCACACTACCTTCACCCAGCATCGCCCGGAGATTTCATACAAGTTGCAAAACGAAATTGCGGCCCATTGACGACCAGAGGGAAGTCACAGTGGTCAGGAATTGGATGCCGAGTTGGACTCTGTGGCTCAGAAGAGGGAAAGGTGGTGAAGGGGCAAGCTGCGGTGGGTGGGAGGGGGAGCAGACAGGAGTTTCTGTGGACGAGAACAAGGTTTCTGGGTGGTATGTTCTCCCGGACCCTGGCACCCAGGAAGCATCTCACCTTCTTAAGTGGGTGAGCAGCCAGAGGTCGGGGTCCATTTTGGTGCCGATGACGTAGTCAGGCAGACGGACAAGTTCCTGCGAAGTGAGTTCAGGGCTGTGATCCCAGGATTGCCACCTGTGCCACATGCTAGTGGGGCCAGAAGTAGGAAAATCATACAGTTTAACACATGGCTGAGGAGTTGGTGTAGGAGGGAGGGCTTCAGATTTTCGGATCATTGGGCTCTCAAGTCAAGTCACTTTTATTGTCATTTCAACCATAACTGCTGGTACGGTACACAGTAAAAATGAGACATTCTAGGGTAGGTGGGGCGCAAGGAGGGGGGACATATCCTAGCAGGAAGGTTTGTTAATGCAGCCCTGACAGTGGGGTTAAACTGGAGCTGCAGGGAGTTGGGAATCAGAGCCAGAACAGATAGCGGAGGGGTTGTGGTGACAGACGTTGTCAAGACCTCAGACAAAGTCAGGAATCAAAAAATTGAGCGTGGAGCGATTAATGTCATGAGCTGTGGATACTTCAATGCAAGGAATATTGCAGGAAACGCAGATGATCTCAGCATGCAGATTTGTGACACTGTAGCCATTAGTGAGACCCGGCCGCAGGAGGGGCAGGACTGCCAGCTCAGTATTCTGGGGCTTGGTTGCCTCAGGGATGATAGAGTGGGAGGGATTAAAGGGGCATTACTCGTCAGGGATAATGTCTTGGCAGCACTCAGTCAGGACAGACTAGAGAATTCATCTAGTGAGGCTTTATAAGTGGAACTGAGGAATGAGAGAGATACGAATACGTTGATAGACCACCCAACAGACCATGGGAGTTAGAGGAACAAACTTGCGAAGAAACATAAGATTGTGATTGTAGGTGATTTCAGCTTTGCACTATTGACTGGGACCCCCACAATGTAAAAGGGCTGGATGGGAAAGAGTTTGTCAGATGTGATCAGGACAGTTTCCTTAATCGGTACCTACAAGTCCCCAATGAGAGAGTGTGCACTATCTGCTATTCCTCATACGGTCCAGATTCTAACACGTGTAGTTTCTTGCATCCTTAAGGCTGATTTATACTTCTGCGTAGTGGCCTACGCTGCAGCCTTCGTGAGCAGCCTGCGCCGTTGTGAACATTTATACCTGTGCGTTGGTGTGTCTGCGTCTCTCTGCAATTCACTGCCAAAACGCTAGTTGGCGGTGGGGTTTCTATGCCACTGTGTAGAGTTTCTTCGTGAACTTCAAAGAATGGCGACTGAGTGCATCAAGTTGGAGTTGGAGATAATAAATGTTGAACAAGGGTTACTTTTAGTGAAATTACTACAACGCAGAAGAGAGAGAAGACGTCGGAGGAGATGGTGTGTGCAGCCATTGAACGGATCGAGGCAGGAGGAGGGTTGAATTTTCTGTGCTTGTCCGGCCACCGAGAGACACGGACGAAGAAATGCGTTTCAAATATTTTTGGATGCCTGCAGATAGATTTGACAATCTGGTTTGTCGTCTCCAACCATTTATTTCACATCAGTGTATGCGCAGTATGCCTAGAGACAGGAGGAAATGCAATGCTACCGAGCGGACCAATCAGTTGTTGCGGTCTGCGTCGCCGCGACGCGCAGTTACATCTTTGGAGAGGTGTGCGTCAGGCTATAGTGTAGGGTAGGGCATAGGGTACATTGTGCGTTACACGGCTACGCTGTATATACAGCGTTCATTTGACGTAGAAGTATAAATCAGCCTTAACACGTGTTCCCAGCACCTCCTGCACTTTCCCCACAGTGCCGCTCGTTCTGTGTCACCCTCTTCCCGCAGGCCCCTCCCTGTGCTGCCCTACCTCGGCGGGGAGCCCATGATGGAGGGCGGAGGTGTGGGGTTGCTGCCAGCGTTATGCCGCCGCCTCATCGCCTGCGTCCGCTTGATGCTGCTGCTGAGCTCCCGCTTTCCCGCGTCGTCAGGGGCGGCAGCTGAAAGCCAGAAGGGTGGCAAGCCGTCACCACGTGCAGAGCTACCCCGAACAACCCACCCTACCCTCCGCCCACTGGAGGCCGACACGGCCGCCGTTGAGACTTCTCGTCCGTAGCGTTCTGAGTTTGGCCAACAACGGCCCTCTGACGTTGCCGCAGTCCCATTCCCACAATGCCGTGCTCCTGCAGGCTCCCCTTATAGAATCATCAGGAACGACAGCACAGCATCCAGTACCCAGACCACAGCCCCTCATACCCCTCCCACCCACCTACTTATCCTAATTTCTCTTAAGCGTTGGAATCAGTCCCGTATCCAGCACTTGCACTGGCAGCTTGCTCCACACGTAGGGCTCTCGGTCCCAGTAACTTTGGTATTAACTGTTCAGGCTAACAAAATGGCTTCACTGTAATGTTGTTCAATGCTGTAATGGGTTCCTGTGTCTGGAATGATTGGGTTATGACGGCAGATAAGGGGGTTACTAACCAATGGAGAGTTGCTGTGCTATCTTGTATGTGTGAGCTGAGCGGGAGTTTGCGGTCTTTTCCGGGAGGCGAGCGAGGAGGACGGATGAGTGAGGAGCGGACAGCGGTTCCAGGGCGACGGATACTGGACGTCGGCGGTTCGGACGGTGGCCGAAGGCTCAGAAGGTCTTTGTGGATGGAACTGGAGGCGTGAGCTCCACCGTATTAAAATATTATGTGCACAAACTGATAAACTTACTGATTTGGCACCTTTAGGTTATCTGTTTCTACTAACCCATCACTGAGAAATAACTATAAAGTTGCAATTATTTACTGTCCTTTGGTGTATTGTCTGGTATTTGTGTTGTATGTGTGTACGGGGTGGGGGGGGGTATTGCACCGTTGGCGGGGCGACAGAGGTTCACCCTAGATGAACGGGGGTAAATTGGGGGCATGGATGCCACACATACAAACACACACACACACACACACACACACACACACACACTCACTCTCACACTCACTCAGTGAAGAGGTTCCCCCTCAGGTTTCTCTTAAATATCTCTCCCCCCCCCCCCCCCCGGCCCCATGTCTCATTCTATCCACCATCCCCTAACACAACCCCGTCACCGGACACTGCACCCCATCGACCTGCCGAGAGCCCCGACCACTCCCGTCACAAGACTCTATGGCCTTCACTATTCCCACCGAGACCAAGGCAACCCACCTCTGGACACCGCGGACCCCAAGCAGAACCTGGGCCTGCCCGTCGACCTACCTCCTCCGATGGCCCCCTCGCTGGTGAGGGCGGCCGCCCAGCTGGCTGGGCTGACCGAGTGTCCCCAGGAGCTGCTGATGGACTCCAGCCGCTGGGCGAGGCGCTCTCGGCCCCTCGGTTCGCCCTCCCGCGCCTCCAGGTCCGACTTGGAGGCGGTCAGGACGCGGACACCGCCAGGCAGCTGCTCACCCGCCCCTCCTCCTCCTCCCCCGCCCGCCCCAGAGATGTGGGCCAGCGGAGAGGGCATAGGGGTGGATTCGCGCTCGGGGCGCCGGCTCCTGCGGCGGGCAGCCGTGCTGGCGGTGGGCGGGGAGCAGGAAGGGGAGGTGGCGGTAGAAGAGCTGGACGAGCTGCTGTAGCGGGGCTGTGAGCGCAGACTGGAGGCGTCGCTGGGCTCGCTAGAGTCCTCGTCCTCCGAAGAGCCCCCGGCGAAAGACCGGGGCGGCGGGCCACGCTCAAACACCCCAACCCGGCCCCTCCTCCGCCGGCCACTGGGCTTCTTCCCGGCTGGGCCCCGCCGCCTCACTAGCCGCAGGTCCTTGGGCCTCACCGACTGCTCGGCATCCTGCGAGGGGGACAGCCTGCCCTCCAGCCAGGAGGAGGTGAGAGGGTCCAGGGCCCCGGGGAAGGGCGAGGCGGCGACGGTGGTCTCCCCGGGATCGGGCGTGGGGGCCAGCTCGCTGTCGGACAAGTCGGTGTCGCTTCCCACCTTCCCCGCCAGGGCCCGGGGTGCCCCGGCATCGCCCCCACCAGCCCCAGGCGCCGGGGTGGGGCTCTCTAGGCGGGTGGAGCCGGTCTTCTCGCTGAGGCAGCTGTCGGTGGAGCCGGCTGCCTTGGCGGGGCTCCGGGCTTCCTGGCCGCCCCGCCCCGTCTCGTCGTCCACGCCACCAGGCCGCCGCAGAAGCAGGGGGCCGAGCAGGGCCTCGCACAGGCTCTGGGGCTCGCTGGGGTGCCAACCCCCCAGCTGGTCAAGCAGCCCGAAGGGCAGGGCGTGGAGGCCGCAGGCCTGGGCGGCCGGCCGCTGAGGGGGAGGGCCGGCCGGCACCGGGGTCAGAGGCGGCAGGGGGGACGGGGCGGGCTCCAGCCCGGCGCAGAACTGCAGCACCGTCTGGGTGGGCAGCGGCGGCAGCCTTTTGGCCACAGGGCACGTGTCCAGCTGGCAGGCCTCGGGCAGCATCAGGCACTCCTTGGTCGTCTGCGCGTCTGAAACGACAAGGAAATCAAGAGAAAAGTTCGACAGCCTCCCAATCAGATTACTTCCGTTTGCGTCAACCAGCCGTTTCTCAGGGACGCTGCATGGAAGTCGTACGCCTTCAGGGTTCGGAGGTTCTGCAACCCTGCGGACGAGCCAATTCCATGCCAGAGCTGCAGGAGAAACCGGCTGTCAGAGGCCCCCGTTGCTCAAATCCCTCTTTCTCTCAACAGCGGGGGAGAGCTTGCTGCTGATTTTCGAGTCTGAGAACTCGGTATAAAGGTGGCGTGGCAGCTTTAACATCGCAATCGGCAAACTGCTTTACTTTGTTGGTCTCCACTCTCGCTGTGGGAAGGGTGGCAACCTCTCTGTCTCCAGGTTTCGGACATCCGCAGACACTTTGGTGTCGTTTGGACTTCCAGTCTGAGGAGGAACATGCTCCCAATCTAACGGGGAGAGTCAGAGCAGGTTTACTAGAATCCTCCCAGGAATGAAAGGGTTAACATATGAGGGGAATTTGATGGCTCTGGGCCTGTACTCACTTGCAATGAGAGGGGATCTCATTGAAACCTATCAAATATTGAAAAGCCGAGATAGAGTGGATGTGGAGAGGAGGTTTCCTATAGCGGGGGAATCCGGGACCAGAGGACACAGATAGAGTGGATGTGGAGAGGAAGTTCCCTGTAGTGGGGGAGTCTAGGACCAGAGGACACAGATAGAGTGGATGTGGAGAGGAGGTTTCCTGTAGTGGGGGAGTCTAGGACCAGAGAACACAGATAGAGTGGATGTGGAGAGGATGTATCCTATAGTGGGGGAGTCTAGGACTAGAGGACACAGATAGAGTGGATGTGGAGAGGATGTTTCCTATAGTGGGGGAGTCTAGGACCAGAGGACACAGAGTGGACGTGGGGAGGATGTTTCCTATAGTGGGAGAGTCTAGGACCAGAGGACACAGAGTGGATGTGGAGAGAATGTTTCCTATTGTAGGGGTATCTAGGACCAGAGGACACAGATAGAGTGGATGTGGAGAGGATGTTTCCTATAGTGCGGTGAGTCTAGGACCAGAGGAGACAGATAAGAGTGGATGTGGAGAGGATGTTTCCTATAGTGGGGGAGTCTAGGACCAGAGGAGACAGATAGAGTGGATGTGGAGAGGAGGTTTCCTATAGTGGGGGAGTCTAGGACCAGAGGACACAGAGTGGATGTGGGGAGGATGTTTCCTATAGTGGGGGAGTCTAGGACCAGAGGACACAGATAGAGTGGATGTGGAGAGGAGGTTTCCTGTAGTGGGGGAGTCTAGGACCAGAGGACACAGAGTGGATGTGGGGAGGATGTTTCCTATAGTGGGAGAGTCTAGGACCAGAGGAGACAGATAGAGTGGATGTGGAGAGGATGTTTCCTATAGTGGGGGAGTCTAGGACCAGAGGACACAGTTAGAGTGGATGTGGAGAGGAGGTTTCCTTTAGTGGGGGAGTCTAGAACCAGAGGACACAGAGTGGATGTGGGGAGGATGTTTCCTATAGTGGGAGAGTCTAGGACCAGAGGACACAGAATGGACGTGGAGAGGATGTTTCCTATCGTGGGGGTATCTAGGACCAGAGGACACAGATAGAGCGGATGTGGAGAGGATGTTTCCTATACGGGGAGTCTAGGACCAGAGGAGACAGATAGAGTGGTTGTGGAGAAGATGTTTCCTATAGTGGGGGAGTCTAGGACCAGAGGACACAGATAGAGTGGATGTGGAGAGGATGTTTCCTATACGGGGAGTCTAGGACCAGAGGAGACAGATAGAGTGGTTGTGGAGAAGATGTTTCCTATAGTGGGGGAGTCTAGGACCAGAGGACACAGAGTGGATGTGGGGAGGATGTTTCCTATCGTGGGGGTATCTAGGACCAGAGGACACAGATAGAGTGGATGTGGAGAGGATGTTTCCTATATTGGGGGAGTCTAGGACCAGAGGACACAGATAGAGTGGATGTGGAGAGGATGTTTCCAATAGTGGGGGAGTCTAGGACCAGAGGACACAGATAGAGTGGATGTGGAGAGGATGTTTCCTATAGTGGGAGAGTCTAGGACCAGAGGACACAGATAGAGTGGATGTGGGGAGGATGTTTCCTATCCTGGGGGAGTCTAGGACCACAGAGAGAGTGGATGTGGAGAGGATGTTTCCTGTAGTGGGGGAGTCCAGGAACAGAGGACACAGATAGACTGGATGTGGGGAGGATGTTTCCTATAGTGGGGGAGTCTAGGACCAGAGGATACAGATAGAGTAGATGTGGAGAGGATGTTTCCTGTAGTGGGGGGAGTCTAGGACCAGAGGACATAGAGTGGATGTGGGGAGGATGTTTCCTGTCGTGGGGGAGTCTAGGACCAGAGGATACAGAGTGGATGTGGGAAAGATGTTTCCTGTAGTGAGGGAGTCTAGGACCAGAGGACACCGACAGAGTGGATGTGGAGAGGATGTTTCCTGCGGTGGGGGATTCTAGGACCAGAGGACACAGATAGAGTGGATGTGGTGAGGATGGTTCCTGTCGTGGGGGAGTCTAGGAATAGAAGGCACAGTCTCTAGGACATAGATGAATTGGAATTTCTTTAGCCAGAGGGTGGGGGAACCTGTGGAATTCATCGCCACAGACGGCTGTGGGCGCCAAGATGTTGGGAATATTTAAAGCAAAGGTTGACACGGTCTTGATTAGTAAGGCAAAGGGATTGAGAGGGAAAATAAAATCAGCCATATTGGAATGCGGATTAGGCCCAACGGGCTAAATGTTCTAATTCTGTTCCTATGTATTACATCCATTGGGGTGACTCAAGACTCAAGTTCACTCATCACATGTACATTGAAACATTTAATGAAGTGCGCCATTTGCATTCACAGCCAACACACCCAATGGTGTGCTGGGGGCAGCCCGTAAGTGTCGCTCAACATTCCGTACCCGTGATGCTTGGCAGAGCAACGGAAAGCAACGGAACAGTAGCAAAAACGAGCCCCCGTCCCTCCCTCCCACCCAAATGCACCACCATTCAACCCAGGACGGACCCCCCCCCCCCCCCCCCCCCCCGACTACCACGGCCAACACGGCCGGAACAAACCCGGTCGGCGGAGGGGCTGGCTCACCTGCCGGGTCCAACGCGTTCAGCTTCAGTAACTCCCTGTCGGCCGAAGTGACAATGACGTTTTTGCTGCCCTGTTCGCGGACCAGGTCTCTGATACCTGTTGGGGACGCGGGAAACGGGAGTTAGTGAGCAGGGAAGAGCAGACATAAAACAGGCCCCAGAGACAAACACACAGAGGGTACCCGACTGGCGACAGCAGAGAACTGAATGAGGCCTTCTTTCAAGCAAAGAACTTTACCTCAACACGGCTAAGGTAGGGGGCTGTATATCCTCTCGCGCTAACACTGGACAACAAATTTTCCTCAGAAGAGTTGCTCCCTCTGAATTTTTTTTTTGTTTACGATAGACCACTTGAAACTGAACACAAATATAATTTCAGACTACTCGTATCACGTAGGGATTTGGAGAAACAAGAAATTAACTTTTATTGGATGTAATGCGCTTAATTGCATAATGGTGCGGATCCTTTGCAAGAGTTCACCTAAGCTAAAACCGTTTGGTTGATGATTTTCATTTGGACTCAGTGTCTGAGGCTTCTCAGCCAAGTGTCCAAGGATAATCAGCCAGCACTGAATTTGACCGCAGCGTCCCGACGAAACTTTTCACCATGCTCGTTGCTGACAGCGCCAAGTTTGGCAGGGATGAATGTATAAATTGGAAGGCAGAAAATGGATCTTTTAGTGACATGTTGCACTTCACAGTTTTGTATTCTTATCAACCAGCTGCAAGTAGTTCGGTGCTCTGTCGTTGCCATGAAAATTTTCAGCTACATCCTCGAATGCCTTCCATGTGATTTTGTCCGGTCCCACTAGAAGCTCTTTGAATTACCTGTCATTGATGACCTGTTTGACTTGTGGACCAACAAAAATCCCTTCCTTAATCTTGGCATCAGTTATTCTGACTTGAATAACGAAGTGAAATAACAAATATAGACGATTTTTTTTTTAAAAGGTGTGCAATAGGGAGATTTTATGGTAATTTTGATGATCAGCAGCCCAAAATCCATAAGATACAACCAAAAGTATTCAGGGAGCAAAATCTTTGTTGTCCAGTGGAACCCATAAAATCCATCTGGGCTCATTGCACTGCGCTTATGAGAAATGGACCTGGGTCAGATATTCCACACGATCTTAGATAGACCTTTTGGCCAATTGAGTCCATGCTGACCCATTTATACCAGTCCTATATTAATCCCATTTTTTAATGTTTTCTCCATATTCTCATCAGTACCCCCCCCCCACACCAGATTCTCCCACTGACCCACGCACAATTCGTCTCCATTACTTCTCCGCTCACTACCCAATGCCAATGTTGCCACAAAACAAAGTCCACGATGCATGCCAGCGATAACAAACCTCATTCTGTTTCACTCCTGTGAAATGCATGTTAATTCTACAGTGACCACCTCCTACACCTGACAGAGTGGACACTCAGGACATGTTCATGGTCTTCCGTTGCTGTAGCCCAGCCGCTTCAAGCTTCAACACGTTTTGTGTTCAGAGACACTCCTCTGCACGTGTGGTTATTTGAGTTACTGTCACCCTCTTCTCAGCTTGAACCAGTCTGGCCACTCTCCTCTGACCTCTCTCATTAACAAGCCATTTTCACCCACAGAACTGATGATCAGTTGATTTTTTTTTTGTTTTTCCACACCATTCTCTGTAAACTCTAGACACTTGTGTGTGAAAATCCCAGGAGATCAACGGTTTCAAAGATACTCATCCCACCCCATCTGGCACCAAAGTCAAAGTCACTCAGATCACATTTCTTCCCCATTCAGAATCACATCTGAGCCTCTTGACCAAGTCTGCATGCTTGTATACATTGCGTTCTGCAGACTGGTGATCTTCGAGACGGTGCCGTCTGGCAGCCACGCTCGGCTGGGGCACTGGCCTCTCCTGTCAGTGCTGCCCTCCCGTGTTCAAGCAGTGGAATGGCAGGCTGCATCAGCGTGCGTCTGCTAGGAGATTCTACCATCAATTGTGGGACATGTCCCTCAGGGTCTTGTACCACCTGTTTTTTGTTTGCAAGACTGTTTATTTTGGCTCGCTACCCTGAGCGTGCTGTGTGTGTTTCACACCTTGGCCCCACAGGAACTCTTGTTTCCTTCAGCGGTATCTATGTATGATAAATAAATTTGACTCGATTTTGACTGAATTGCTGCCACGTGATTGGCTGATCAGATAAATGCACTAACAAGCTGGTGATCAAGTGGCACTGCGTGTATCGTGATACCTACGAGAGGCAATTAAGTTGAGGCATTGGTTGCCCATCCCCTTGGAAAGGCTGTGACCTGGCAGCGGTTGGTGGCTCTGTGCTGGGACAAAGACCTCAACTAGTCGTATATTTAATTAAATACGGCTATAATTCATTAGGAATTTAAAGGGATTTGGCACGTCACCAAAGATTCCAGCAAATTTCTACAGATGTACCATGGAGAGCATTCCAACCAGTTGTGTCACTGTCGGGTATGGGGGGGCCGCTACACAGGGTCAGAAAAAGCCGCAGAGGGGTGGAAATTCAGCCAGCTCCATCATGGGCACCATCTTCCCCACCTTCGAGGACGTATTTAAAAGGTGGCATCCATCATTAAGGACCCCGATCACCCAGGACGTGCCCACTTCTCGTTGCTACCTTCAAGGAAGAGGTACAGGGGCCTGGAGGCACACACTCAATGACTTCAGAACAGCTTCTCCCTCTCCGCCATCTAACAGACAACGAACCAACTCATGAACGACACCCGACTATTTTTTGCTTTATTTTTGCACGACCGATATTATTGTGCAGCAAAACAACAAATATCTCAACGTATGTCAGTGACATTAATGATGAATCAGATTCCAATTCTGGTAATCATAAAACCACACTCCCTTGTGGAGGACCAGGTCCAGCCAGCCCCAGGGCCCCTTTAGTGACTCAAATGAAGATACGACCCACCTTTAGAAGCACCATGGTCCTCCAGGTGTGTCAGCAGTTCCTAGGATGAAAGAAGGGAAGTTTTTTTAAAAAAAATTAAACCCAAGCAGTCAGTTTGATTTTCTCTCAGGTTGTGTTTCAGGTCTTTTGGGGGGGGGGGGTCATCTCCCCCAATAACATCTCAGCTGTCACTTGTCCCCCCACTTTCTGTCCTGTGCAACTGTGTCCCAGACACCAATAAGGCACCAACAGCGTGGTAACATAGCGGTTCGCGAAATCTATTGCGGCACCAGCGATAAGACCATAAGACGTAGGAGCAGAATTAGATCGTTGGGCTCAGAGTCTGCTCCGCCATTCAGTCCTTTATTTTCCTCCTCAGCCCCGCTCCCCAGCCTTCCCCCCCCCCATAACCTTTGATATCATGTCCAATCAAGAACCTTTCATGCTCTGCCTTAAATACACCCAACGACCCGGCCTCCACAGCTGCCTGTGGTAACAAATTCCATAAATTCACCACCCCCGGCTGCATAAATTTCTCCCCATCTCTGTTTTAATTGGACACTCCTCTATCCTGAGGCTGTGCCCCCTTGTCCTAGACTCCCCCACCATGGGAAACATCCTTTCTACATCTACCCTCTCTAGGCCTTTCAACATTCCAAAGGTTCCAATGAGATTCCCCCCCCCAATCCTTCTAAATTCCAGCGAGTACAGACCCAGAGCCATCAAACATTCCTCGTATGATAACCCTTTCATGCCTGGAATCATCCTTGTGAACCTCCTCTGAACACTCTCCAATGCCAGCAGATCTTTTCTAAGATGAGCGGCCTAAAACTGTTCACAATACTCAAGGTGAGGCCTCACCAGTACCTTAAAGCCTCAGCATCACATCCTTGCTCTTGTATTCTCGACCTCTTGAAATGAATGCTAACATGGCATTTGCCTTCCTCACTATCGACTCAACCTGCAAGTTAACCTTCAGGGTGTTCTGCGCAAAGACTTCCAAGTCCCTTTGCATCTCAGATTTTTGTATTTTCTCCCCGTTTAGAAAATACATGTACATTTATTTCTACTACCAAAGTGCACGACCGCGCATTTTCCAACGCTGTATTTCATTTGCCACTTTCTTGCCCGTTCTCCTAATCTGTCTCAGTCCTTCTGCATCCTACCTGTTTCCTCAACACTACCTGCCCCTCCACCAATCCATCATCTGCAAACTTGGCAACAAAGCCATCTATTCCATCATCTAAATCATTGACATACAGCACAGAAAGAAAGCCGTCCCAACTCCGACCCCTGTGGAACACCACTAGTCACTGGCAGCCAACTAGAAAAGGATCCTTTTATTCCCACTCGCTGCCTCCTACCAATCAGCCAATGCTCTAACCATGTTAATAACTCTCCTGTAATGCATCGGGCTCTTAACTTGGTAAACAGCATCATGTGTGGCACCTTGTCAAAGGCCTTCTTAAGGTCCAAATATACCACATCCACTGCATCCCCTTTATCTATCCTGCTTGTAACCTGCTCAAAGAATTTGAACAGGTTCGTCAGGCAGGATTTTCCCTGAAGGAAACCATGCTGACTTAGCCCTATTTTGTCCTGTGTCACCAAGCATTCCACCTTAACAATCGACTCCAACATCTTCCCAGGCCAGGCTAACTGGTCTATTATTTCCATTCTGCTGCCTTCCCCCTTTCTTAAAGAGTGGAGTGACATTTGCTATTTTCCAGTCCTCTGGCACCATGCCAGAGTCCAATGATTTTTGAAATATCATTACTAATGCCTCCACAATCTCTCCTGCTACCTCTCTCAGAACCGTAGGGTGCAGTTGATCCGGTCTGGCTGACTAATATACCCTCAGGTCTTTCAGCTTTTTGAGCACCTTCTCCCTTGTAATAGTAACTGCACCCACTTCTCTTCCCTCGCACCCTTAAACATTTGGCACACTATTAGTGTCTTCCACACTGAAGGCTGCTGCAAAATACTCATTGAGTTCATTTGCTATCTCCTTGACCCCAGTTATTATTTCCCTGGCCTCATTTTCTAGCAGTCCTATCCATTCCAATCTCTCTTATTTTTTGTTTTAAGCATACTTGAAAAAAAACCTTTTCCTATCCAATCTGATATTGTTTGCTAGCTTGCTTTCATATTTCCTTTTCCCTCCTAATGATTCTTTTAGTTGCTCCCTGTAGGGTTTTAAATGCTTCCAGAACCTCTGTCTTCCCAATAATTTTTGCTTTATTGTATGCTCTCTCCTTTGCTTTTACATTAGCTTTGACCTCCCTTGTCAGCCACGGTTGAATTATTTTGCTATTTGAGTATTTCTTTGTCTTTGGAATACATCAATCCTGCACCTTCCTCATTTTCCCCAGAAACTTACACCATTGCTGCTCCGCTGTCATCCCTGCCAGCATCTTCCAATTTACTTTGGCCAACTCCTCTCTCACACCACTGCAATTTCCCTTACTCCACTGAAATACTGCTACATCAGACTTTGCCTTCTTCCCGACAAATTTCAAGTTAAACTCAATTGTATTGTGATCACTGCCTCCTAAGGGTTCTTTTGCCTTAAGCTCCCTAATCACCTCCGGTTCAGTACGTAACCCCCAATCCAGTTTAGGTGGTTCAACGAAAACTGATCTAAAAGCCATCTCATAGATATTCAACAAGTTCACTCTCGAGATCTTTTCCAACCTAATTTGCTCAATTGACTTGCATGCTGAAATCATAACGTTGCTCTTTTGACATGCCTTTTCTATTTCCTGTTGTAATCTGTGGTCCACATCCCAGCTACTGTTGGGAGGCCTGTATGTAACTGCCATCAGGGTCCGTTAGCTCTTCCACAGCAGCCAAGCTGGCATATGTTGTGGAATTGACAGCACCATGGGAAGACGGTGTTGAAGAAGCTTATGAGAGGAAAAAGACCAAGTACTCTGAACTGGCGACTGAAGCTGCTCAGAACGGCTGGAAGACCAAGATTTTCCCTGTAGAAGTGGGATGGGGGGGATTCGTTGTTACATCTATGACCAGTCTATTGAAGAAGGTGGGGGTGATGGGTGTCTCCCTCCAATAAGCAATCACGTCCTTGTCAAATGCAGCAGAATTAAGCAGCAATTGGGTTTGGATTGAAAGGAAAGACAACAACTGGGCTGCAAGATGAAGACAGGAAGGTACAGAACTGAAGGGGTGTAGCTGTGCGCCAGGCAGCACCGCTGAGCCCTCTGGAAACGTTGTGGGCTTATCAACGAAACGTCAAAGAAGGAAGGTGCCCACCTGACGACCCCAATGACGTAGCTCCCCTCCTCATCACCACTCCAAGCCTACTGCCAACATCGACAGTGCCAACTTTATCATTGGGATTGAAACATCAAGTCCTAGTAGCTCTGCTATAATTCCTTTACTCAATCCACAAGGATTGAACATCTTCCAATCCTATGTCACCATCTTTCCAACAACTTTATCCTTTCTTTACCAGCACTGCCACGCTACCCCCTCTGCCTCCCTTCCTCTCCCTCTGATACAACTTGGACACTCAGCTCCCAACTACAAACATCGATCAGCCATGATTCAGTGATGACCACAACACCATATCTTACAATCTCTGACAGTGCAACAAGATCACCCACCTTAATTCTTATACTCCACGCACTGAGGTACAACACTTTGGTACTGTATTCGCTACCCTTTTTGATTCTGCACTGGTACTCACCCTGCTGGCTGCAATTACATCCTATCATCTGCCTGCCCCTCCTGACAGTCTGACTGCACGCCATCTTTGCTTTTTTACCTTCCGTCCTATCTTGAGTCCCTTCAGTCCTGCCAAATCAGTTTAAACCCTCCCCAACAGCTCTAACAAACCTGCGTGTGAGAATATTGGTTCCCCTCGGGTTCAGGTGCAACTTTTGAACAGGGTCACACCTCCCGCAGAAGAGATCCAGGCACCTGAAGCCCGGCCACCTGCACCAGCCTCTCAGCCACGCATTTACCTGCCAAATCATCCTGCTTCTACTCTCACTGGTGTGTGGCACAGGCAGTAATCCTGAAATTACTACCCTGAAGGTCCTGCTTCTCAGGGCCTCTTTCCTTTTCCTTCCTATGCCACTGGTACCAATACAGCTGCCCCCCGCTTTACAAATGTTTGCTTTACGCCACTTTGCTTTCACAAAAGACCTACATTAGTAACCTGTTTTCGCATTACAAAGAGGATTTTCGCTTTTACGAAAATTTTTCCCATATCAATTAATGGTTCTTCACTTTACTCCATTTCGGCTTAAGAAAGATTTCATAGGAATGCTCTACCTTTGTGGGGGGGGGGGGGAACACCTGTATTTACCAAAACATCTGGTTCCTTCTCCAAAATGTTGTGGACACAATCTGAGATGTCCCTGACTCTGGCACCCGGGATGTCCCAGTCATGTCCACAGAGTCTCCTGTCTGTTCCCCTGACAACTGAGCCCCCCCCCCCCCCCCCATCACTAGCGCCGACCTCTTCGCCCTCTTTCCCTTCTGCACCACAGACCCATGCTCAGGGCCAGTAATCCAATCTCCACGGCATTCCCCAGGGCGGCCATCCCCCACAACAGCATCCAAAACGGCACATTTATTATCGAGGGGAAAGGCCACAGAGGTACTCTGTGCTGACTGCCCACTCACGTTTCCATTTCCCCGACCATCACCCAGCTTCTCGCCTCCTGCAGCTTCGCGGTGACGACTTCCCTATAACTCTGCTCGACCATCTCCTCGCTCCCCCGCACGAGCCGAAGCTCACGCCGGCTCCCTAACACAGTCTTCAAGGAGCTGCAGCCGGACGCGCTTCACACAGATGTGGTCCCCGGATAAGTATTCAATTCCTGCCTGGGGGGAGTTTGTACGTTCTCCCCGTGGCCGTGTGGGTTTCCTCCAGGTGCTCTGGGTTCCTCCCACAGTCCAAAGACGCACCAGTTAGGGCTGGCAAGTTTATTTATTTTGAGATGCGGCATGGTTCCACACGGTAGGCTTATTCAGAAAGTCAGAAGGCATGGGATCCAGGGAAGTTTGGCCAGGTGGATTCAGAATTGGCTTGCCCGCAAAAAGCAGATGGTCATGGTGGAGGGAGTACATTCGGATTGGAGGGTTGTGATGAGTGATGTCCCACAAGGATCGGTTCTGGGACCTCTGCTTCTCGTGATTTTTATTAATGACCTGGATGTGGGGGTAGAAGGCTAGGTTGGCAAGTTTGCAGATGACACTAAGGTTGGTGGTGTTGTGGATAGTGTAGAGGATTGTCGAAGATTGCAGAGAGATATTGATAGGATGCAGAAGTGGGCTGAGAAGTGGCAGATGGAGTTCAACCCGGAGAAGTGTGAGGTGGTACACTTTGGAAGGACAAACTCCAAGGCAGAGTACAAAGTAAATGGCAGGATACTTGGTAGTGTGGAGGAGCATAGAAATCTGTGGGTACATGTCCACAGATCCCTGAAAGTTGCCTCACAGGTAGATAGGGTAATTAAGAAAACTTATGGGGTGTTAGCTTTCATAAGTCGAGGGATAGAGTTTAAGAGTCGCAAGATAATGATGTAGCTCTATAAAACTCTGGTTAGGCCACACTTGGAGTACTGTGTCTAGTTCTGGTCGCCTCACTATAGGAAGGATGTGGAAGCATTGGAAAGGGTACAGAGGAGATTTACCAGAATGCTGCCTGGTTTAGAGAGTATGCATTATGATCAGAGGTTAAGGGAGCTAGGGCTTTACTCTTTGGAGAAGGAGGATGAGAGGAGACATGATAGGAAGAGGAATAGATAAAACGGATAGCCAACACCTCTTCCTCAGGGCACCACTGCTCAGTACAAGAGGACATGGCTTTAAGGTAAGGGGAGGAAAGGGGATATTAGAGGAAGGTTTTTTACTCAGAGAGCGGTTGGTGCGTGTAATACACTGCCTCAGTCAGTGGTGGAGGCAGATACACTAGTGAGATTTAAGCAACTACTAGACAGGTATATGGAGGAATTTAAGGGAGTTATATGGGAGGCAGGGTTTAAGGGTTGGCACAACATTGTGGGCCAAAGGGCCTGTACTGTGCTGCACTATTCTATGTTCTGTGGAACAGGCCCTTCTGGAGCAACGAGCCGCGCCACCCAGCAACCCAACCTACTTAACCCCAGACAGGACGATTTACAATGACCAATTAACCTACCTACCGGTACATCTTTGGACTGAGGGAGGAAAGCAGAGCACCGGGAGGAAACCCACGCTCTCACGGGGAGAGCATGCAAACTTTCTTTTAAAGGATACTGGAACTGAACCCCGACGGCCTGTGGTCGCTAACCACTAGGCTACTATGGCTACACTGTTGGCGCCAGCAGCGTGGTGACACTTGCGGGCTGCCCCCATCGCGTATTTGGATTGCGTTGGTCGTTGATGCAAACGATCCACTTCACACTGTACAGCATGTTTCAATGCACACGTGACAAATTAGGCTGATCTTATAATATTTGGAATTAACGGTCTGTTGGAGCCAAGTATCTATTTTCTGTCTGTATTGTATTTTATTAAGGTAATCTGTCACGTAGGTTGGGGGGCGCGGTAGAAGAAAATGAGTAAATACTTATTCATGGTTTGTCTTAGCTAATTTAGCTTAGCATCCTGAAGAACGAGTGAACCATGGTGAATACGAGGAATTCTGCAGATGCTGGAAATTCAAACAACAACACACACAACATGCTGGTGGAACACAGCAGGCCAGGCAGCATCTATAGGGAGAAGCACTGTCGACGTTTCGGGCCGAGACCCTTCATCAGGACTAACGGAAAGGAAAGATAGTAAGAGATTTGAAAGTAGAGGGGGGAGGGGGAAATGCGAAATGCTAGGAGAAGGCCGGAGGGGGTGGGGTGAAGCTAAGAGCCCCCTCCCCCAACTACTTTCAAATCTCTTACTATCGTTCCTTTCGGTTAGTCCTGACGAAGGGTTACGGCCCGAAACGTCGACAGCACTTATCCTTATAGATGCTGCCTGGCCTGCTGTGTTCCACCAGTATTTTGTGTTGTTGTTTGAACCATGGTGAATTATTTTTTCGTAGACCTCTAACTTCACTTATACTATTCAACTGCAAATTATGCTATTATACTTCATAGTATAACACACCGCCATTAGACCATTATATTCCTAATATAGTTCTGTAGCTTTTTAAAATATATATATAAATACATCGCTACAAGATCGTTTGTCTTTGCTGGTTTCGTAACCAAGGCTCGAATGCATCCTTTTCAATTTGGAAATCTGCTATTTGGAAGCGCGTCACACAGAGTGGAATACCCCGGCTTAGTCTTGCAGAGGTTTGGATTTGTTCGCGTAACCGCGACATGGATGACGCCTCCCCCGTCATCCCACAGCAGAGTGGGCAGTACTCACCGAGACTTGGTTGAACCCAAAGACAGAATGCTGAGAGCTGCATCGCACGGGCGGAGTAGTGTTAGCCTTTCGAAAAACCGTCATCTCCACTCCTCCTCCCGGGTCCCTGCGGTGTTAAGGAAGACCGAAGAGTAAATCAACCACGGCTTTCCTGTCCTCTCCACTTCAGACCCTCCCTTTTAGGCAAATCTTGGATGACGTGCTTCCCTCCCTGACTAACGAAACTAGTAACCTCCGCTTTAAATAGAGCCAATGGCTTTGTCACAATAGCAGTCTGCAGCAATGAACTCCACAGGCTCTCCACCCTCTGGCTAAAGAAATTCCTCCTCATCTCTGTTCCAAATGGACGCCTCTCTATTCTCATGCTGTGTCCTCTGCTCTTAGATTGCCCCACTATAGAAAACACCCTCTCCTCATCCATCCTATCTACACCTTTCAAAATTCAATAGTTTCAATAGATCCCCCCCAATTCTGCTGAACCCCAATAAACACAGGCTCAGAGCCAAACAGTCCTCGTAAGTTAACCCTTTCATCCCCAGGATCTTTCCTGTGAACCTCCGCTGGTTCCTCTCCCACATCAGCTCATCCTTTACTAGATGCGGCGCCCAAAACTTCTCGCAATACTCCAAGTGCGGTCTGACCAACGCCTCGACATCACATCTTTGCTTTCGTTTGGGGGGGGGGGGGGACATGGTGGTGTAGTGGTCGACACAACAGTGTATGGTACCGGCGACCCGGGTTCAATTCCCACCGCTGCCTGTGAGGAGTTTGCACGCTCTCCCAGTGACCGCGTGGGTCTCCTCCCACAGTCCGAAGGCGTATTGGTTGGTGGGTCAATTGTTGGTGTCCCATGATGTTAAAAAGGGGGTTACTGGGTGGCGAGACTCAGAGGGGCCTACCCTGCACTGTAACTCAATAAAACAAGTATTCTAGTCCTCTCGAAATGAAGGTTGACATTCCTTAGCACTGACTCAACCTTCAGGAAATCCTTTATTAAGGCCACCAGGTACCTTTATACCCTCCAATTTCTGAATCTGCTCCTCATGGTTGTTGACTTCAGGAGGGCACAGAGCAACCACTCCCCACTGAACATTGGCGGCTCCTCGGTAGAGATCGTAAACAGCACCAAATTTCTTGGTGTTCACCTGGCGAAGAATCTCACCTGGTCCCTCAACACCAGCTCCATAGCAAAGAAAGCCCAGCAGCATCTCTAGTTTCTGCAAAGACTGAGGAAAGTCCATCTCCCACCCCCCACCCCCCAATCCTCATCACATTCTACAGGGGTTGTATCAAGAGCATCCTGAGCAGCTGCATCACTGCCCGGTTCGGAAATTGCACCGTCTCGGATCGCAAGACCCTGCAGCGGATAGTGAAGTCAGCTGAGAAGATCATCGGGGTCTCTCTTCCTGCTATCACGGACATTTACACTAAACACTGCATCCGCAAAGCAAACAGCATTATGAAGGACCCCACGCACCCCTCATACAAACTCTTCTCCCTCCTGCCATCTGGAAAAAGGCTCCGAAGCATTCGGGCTCTCACGGCCAGACTGTGAGACAGTTTCTTCCCCCAAGCTATCAGACTCCTCAATACCCAGAGCCTGGACTGACACCTTACTGCCCTACTGTCCTGTTTATTATTTATTGTAATGCCTGCACTGTTTTCGTGCACTTTATGCAGTCCTGGGTAGGTCTGTAGTCTAGTGTAGCTTTCTCTGTGTTGCTTTTACGTAGTTCAGTCTAGTTTTTGTACTGTGTCGTATAACACCATGGTCCTGAAAAACGATCTCATTTTTATTGTTCACTGTACCAGCAGTTATGGTCGAAATGACAATAAAAGTGACTTCACTTGATTAAGTAAAACAGTCTATGCTTATATTCTTTCAACCAAAGTGCATGACCATAAGTGTCCTGATGAAGGGTCTTTGACTGAAAAGCAAATGTTTATTTTCCTCCATAGATGCTGCCTGACCTGCTGAGATCCCCCAGCATTTTATGTGTGTGTCTTGCTCCCCCAGCATCGGCAGAATCTCCCGTGTTTATGACCGTACACATCCCTGTTTTCTATCTGCCACTTCCTTGCCCATGGTCCTTGCCTGCCCAAGTCCTTTCCGTGCACATCAGGTTCCCACCCCCACGACAACGAGGGGCTCAGCTGCCGCAGAAGAGTGCAGTTGACCATCCGTTTCTTGTGTGTGCTTGCATACGCAAGTGGGGCAAGTCGCAGATATTGCCCCCCTACCCAAACTTAAATGAGGTGGGTGGGGGGGTCAACTTGCCTCCGAGTGGTTTCCCCCTCTTCTTCCACTTAACCTTTTCAGCCTTACCCCATGACGTCCAGCTGTAGTCCTACCCAACCTCAGTGGAAAAAGCCTGCTTGCATTTACCCTGTCTATACCCCCTTGCAATTCTGCACGCCCCCCGTCAAATCTCCTCACCTGACACCACTGCTCTCCTCGCCGCTGGCCCCCAGCTCGGACTCCTCCAGCTTGCTGCCCTCCACAGCCAGCGAGGGGTTCCGCTGCTCCACGATCTCCCCCTCGTCGAACATGGCGTGCAGGCGATAGTTGACAGACTTGACCGTGGTGAAGAACAGGGCGACGACAGCGCAGTAGATGCCGGCAACGGAGGTGCTGGGCGGTAAAGCCTGGGGGGGGGGGGGGGGGGCGGAGGAAGGAGACACAGCGTGAGTCCCAAGCAAGCCGAACGCACATTTCCGGCGACCATCGCTGGACACCACTGCTGACATTCCAACCTCTAAAGTTCTATGAAGGACAGAGCAGACAGTCCAGGACAACACTGTTCTGGTACAAAAATTGACACTCGCCTCAGTCGATCCTTGGGAGCTTACATTTTCCATTTCAATGAACCTATGTAGATTACAGTCGGCCCTTCTTGTCCGCGGGGGATTGGTTCCGAGACCACCCGCAGATACCAAAAAACGCGGATGCTCAAGTCCCTTATTTAACCTGGCTCAGTGCAGTGGTCCTTAGGACCTGGCGGCGCAGCTCTGAATCTGCAGTGTTTCTGTTCACGAAAATAATTACGATCGCGATTGAAATTAAGGTGGAAGTAATAAAGCGATCGGAAAGAGGTGAAACGCCATCAGTCATTGGAAAAGAGGCTACAGTCGGTCAACGATCGGAATGATTTTAATGAAGCATGTGAATTTTTTACCTATGCTTCATCAAATTCATCAACTTACTACAAGATGGTCTCCTTTGTTTTTATCATTAATTGATCGGATTAATGCTATTAAAATGATGATTTTACCGAAATTTTTATACTTATTTCAAGCCTTACCAGTTTTTATTT
Source organism: Hypanus sabinus (assembly GCF_030144855.1). Taxonomy (NCBI): domain Eukaryota; kingdom Metazoa; phylum Chordata; class Chondrichthyes; order Myliobatiformes; family Dasyatidae; genus Hypanus; species Hypanus sabinus. The sequence continues at coordinate 26,517,674 of NC_082736.1, read as the reverse complement.
CTAAATCTTTTTTTGATAACATTGATTCAAAAATTTCCTCATTTGTGTGGCAAAATAAAAACCCTAGGTTAAGTAAAAAGCAATTACAAAAATCTAAGAAAGATGGTGGTTTAGCTTTACCTAATTTTAGATTTTATTATTGGGCAAATAATATTCGTAATTTAATGTATTGGAAACTAGATTTGGATTCACCACTGTGCCCACAGTGGGTAAATTTGGAATGTAATGAGGTAAAGGGATATTCTCTATTCTCTGTTCTTGGTTCTTGTCTTCCTGCTGATTTAGTTAAATTTAATAAACAAATATCTAATCCTGTTATTAAACATACATTACGAATTTGGTTTCAATTTCGTAAGTTTTTTACTTTGAAAAACTTTGTTCTTGATAGCCCTATCTTACTTAATTTCTTTTTCAAACCCTCTTGGACAGATCAAGCTTTTAACATATGGAAAAGGAAAGGTATAAAATGTTTTCGTGATCTCTTTTTTGAAGATACTTTGATGTCATTTGACCAACTTTCCAACAAATTTGAATTACCTAAATCTAATTTTTTCAGATATTGACAAATTAGAAATTTCTTACATAAAGTTTTACCATCTTTTCCTAATTCAACTTTGGTGGACTTTACAGATTTGATTTTTATCTTAAATCCTTGTCAGAAGGGATTAGTAGCTTTTATTTATAATATGATTATGAAGATACAACCAGAAATATCAGTTAGAATTAAACAAGAATGGGAAAAAGAACTTCGATATAATATATCAACAGATAAATGGGAAAAAATTTTGCAAATGGTTAATTCTTCTTCTATATGTGCTAAACATGCTTTAATACAATTTAAAATTGTACATAGAGCTCATATGTCTAAAGATAAACTTGCTCGATTCTATTCTCATATTAACCCTCAATGTGACAGATGTCATTCAGAAGTGGCCTCATTGACCCATATGTTTTGGTCATGTCTCACTTTACATAATTACTGGAAGGACATATTTACTACTATTTCCTCAATTTGGAATATAGATTTACAACCTCATTTTATTACTGCAATTTTTGGCATACCAAATGAAGATGGTAATCAGTTTTCCCCTTCAATCAGACGAATGATTGCTTTTGTAACATTAATGGCCAGAAGGTCTATATTACAAAATTGGAAAGAAGTAAATCCTCCTACCACGTTTCAATGGCTTTCTCAAACTATTTCTTATCTGAGCCTGGAAAAAATTAGAAGCACTATTTTTGACTCATCAATTAAATTTGAAGAAACTTGGAGACCGTTTATTCGACATTTTCATATGAATTAATTTGGCCTTTTCCAGACCTTCTTTCTGCTTATTCATGTTCAGGTATGGAGTTCTGGAGTTTGTTGACACTATCATATACTTGTAAACTATTATTATTGCCCATGTTAGTTTAGTTTAGTGTTTTATTTTTCTTAATATATACTTTTTTTCACATATTTTCAAATTTTTTTTTCTCTTTTAATGGTTATTTTTGTTTTTTTTCATATATAATCATATGGACGATTGATTAAGGTATTTTTTTTCTGCTGATGTTTAATAGGATATTGTTATCTTATTATCAACGTGATTTCAAGTCTATTGTATTCATAATTTACTCATTATTATGTTATGTTTTTTTTATATGTATATATGAAAATCAATAAAAAAAGTGAAAAAGAAAAAGAAAGAAGCATGTGAAAGGCCCTGCCCTGATGAAAGCTACAACTATTACTAAGCAACGCAGTGGTTTAATTATTGAAATACGTGTTTTATATGCATAGAAAGGTAAAATATGTACTATGTACTAAGAAAAACATTTGACTAACTGATGCTAAATAATACCGGATGTACCTGTTCCTACTTCAAATCCGACTTAAAGACGGACTCAGGAATGGAACTCATTCATAACCCGGGGACTGCCTGTACTTTTAAGTCTTATGTATTACTTATAATACCTAATACAATGTAAATGCTATGTAAATAGTTGTTATACTGTATTGTTTAGGGAATAATGACAAGAAATAAATAGTCTGTGCATGCTCAAACAACGAGTGCTGGAGAGAGAACTTCCGGGTCTTCCCGATCCGTGGTTGTTTGAATCCGCGCATAAGGAGGGCCGACCGTATTTTCTTTTGATCAATTTTTGCACTACTTAATTTAATTTGATATATACTTATTGTAAGTCGTAATGCTAGTCATTATTATGTTTTGCAATGCTAATACATGATTGAGAACTTCAGGAGAGGGAAAGCAGAGGTCCACGAGCCAATCCTCATCGGAGGAGCAGCGACTTTAAATTCCTTGGCGTTACTATTTCAGGGGATCTGCCTCGGACCCAACGCACAAGCGCAATTGCAAAGAAAGCACAGCAGTGTTTCCACTTCCTCAGGAGGCCGCAGAGATTTGACATCAAAAACTTATAGACAAATGTGTAGTGGGGAGCATCACGGCCTGGTATGAAAACACCAATTCCTTTCAGCGGAAAATCCCACAAAAAGCAGTGGATTCCACACAGTACGTCGCGGGTAAAGCCCTCCCAACCATTGAGTACATCAACATGAAACGTCGCTGTAGGAAAGCCGTGCTGTCTTCTCGCTGCTGCCATCAGGTAGAAGGTACAGGAGCCTCAGGACTCGCACCACCAGGTTCAGGGATAGTTACTACCCCTCAGCCATCAGGTAGAAGGTACAGGAGCCTCAGGACTCACACCACCAGGTTCAGGAACAGTTACTACCCCTCAACCATCAGGTAGAAGGTACAGAAGCCTCAGGACTTGCACCACCAGGTTCAGGGATAGTTACTACCCCTCAACCAACAGGTAGAAGGTACAGGAGCCTCAGGACTCGCACCACCAGGTTCAGGAACAGTTAATACCCCTCAACCATCAGGTAGAAGGTACAGAAGCCTCAGGACTTGCACCACCAGGTTCAGGGATAGTTACTACCCCTCAACCAACAGGCAGAAGGTACAGGAGCATAAGGACTCACACCACCAGGTTCAGGAACAGTTACTACCCCTCAACCATCAGGCTCCTGAACAAAAGGGGATAACTACACTCATCTATTGAGATGTTCCCACAATCAACGATCTCATTATAACGACTCTTCAGCTCATGCTCTCGTTATTTATTGCTGCTTATTTATACTTGCAGTTTGCCGTCTTCTGCACTCTGATCCTTCATTGATTCAGTTATAGTTACTAGCCGAAAGATTTACTGAGCATCCCGCAGGAAAATGAATCTCGGGGTTGTATATATACTCTGATAATAAAATTTACTGTGAACAATATACTGCTGCCGCACAACAACAAATTTCATGACTTGGGTCAGTGATACAAAACCGGATTTTGATCAGAAAAACAGGATACAAAAGATTGCTAAGCTGCATAGCAGAGGGTAGCCCGCATTCTGCCCATGACCCTCCAAGCCCTTCTCCTCCACACACCTTTCCAAATCTCCAAAAATCTGTCGGCCTCCATTTCGAATGGAACCGCACGGCCAAGTCTCCATGGGCCATTGAGGTAGAAAATCCCAACAATTCGCTGCTCTCCAGGAGAGGAGATGTCTCACCTGAATTTGGAATAGCCGACCCCCTTACTTGAAAAGGACTGTGAGAACGGCCGAGAGGATCACAGGGGTCTCCCCACCGTCCATCGGGGACGTTTATCAGGAGCGCTGCGTACGCGGGGCCCTTAGTATTATCCAGGATCCCACCCGTCCATCCAGCATCCTCTCTGACTTTCTACCAACGGGCAGGAGACTCCGATGCATAAAGACAAGAACGGTCAGGATGGGAAACAGTTTCTTCCCTCAGGCCGTCAGGCTTCTGAACTCCCTGCCGCATCGCATTCAAAGTCAATGTTCCATACCTGACAATATTTAATTTATGCACTTTGTTTATTTATGTGTAATCCATCTACAGTTTTCATCCTTACTTTCCTAAGTTATTGTGTGTTATGTGTACTGCTGTGCCTTACACCCTGCTTTGGAGAAACGTCTCGTTTGATGGCAGACAGTATATAGTTAAATGACCACAGACTTGACTTGCAAGTGTGACCCCTGGTTCTCAACACCATCAACATCCACTCCATCAACATCTCTTAACCTGCAAAGATCTTGGACCAGAGAGGCTCCATGAACAGGCTTGAAGCCCTTATATGCACTGATCTGAGTGTCTCTCTGCGTACTTCCCAAAACCAAGCCCTGCTTGTCAATCTCAAAGCCTCCCCAGCACAACCTTCCTACTCCACAATTTCCTGAGGGCTGTTATCAACTACATGCATTAACAGTACACTGCATCATAAACACTGGCCCCAGGCGCCTCAACATATACATTATCAGACCATAAGACATAGGAACAGAATTAGGCCATTCAGCCCAGAGTCTGCTCTACCATTCCACCATGGCTGATTTATTAACTTCTCAACCCCAATCTCCTGCTTTCTCCTCCATGCTCTTACTAAATCAGGAACCCATCAACCTCTGCTTTAAATATATCCAAATGACTTGGGCCGCACAGCCGTCTGCGGCAACGAATTCCACAGATTCACCACCCTCTGGCTAAAGAAATTTCCCCTCTCTATTCTAAAGAGAAGCCTCTCTATTCCGAGCTGTGCCCTCGGGTCCTAGACTGCCCTGCTACAGAAAACATTCTCTCCGCATCCACTCTCTCTGGGCCTTTCTATATCTGATAGGTTTCAATGAGATACCCATTTCCCCACCCCCACAATTCTTCTAAACATCAGCGAGTACGGACCCCGAGGCTTCGAACACTCCTCGTACATCAACCCTTTCATTGCTGGGATCATCCTCGTGAACCTCCTCCAGATCAAGCCAATGTCTGACGGCCATTTACAGAAGGAGAGATCAGGAGAGTGAGCAGAAGGGGGTCAGTTTTATGAAGCACCGCGAGTTTGCTTCCTGAAGGCCACACTTCCGGGAGGGAAAGCGACGGAAACACGCGGCGGGGGGGGGGGGGGTCAGCCGTGGAGAGGGCGAGCAGCTTCCATGTCCTCGGGTGACCACATCTCTGAAGGTCGACTCTGGGCCCAGCACACCGATGCCGGTGGCTGTGTTTCAGGAGTTCTGGCACGTCACTGAAGACTCCGGCAAGTTTCTGCAGACGGAGAGCATTCTAACTGGTTGCATCACAGCTCGGCTTGGAGGCCTCACTGCCCGGGATCAGGGAACAAAAAAAGCTGCGGAGGGTTGTAAGTTCAGCCAGCTCCATCATAAGCACCAGCCTCACCACCGTCAAAAGGCAAAGCAGTGTCCAGCACTAAGGATTCCCACCGCCCTGGACACATAGAGCTCCTCTCCGCACCTTGTGGCGCGTCAGGCAGCTACCTCGCTGCTTCTAGCATTTTGCCCGTTTTGTTTATGAGGCCGAGTCGCTAGCTCAACGCTCGACCTAGCGCAGGTGGACAGCGTGCTGGGAGCCGGCCGGAGTCGAACCCGGGGCAGCTGCCACAACGTCAGTGGCAACCCTGGACGTGCCCGCTTCTCATTACTAACACCGGAGAGGAGGTACACACGAACAGGACACGCAGCATTAGGAACAACTTCTTCCCCTCCACCGTCAGGTTTCTAAGCAGACAATGAACCCATGAACACTACCCCAGTATTTATGTTCTCTTTTTGTTCCACACATCTTAATGTAATTTACAATATATTTTTCATAAGATCTCATTTTAAAAGACTGTTTATCTCATAGTCTTGTCATCTATTGCTATTTATTTATATCTGCATTTGCAAAATTTGCTCAACTATTGAGCGCATCGACATGAAACACCGTTGTAGGAAAGCAGCGTCCATCATCAGGGACCCCCACCACCCAGGCCGTGCTCTCTTCTCACTGCTGCCATCAGGTAGAAGGTACAGGAGCCTCAGGACTCACACCACCAGGTTCAGGAACAGTTACCACCCCTCAACCATCAGGTAGAAGGTACAGGAGCCTCAGGACTCGCACCACCAGGTTCAGGAACAGTTACCACTCCTCAACCATCAGTCTCTTGAACAAAAGGGGGTGACTACACTTGCCTATCCATTGAGAAGTTCCGACATCCAACGATCTCACTTGAAGGACTCCTTACCTCATGCTCTCGTTATTTATTGCTATTTATTTATATTTGCATTTTCACAGCTTGTTGTCTTCTGCACTCTGGTTGATCTTTCACTGATCCTGTTATAGTTAATATTCTCTAGATTTGCTGAGTACGCCCACAGGGAAATGAATCTCAGGGTTGTGTACGGTGACATATATGTATTTTGATAATAAGTTTACTTTGAACAATGTACTGTTACGACAAAACAACAAATTTCACAACATATGTCAGTGGTAACAAATCTGATCCAGTGTATAAAGTTGGGGGGTTGGGGTGGGAATTCCAAATCCAGACAGTTGACGACATGACAAGCGGTGAAAACGGAGAGGGGAGGGATTGTATCAGAGGCTGGAAGTGGAAGGATGCAGAAGCCGTAGTGCACCGTGAGGCTGAGGAAGGTCACTGAGAAAGTTCATCGTGGGGTCATAGGTGACAGCCTGGCTCAGTTTCAAGGGCAGTATGGAGGCCGCATCCAGGAGTTTGACGGCAGATACGAGGATTGGAAGCAAGCAGAGAAACAAGGAGTGAAAATAACAATATTAAAGTCCGCCAACAAGCAGTGCAATTCGATCATGCATCTTCCCACAAAGAAGCACAGGGGCATGAAGACACACGCTCAACGCTTCAGGGACAGATTCGTCCCCTCCACCAAGTTTATTGTCATTTAACTATACGCACGTACACCGTCATATGAGACGCTTCTTGGAACTGGGTGCAAAGCACCCATTACACACACAACAACAGGAAAGCAAGGAAAAAAGATTTCCAAATGAATTACACATAGAGATAAACAAACAGCATAAATTAAATATTGTCAGGTACGGAACAGATTAACGGTGACACTTGGAATGCGACGCAGCAGGGAGTTCAGAAGCCTGACGGCCTGAGGGAAGAAACCGTTTCCCATCCTGACTGTTCCTGTCTTTATGCATCGGAGTCTCCTGCCCGATGGTAGAAAGTCAGAGAGGATGCCGGATGGACAGGTGGGATCCTGGATAATATTAAGTGGGCAATGAACTAATCCACGAACGTGACAGTACTGGGCAAAAGTCTTAGGCATAAACATACATGGCTAAGATGACAAAGACTGTTAACAATTTCATGCATTGCATTATATTGCTGCCCACAAAAACATACACTTTTCATGACGAGTGAGTGATGATAAACCCAACTCTAATGTGGGTCTCTATTGCGGACTGAGAGTGGGAAGGGGGATGGGAGAGGGGAGGGAGCGGGAAGCACCAGAGAGACATTCTGTAATCATCAATAAAGCAATTGTTTGGAATCAAATTACCTTGCCCGCTGTCTCAGGGCTGGGTGTGTCTGAACCCGCATCATACCTTGCCCGAGGCACTCCTTTGCACCCCTCCCTCCATGTGCCACCCTCCCCGTTCGGTGGAGGCGGATACAATAGGGTCTGTTAAGGGATTCTTAAGATAGGCACATGGAGCTTAGGAAAATTAGAGGGCTGTGCGGCAGGGAAATTCCTAGAGTGGGTTACATGGTCGGCACAACATTGTGGGCCGAAGGGCCTGTAATGTACTGTCGATTTCCATGGTCTATGTTCGATTTACAAGCTGGCTCTCTGCCCCACGTTGGGAAACACAGTACTGTGCAAAAGTCTTCAGCACTCTAAGATGTGTGCACAGACTGTACCTCACTACTTTTGCTCCTTTTTTCCACTACTTAAATGTTTTGGTGACAGGGTGGAGATGCGTTTCTACCAGGGGAAGTGTGAGGCGCTCCTTCCCTCCGCCAGCCTGCAGGTCACCCTTGGGCATGGTGTGGCACCTGCTTAGCCCCACCGATCAGGGTTACGAGAAGCTACGGGGGCGAGTGATGGATGGTCAGATGAGCAGCCGGTGCATATCACAAATCCTGGTTAGAAACGTAGAAAACCTACAGCACAATACAGGCCCTTCGGCCCAGAAAGCTGTGCCGAACATGTCCTTACCCTAGAACTACCTAGGCTTACCCATACCCCTCTATTTTTCTAAGCTCCATGTCTCCATCCAGGAGTCTCTTAAAAGACCCTTTTGTTTCCACCTCCACCACCGCTGCCGGCAGCCCATTCCACTCACTCACCACTCTATTGAGTAAAAAACTTACCCCTGGTGTCTCCACTGCACCTGCTCCCAAGCATCTTAAAACTATGCCCTTTCATGCTAGCCATTCAGCCCTGGGGAAAAGCCTCTGACTATTCCGTTGATCAATGCCTCTCATTACCTTGTACACCTCTCATCCTCCGTCACTCTAAGTAGAAAAGGCCGAGTTCACTCAACCTATTTTCATAAGGCATGCTCCCCAATCCAGGTAACATCCTTGTAAATCTCCTCTGCACCCTTTCTATGGCTTCCACATCCTTCCTGTAGTGAGGCAACCAGAACTGAGCACAGTACTCCAAGTGGGGTCTGACCAGGGTCCTATATAGCTGCAACATTATCTCTCGGCTCCTAAATTCAATTCCACAATTGATGAAGGCCAATACACCATACGCCTTCTTAACCTATGAACTCAGACCCTCTGATCCTCCACACTGCCAAGAGTCTTACCATTAATATATCCTGCCATCATATTTGACCTACCAAAATGAACCACTTCACACTTACCTGGGTTGAACTCCATCTGCCACTTCTCAGCCCAGGTTTGCATCCTATCACTGTCCCACTGTAACCTCTGAAGCCCTCCACACTATCCACAGAACCCCCAACCTTTGTGTTATCAGCAAATTTACTAACCCATCCCTCCACTTTCTCATCCAGGTCATTTATGAAAATCATGAAGAGTAAGGGTCCCAGAACAGATCCTTGAGGCACACCACTGGTCACCGACCTCCATACAGAATATGACCTGTCTACAGCCACTCTTTGCCTTCTGTGGGCAAGCCAGTTCTAGATCCACAAAGCAAGATCCCCTTGGATCCCATGCCTCCGTACTTTCTCAATAGCCTTGCATGAGGTACCTATCAAATGCCTTACTGAAATCCATATACACTACATCTACTGCTCTACCTTCATCAATATGTTTAGTCACATCCTCAAAAAATTCAATCAGGTTCATGAGGCACAACCTGCCCTTGACAAAACCATGCTGACTCTTCCTAATCATATTATGCCTCTCCAAATGTTCATAAATCCTGCCTCTCAGGATCTTCTCCATCAACTTACCAACCACTGAAATAAGATTCACTGGTCTATAATTTCCTGGGCTATCTCTACTCCCTTCTTTGAACAAGGGAACAGCATCTGCATCCCTCCAATCCTCCGGAACCCAACCACTGATCCCAGTATTGATAATGGCCGGGGGTCTCTCAGAAGAAACTGCCCAGAAGAAGGCAACGGCAAATCACTTGTGTGGAAAAGTTTGCCAAGAACAATCAGGGTCACGGAAAGACCATGATCCCCCACGTCACATAATGATGATGTCACACGACACGCTGCACAATGATGACAACAATTTATAAGTTATAATTTTATGCACTGCAGTATACTGCTGCCGCAAAACAACAAATTTCACGACGCATGTCAGTGATAATAAACCTGATTCTGAATCAGAAAATCCCCATGAATCACAACAACTCATGCAGGAGATGCAAGCTGAATAATAACAGGACTGGATAAATTGGACTGGGGACCGTCCCACCTCGTACACGGGCTGAAGCCATCCAAAGTGGAATAGAAAATATTTTATTCTGCTGCACGGCTCATCAGCAAAAAAGAAGTTTGTGACTGCAATTACCAGCTGTGGTGTGCCAACTAGGTGTATTTCCCTCAAATATGGGAACTATGGGACTCCTGACTTTCCCAAGCTACAAAAATATTATTACAGCTACTGCAGTTAGTGAGGGTCCTCCAGCTCTGGCAGTGCTCAGGGCTTCCTTCGTCGTGTCAGTAGCTTCCTCTCGGTTTTCACTCCTGTCAGTCCTGCAGTGGAGACTCGGGAATACTGCTGCACTCAGACATAGAAGGATTTTTCGTTGCTTTTTCCATAATGGTCGTCGTCTGACTAGTCAGGGTTGTCTGCCCCGAACCTGGAGGACCGGTGGACCACCCTTAGCCTGGCCTCTACCCTTTGACCCCTGCTTGGCACAAGTGACCCTACCAAGAGCCAAAGCATAAAGCCCTGATGCCAGCCAGCACAGCGCCCCCCCCCCCCCCGGGTCATTGAGGTACACAAGCCTCCAAACCCGGCGACAAGGCTGTGGTCCTATTGTACATATACACCCCAAGCACAGTAGTCATAATCTTTGATCCACAGCATCTGCAGTTGTATTTTTGAGTCATAATCTATGTTTTTTTTTCTCTTAAAACCTTCGGAGTTTCCCTCCTGTTCATCTTCCTGCAGGACCTCCATTTCCACCCGATGGAACAGGATGGTTGTTGGGGGGGGGGGGGGGAGAAGAGATGGGAAGCAAGGTTTCGAAACCTGGGTCTGAGGATCCTGCAGCCCCATGGAAGAATGACATTAAAACTGGACAGGGGTGGTGGTGGGGGGAGAACGAGGGCAGGGAGACCCTCCATCGCAGCCCAAGGAGACAAGCTGGAGTCTCCTTCCCCCCCCCCCTCAAAAGTGCCCTGGACTCCCTTGGTGACAGGTACCAGGACGGTCCTGATCCCATGCCCAGGGACAACCCAGGTGACCCTTGACTGCACTCCTGTCCACCTCCTTCTCTCTCTCTCTCTCTCTCTCAACCCCCCAGCCAGCACACAAAGCCCGGGCTACCTCCTGACCTGGCTCCCAGAGATCACAGACCTCCTCCTTCCCCCCGGGCCGGGGCACACTCACCATGAAGAGCAGGAAGGGCAGGCAGAGCAGGAAGAGCCAGACGTAGAGGTGGAAGCAGTTGGAGAACTTGCTCTGGTGCGGGTCGAAGTACCAGCCGCCCGTCAGCGAGGCCCAGACGCCCTGGCGGAGGATCTGCAGCACCTGCGAGCCCATGCTCCAGGCCGGCCGTCTCCGTGGTCGTCGTCGTCGCGGCGGCGGCGGCGGCCTCTCTCCTCCTCCTCCTCCTCCTCAGCGACTCCAGGCCTCCATGTTTCCCACCGCCCTCCCACCCCCCGTCACTCCTCCCCTCCCGGACACAACGGCCGATCCGACGCTCCCGCCCCGGCCGCCCGCCCTGATTGGCCCGGGCCGGCAGCCGGGGCGGGCCTTCCGGCGGCTATTGGGCAGCATCCACGTCCGTTAGGAGAGCGGTTCGTCGTTACTGGCCCGCCGCCACGTCGGTCAGAGGGCGAGGCGGCCGGAGCGCGAGCAATCGCTTCACGGCGACGTCCAACGTGAGATCACGACCTGAAATCAAAATTATATATATTTTTAAAAATAGTATTTAATTTATCAGATGTATGATGTTTCGATGTTACCTATTTAACACATTTTATTTACAAACGTTATTTTGAATTTGTTTTTATTTTTTTCTAAGCGGTGTTCATAGCGACCGGCGGTAACACGGTGTCCATTGGTTAAATTTCCTGTCAATCACTTTGCTACCATTTTTCTATTTGCTCCATTTACGAAGTTGCTGATTTTCGCCTTTTTAATGAAGAGGGCGGCAGGGGGCAGAGTTTCCATTGGTGATTGGACAGCGAGTACGTCAATCATCCAGGGCGAATTACTATTGGTCCGTGGCGCTGCCCATCGAAGGTGCGTCGGGGAGTCTCTTCGATACGGGAAAGGCAGACAAGATTAATCAAAGCAGAGCCAGTCCTTACTTAAATTGGATCGCTTATCAATCTTTAAGAGGTGGGGCCACAGATGAAAGGGACATCTCCCTATGTAATGTGGCTATCAGCAGTCCCAAATAGAAACAGCTTATCTCTTTTAACTTGTGTTTAACTATCAGCTCATCCCTCTGCAATTGGACCTTGGACTTTCTGACTAACAGACCCCAATCTGTTAAGTTAGACAACCTCTCCTCCTCCACTCTCACCCTGAACACCGGCGTGCCTCAAGGCTGTGTGCTGAGCCCTCTTCTGTACTCCCTTTTCACCTATGACTGCGTTCCTGAACTCCATTATCAAGTTCGCAGACGACACCACCGTGGTTGGCCTGATCAGAGGGGATGACGAGACGGCCTACAGGGACGAGATCCAGCACCTGACCATGTGGTGTGCCGACAACAACCTGGCCCTTAACACCCAGAAGACCAGGGAGGTCATTGTGGACTTCAGGCAGGCTAGGGGCCATACTCACATCCCCATCTACATCAATGGAGCTGTAGTCGAGCGTGTATCAAGCTTCAAATTCCTTGGTGTCCACATTTCTGATGATCTCACCTGGTCCCTGAACTCCTCCATCCTGATCAAAAAGGCACAACAGCACCTTTATTTCCTGCGGAGCATCAAGAAAGCTCACCTCTGTCCCAGGATACTGACGGACTTTCACCGCTGTACCATCGAGAGCAAACTCACCAACTGCATCTCAGTGTGGGATGGCAATTGTCCCGTATCGGACCGCAAAGCACTCCAGCGGGTGGTGAAAACTGCCCAGCAGATTATCGGCACCCAGTCGCCCACCATTGAGAACATCTACCATAAACGCTGCCCGGGCAGGGCGAAAAGCATTATCAAGGATGCATCTCACCCTAACCATGGACTTTTTACTCTCCTCCCATCCGGTAGAGGCTACAGGAGCCTCCGCTCCCGCACCAGCAGGCACAGGAAGAGCTTCTTCCCTGAGGCTGTGACCCTGCTGAACCTCACATCACAGCGCTAAGCAGTATTGCACCCATATTGGACTGTCTCAGTACTTTTATGTTTGTGTGCTGTAGCACTTAGTTTTTATTCGCAGTTATTTTGTAAATAACTCTACTCTTTACATTTCTGGTTAGATGCTAACTGCATTTCATTGGCTTTGTATCTGTGCTCGGTACAATGACAATAAAGTTGAATCCAATCTAACCTAAAAACGTGGCACCAAAGTAGAACCCATCTGCTCCATATCCCAGTCCCTATTCCTTCTTCTCAACCTGCGTTTAACTTCTCATCCCCCAAGCAGTTGTTGAAGGAATACCGTTTTTTTGCAGAAGCCTAACAATCAATATTTTGATAGAAGTTTTCCCTCATATTCCTTTAAACTTTTCACCTTTCACCTTTAACCTATGACCTCCAGCTGTAGTCCCCTCCCAACCTCAGTGGGAAAAGCCTGCTTGCATTTACCCTGTCTATACCCCCTCATCATTTTGAATACTTCTGTCAATACTCCCCTCACCGTACCATGTTCCAAGGAATGAAGTCCTAACCTATTTAATGTGTCCATAGAACCATAGAAAATTACAGAACAGAAACAGGCCTTTTGGCCCTTCTTGGCTGTGCCGAACCATTTTTCTGCCTAGTCCCACCGACCTGCACCTGGCCCATATCCCTCCATACACCTCTCATCCCCACATACCTGTCCAAGTTTTGCTTAAATGTTAAAAGTGAGCCGGCATTTACCAGCTCATTCCACACTCCCACCACTCTATGTGTGAAGAAGCCTCCCCCCCCCCCAATGTTCCCTTTAAACCTTTCCCCCTTAACCCATGTCCTCTGGGTTTTTACCCCCAGTCTCAGTGGAAAAAGCGGGCTTGCATTCACTCTATCCATACACATCATAATTTTATATACCTCTATCAAATCTCCCCTCAGTTTCTTCCCCCAAGCTATCTAACTCCTCAATACCTGAATGACTGACACCTTGCCCTATTGTCCTGTTTATTATTTATTGTAATGCCTGAACTGTTTTTGTGCACTTTATGCAGTCCTGGGTAGGTCTGTAGTCTAGTGTAGCTTTCTCTGTGTTTTTGTACTGTGTCGTATAACACCATGGTCCTGAAAAACGTCGTCTGATTTTTACTGTGCACTGTACCAGCAGTTATGGTCAAAATGACAATAAAAGTGACTTGACTTGACTCATTCTCCTATGCTGCAGGGAATAAAGTCCTAACCTATTCAACCTTTCTCTCTAACTCAGTTTCTCAAGTCCCGGCAACGTCCTTGTAAACCTTCTCTGCACTCTTTCAACCTGATTAATATCCTTCCTGTAATTCGGTGACCAAAACTACACACGATACTCCAAATTCGGCCTCACCGATGTCTCATACAACTTCACCATAACGTCCCATCTCCTGTCCTCAATACGTTTCTCAGCCCATCTTTCCAGCTGGTCCAGATTCCTCCCCCCCTCCTCCACAAGCTCTGATAGCCTCCCTTACTGTCCCTCACACCCCCAGTCTTGGTGTCATCTGCAAGTCTACTAATGCAGTTAACCACGTTGTCATCTATACCACCGATCTGGATGATCTGCCAGATTGGCTTGAGCAACGATCTGCTGGAAGAACCCAGTAGATTCCACAGCAGAGTTTCTTTCTTTGTTTTCGCTGAAGCTTTGCATCAGGGCCTCCCGGCAGACTGCCTTTTGATCCAGATTCCAGCATCTGCAGCCTGCTCTTCTTTCGCAGATTGGCTTGACTTTGATTTTCCTCAGCAGGGAAGGCAAGGTAGCCGGGAAGTTGATTGGAGATGGGGGGGGGGGGGGGAATACTGATAGGAGAGGGAGGACGGAAGACCGGGGAAGGAAGAAGGCCGCAGGCGAGCGGGTCGGAGTGGGATGAAGTCGACGTTGCCTCTCCTGGAAAGAGGGCGACACTTCCCCCGCGAGTCCGTACCCGGTGCTCCTGGTGTGGCCTCCTCGACGCCGGTGAGACCCAACAGAGGCGGGATTTTCCGGGGGGCCACCCAGGGAAATTCTACTTCCCATTCCCATTCTGACGCGTCAGCCCACGGTCTCCTCTACTGCTGCGATGAGGCCACACTCGGGTTGGAGGAGCAACACCTTGTATTCCGTCTGGTTAGCCTCCAACCCGCTGGCAGGAACATCGATTTCTCCGACTTCCAGTGATGCCCCACCCCTCCGTCACCATTCCCCATTCCCGTTTTCCCTCTCTCACCTTACCTCCTTGCCTGCCCATCCCCTCCTTCTGGTGCACCTCCTCCCTTTCCTTTCTTCCACGGCCTATCAGACTCCTCCAGCCCTGTTTGCTCTTTCGCCAATCGACCTCCCAGCTCTTCGTTTCACCCACCCCCCACCTCCGGCGTCGTCCGCCACTTCTTCTTCCCCTCCTCGCACCTCCTCACCCTGACTCCTCATCGTTCTTTCCCTCTCCAGTTCGCGACGAAGGGTCTCGGCCCGAGACCCCGGCTGTCCGGCCTGCTGGGTTCCTCCAGCACGACGTCGCTCCGGATTTCCAGCATCCATCCGCGGATTCTTCTCCCGTTTGGGGATTTCGAACGTTGAACGGGGGCCGCCGCCCAATCCAGAACCTCGGTATCATCCTCGGAGAGCAGGGCGGGGGGCAGAGACCACCCGAAAAGCAGGGGCTTTCCCTCGGGCTGTGAATTAGAGACCGACACACGTGCGCGACCCCCCCCCCCCCGGCAGATTCAAGACAGTTTGACGCACAAGCGTTAAGGAGAACAAAGTAATTGTTACTCCGGATCAGGTACAGCACACAAAATAAACACGGTAAGATAAAGAGCTCAATAATAATAGACACAATAAATATAAAAACATAAGATAGCTTATACACAGAGATTGGTTGTATGTCCGTACAGTGACTCTGACAGGAAATGGTAAAGTAGTGGTGGTGGCGGAGGGGGGGGGGGCTTCTGTCTGGAGGTGTCGATCAGCCTCACTGCTTGGGGAAAGGGACTGCTTTTTGAGTCTGGTGGTCCTGGCGCGGCCTGGGCGTGGGACGATCAGCCCACCAGCAGGCCCCAATCTCTGTTCCTGCTCGGGCACCTTTCCGTTTACACGCGGGCCCAGTCCCTGACCCGCGGCGCGGCTGTCGGAGGCCTCTGCGCTCAGGCAAGAGCTTGCTGCCAATTCTCGAGTGGGTGGGGGGGGGGTGGGCGACTCGAGATAAAAACGATGCTGCAGGCCGCAACAGGGAACTGTCCGTCTCTCTCCCCACCTCACCCCCGCTGTGGGAGGAGTGATATCTCTCTCTCCTTGCTAGCGAGAGAGAGAGAGAGAGAGAGAGAGAGAGAGCCTGGGGCGGGTCGAACTGTGGCTTTTGATACAGTAGGTGCAGAAGTAGACCATTTGGCCCTTCAAGCCTGCACCGCCATTTTGAGATCATGGCTGATCATCTACTATCAATACCCGGTTCCTGCCTTGTCCCCATATCCCTTGATTCCCCTATCCATAAGATACCTATCTAGCTCCTTCTTGAAAGCATCCAGAGAATTGGCCTCCACTACCTTCCGAGGCAGTGCACTCCAGACCCCCACAACTCTCTGGGAGAAGAAGTTTTTCCTTAACTCTGTCCTAAATGACCTACCCCTTATTCTCAAACCATGCCCTCTGGTACTGAACTTTTCCGGCATCTGAAACACATTTCCTGCCTCTATCTTGTCCAATCCCTTAATAATCTTATATGTTTCAATCAGATCCCCTCTCAATCTCCTTAATTCCAGCGTGTACAAGCCCAGTCTCTCTAACCTCTCTGTGTAAGACAGTCCGGACATCCCAGGAATTAACCTCGTGAGCCTTGATGTTGGGGGTTGTGCTGTTGCTTGCATGGTGGGTGGCTGGGGGGTTAATGCTTCCTGCTGGGACCGGGGTGGGGTGGAGAGACGACATTCTTGCAGCAGTTTGTGCATGGGAGGGGCTTCGGGGTTCTGATGGGTTTTTCTGTCTCGTGGCCGCCCGTGAGGAGCAGGAAGTTCAGGTCGTAAACTGAATACGGTCTCCGACGTTGAATCGAAGCATGGGTCCTTGATGCCGGGTCGGCTGCAGCAGGATCGTATCCTTATTTTACAGGCCCCCGCTCATCAGCAGCTCTCGTGGAAGTAAAATCTACGCAAATAAAACACTTAAAGAGTTTCTCTGCCCTGACGTGATTCAGACCCAGTGACAACAACTCCCAGGGGTAGTATCCGCCATCCTGCACAGAATAACAAATGAGTAGATAGTTTTACAGATCTAGCCCGGTTTTGATCACCCACGTGAACATCAAAGGGGCTCCCCGTCAATATTTTCCCAGGCCAGATGGAGCCAACCTGGTGGGCTCTGTTAAAAGCGGCAATGTTCTGGTGGGGTCCACAGGAGCTCACTGGCAGCAACTTCAGTTTCTGTGGCTATCGTTTACGGAACAGAATCATCCCGAGGCTCTAAGAAAAGCGGGAATTGGAACCAGAGGAAACCCATCCGACCCTTTGAGCTGCTGTATTGAAGGTCATGGCCGATCTTGTGCATGAAAGTTCAAAGTTCAAATTTTAACACCAAAGTACATTCTCATCACCACATATGACCCGGAGTTTCACTTTCCTCCGGGACGAAGAGACAGGATAGCCCTCAACTCGGCAGTGGAGTTACCGGGGCAACTGTCGCTCGACGGTGTTTTCATAGCGAGCTATTCTCGTTTTCACGAGACCGAGCCGCTAGCTCGACGCTCAACCCGACTTGGATTCGAACTCGGGAACCTTCGCTCTGGGGTTCGGCGCTGATATGATTGCGCCACTAAGCGGGATGTTTTCCCGCGGGCATCCTCAGCAAATCTATAGAATAGTAACTGTAAACAGGATCAGTGAAAGATCAACCAGGGTGCAGAAGACAACAAACTGTGCAAATGCAAATATAAATAAATAACAATAAATAACCAGAACATGAGAGGAAGAGTCCTTAAAGTGAGATCGTTAATTGTGGGGACATCTCTATAGATCCCCTTTATCCCCTTTTGTTCAGGAGCCTGATGGCCGAGGGTAATAACGAGGGTTCCTGACCCTGGTGGTGTGGGACCTCAGGCTCCTGTACCTCCTTCCTGATGGTTGAGGGGTAGTAACTGTTCCTGATCCTGGTGCTGCGAGTCCTGAGGCTCCTGTACCTCCTTCCTGATGGTTGAGGGGTAGTGACTGTTCCTGAAACTGGTGGTGTGAGTCCTGAGGCTCCTGTACCTCCTTCCTGATGGTTGAGGGGTAGTAACTGTTCCTGATCCTGGTGGTGTGAGTCCTGAGGCTCCTGTACCTCCTTCCTGATGGTTGAGGGGTGGTAACTGTTCCTGAATCTGGTGGTGTGGGACCTGAGGCTCCTGTACCTCCTTCCTGATGGTTGAGGGGTAGTAACTGTTCCTGATCCTGGTGGTGTGAGTCCTGAGGCTCCTGTACCTTCTACCTGATGGTTGAGGGGTAGTAACTGTTCCTGAACCTGGTGGTGTGAGTCCTGAGGCTCCTGTACCTCCTTCCTGATGGCAGTAGTGAGGAGAGAGCACGGCCTAGGTAGTGGGGTCACTGATGATGGATGCTGTTACCTCAGTGCCCACACAGCAGAAACTGGACAGATCTCTGCTCTGACGTTCCAAAGATTCACCACCCTCTGCGAAATTCTCCGTTTTCGCAGTCGTAAAAAGCCCGAGTCTGCGATCGCTGGTTCTGAAACGTAAAGGCAAGGGGAAACGTGCCCCCCTGTAAAGCCCCAGAGGGACGTTCTCTGTGTCGGTGAGATCCCCTGTAAACTCCGGAGTCTGCAGAGTGACATGAACAAGGAACAGACAAGGCGATATTAATCTGTTCTGAATCAGGTTCAATATCACTGGCAGACGTCATGAAATTTGTTAACTTTGCAGCAGCAGTATGAAACATTACATGATAACAGAAAGAAAAAAAACTGCGAATTACAACATTTATATGTGTGTGTGTGTGTGTGTGTGTGTGTGTGTGTGTGTGTGTGTGTGTGTGTGTGTGTGTGTGTGTGTGTGTGTATTTATTTATTTAAATTAAATAAGTAGTACAAAAACAGAAATTATAAAAAAAGTGATGAGGTAGTGTCCATGGGTTCAACGTCCATTTAGGAATCGGACGGCAGAGGGGAAGAATCTGTTCCTGAATCACTGACTGTGTGTCTTCAGGCTCCTGTACCCCCTCCCTGAAGGCAGAGGGGAAGAAGCTGTTCCTGAATCGCTGAGTGTGTGTCTTCAGGCTCCTGTACCTCCCTGATGGCAGAGGGGAAGAAGCTGTTCCTGAATCGTTGAGTGTGTGTCTTCAGGCTCCTGTACCTCCTCCCTGATGGCAGAGGGGAAGAAGCTGTTCCTGAATCGCTGAGTGTGTGTCTTCAGGCTCCTGTACCTCCTCCCTGATGGCAGAGGGGAAGAAGCTGTTCCTGAGTCGTTGAGTGTGTGTCTTCAGGCTCCTGTACCTCCTCCCTGATGGCAGAGGGGAAGAAGCTGTTCCTGAGTCGTTGAGTGTGTGTCTTCAGGCTCCTGTACCTCCTCCCTGATGGCAGAGGGGAAGAAGCTGTTCCTGAATCGCTGAGTGTGTGTCTTCAGGCTCCTGTACCTCCTCCCTGATGGCAGAGGGGAAGAAGCTGTTCCTGAGTCGTTGAGTGTGTGTCTTCAGGCTCCTGTACCTCCTCCCTGATGGCAGAGGGGAAGAAGCTGTTCCTGAATCACTGAGTGTGTGTCTTCAGGCTCCTGTACCTCCTCCCTGATGGCAGAAGGGAAGAAGCTGTTCCTGAATCGCTGAGTGTGTGTCTTCAGACTCCTGTACCTCCTCCCTGATGGCAGAGGGGAAGAAGCTGTTCCTGAATCAGAGTGTGTGTCTTCAGGCTCCTGTACCTCCTCCCTGATGGCAGAAGGGAAGAAGCTGTTCCTGAATCGCTGGGTGTGTGTCTTCAGGCTCCTGTACCTCCTCCCTGATGGCAGAGGGGAAGAAGCTGTTCCTGAGTCGTTGAGTGTGTGTCTTCAGGCTCCTGTACCTCCTCCCTGATGGCAGAGGGGAAGAAGCTGTTCCTGAATCACTGAGTGTGTGTCTTCAGGCTCCTGTACCTCCTCCCTGATGGCAGAGGGGAAGAAGCTGTTCCTGAGTCGTTGAGTGTGTGTCTTCAGGCTCCTGTACCCCCTCCCTGATGGTAACAATGAGAAGAGGGCATGTCCTGGGTGATGGGGGTCCTTAATGATGGACGCTGCCTTTCTGAGGCACTGCTCCTTGAAGATGTCCTGGATGCGACAGAGGCCGGTGCCCGTGATGGAGCTGACTGAGTTTACAAGTCCCTGCAGGTTATTTTAATCCCATGCAGTAGCCCCCTCCCACCCCCCCACACCAGACTGTGATGCAGACAGTCAGAATGCTCTCCTTGGTACATCTGTAGAAATCTGCCAGTGTTTTTGGTGACATAACAAATCTCCTCAAACTCCTATTGAAATATAGCCACGGTGTTGCCTTCTTTACAACTGCAACGCGATGTTGGGTCCAGGTTAGATCCTGAGAGATCTGGACACTGCTCATTTCCTCCACTTCCGATCTCTCTATGACGATTGGTATGTGATCCTTCGCCTTACCCTTCCTGAAGTCCACAGTCAGCTCTTTCTTCTCACTGGCGTTGAGTGCCGGGTTGTTGCTGTGACACCACTCAACCAGCTGGTAGATCTGGCTCCCGTACGCCCTCTCGTCCCCAGCTGAGATTCTACCAACAATGGCTGTGTCAATAGCAAATAGGTGGCGTTTGAGCTGAGCCTGGCCACACGGTCACGGGTGTAAGGAGAGTAGAGCAGTGGGCTAAGCACACACCCACTGAGGCACGCCAGTGTTGATCGCCAGCGAGGTGGAGACGTTGTTTCCGATTGTGGTCTTCCGGTCGCGGAAGGAGGTACAGAGGCCCAGGTGTTGGAGCTTGTCGATCAGAACTGTAGGAATGGCTGTGTTAAACGCTGACCTGTAGCCAATGTCGCCAAAGGTGAGTGAGCTGCCCTGGAATGGTCCCTTCCAGCAGAGTCGTCCCCCCTCCCTGGACGCCCCGTATATGGTTATCATGTCATCTAAAGCAACTCACACAGAATGCTGGAGGAACTCAGCTGGTCAGGCAGCGTCTGTGGAAACGAGTGAGCAGTCGACGTTTCGGGCCAAGACCCTTCCTCAGGAGCGGGGAGGAGGGGGAAATCTGACCTGATCCACAGTGCACACTGACATGCCACCAGCGCTCGGCAGGTCGGGCAGCGTCCAAGATGGGAGGAGGAGAGGGGATGTTTTACGTCTTCCCGCCCCGACAACTCTTGCGTCCTGGGGGAGGGTCTCGGCCCCAAAACGTCGACTCTTTATCCCGCTCCGGAGATGCTGCTCGACCTGCTGAGCTCCTCCAGCACTCCAGCAGTGTTGCTGCGGGTTTCCAGCATCTGCGCCATCTCTTGGGTTAAGTATCCATTCAGAAATCGGACGGCAGAGGGGAAGAAGCTGTTCCTGAATCGTTGAGTGTGTGTCTTCAGGCTCCTGTACCTCCTCCCTGATGGCAGAAGGGAAGAAGCTGTCCCTGAATCGTTGAGTGTGTGTCTTCAGGCTCCTGTACCTCCTCCCTGATGGCAGAAGGGAAGAAGCTGTTCCTGAATCGTTGAGTGTGTGTCTTCAGGCTCCTGTCCCTCCTCCTTGATGGCAGAAGGGAAGAAGCTGTTCCTGAATCGTTGAGTGTGTGTCTTCAGGCTCCTGTCCCTCCTCCCTGATGGTAGAGATGAAAAGAGGGCATGTCTTGGCTGATGGGGTCCTTAATGATGGACGTCGCCATTTTGAGGCACCGTTCCTTGAAGATGTCCTGGATACGACGGAGGCCGGTGCCCGTGGTGGAGCTGACTGAGCTTACAACTCTCTGCAGCTCACTTCGGTCTGATTCAGTAGCCCTACTCCTACACCAGACGGTTGGAATGCTCCCCACAGTACGTCAGGTTGAGAGGGGATAATAAATCAGCCATGATGGAGAGGCGGGGAAGACTTAGTGGACCGAATGGCCTGATTCTGCTCCTTTTGTCTTATGGCCTGAATCCTTGTTGGCTGTCGGTGGAGCAGGGCTGGGTACGAGTCAGGTTTGCAAGCGACTTTGGGGGGGAGAGCAACCGAGGCGAGTCTGGAGGAGGGTGGCGGAGAGCAGGCCGGGCCACCAACCGCAGGTCCGAAACTCGCCTCTGGGCTGAGATTCCGCGCAAGCAGTCCGGCCGAGCTCGTGAGAATCCCGGGGCATGGCCACTCGGCCCATCGAGTGTAAGCTAGCTCTTTACACAATCGGCCCCATTCGCCTCACGGTTTGCGAGTTATTTTCCCTCCAAATATCTTTTCAAGGAAAGGATCTCCGTTTCCACCATCCTATCATTGCAATCTGGCCCAGATCATTCCCCCCTCACCGCGTTCCGGCGCAATTTCCTGGCAACCCCCTTGAGCCCAACATTTTAACTCTCCACTTCCCGCTGATGGGAATAATCTCCCTCTAGCCAGAACTCATCCCTGAGGCTTCACCTTCCCCGCCAGGACCCTCACACCCCTCCAGACTCTAGACACAATTCTCCAGCCGCGTAGCAGTCAGCGCAATCGCTCTGCCGCACTGGCGACCGCCGGTCAGAGGTCAAACCCCGCCGATGCCCGCGAGGGGATTACACGTCCTCCCCGCGGCCGAGGGTCGACGTTCTCCAAAGGCGTCCGGCGAGGGCTTGCGTCAGTGTTGGAACTGGAAGCATGGCGACACTTGCAGGCTGCCCCCCCCCACCCGCCGCCGTCCACGGGCCGCGTTGGCGTTTGGCGCAAAGGAACCGACTCTTTCCACCGGGTGTACCTGCGATGGACAAAGCCAGGGGCTTCAGGAGAAGGGGAACAACCTGGAGACCGGACAGTGGAGGTCACGAGCCGATTGGCTCCCAGCGCTGGCCAGGGACGGCAGAGCCAGCGGGCGGCCGGTTCGAGACCCAGGCTTGGTCTGAGGTGGCGTGGGTGGGAGATGGGTGTGGCCCCCACCAGGAGCGGCGGGGGAGGGGGGCGAGACGCTGCGATTGGCAGGAGTCCCGATGATGTAATTGGACTCGCCTTCCATGCCCCCACACGCCCCCCCCCCCCACCCGCGCGATCGCCAAATCCGGCTGAACCACACTCCCAGCACGAACAGAGCAGGCGCTTGGAGCCTGTAGTTGCAAAACGTTATCTTTTATCCCCACAGGACTTTTTGTAAGATTAAAATTAAGATTAAGACATCACATAAAGTCAGCGAGGATGCCACACTCAGGCTGGCGGAACAACACCTTGTATTCCATTTGGGTAGCCTCCAACCTGATGGCATGCACATTAATTTCTCAAACTTCCAGTAATGCCCCCTCCTTCACCATTCCCCATCCCCTTCCCCTCACTCACCTCATGACCTCCCTCTGGTGCTCCTCCCCCCTTTTTCTTTCTTCCTGGCCTTCTATCTCTTTCACCTATCAACTTCCCAGCTCTTAACTTCATCTCCTCCCCCCCCCCCCAGGTTTCACCCATCGCCCTGTGTCTCCCTCTCCCCTCCCGCCCCACCTCTTCAATCTACTCCTCAGCTTTTTTCCCGCCAGTCTCGCCGGCAGGGTTTCGGGCCCGAGGCGTCGACTGCGCTTTGTTTCCAAAGGCGCTGCCTGGCCTGCTGAGTTCCTCCAGCATCGTGTCCGTGTTTCGCTAGGGTTTCCAGCGCCAGCGGAGCACGCCCCCAACCTACCAGCCCTAACAGGTCGGCCTCTGTACCGTGGGAGGAAACCGGAGCACCCGGGGGAAACCCGCGCGGTCACCAGGAGAGAATGGACAAGCTCCTCACAGGCAGCAGCGGGAATCGAACCCCGCTCTTACAGCAAATGCTGTAAACCGTCGTGCTACCCGCCACGGCGCTGTGACGGAGACACTGCCAGCGCCTTCCCCTGCCTCTTGCCCCTGGGTCTTGACTTCGTGGGGCTGCCACGAGGGAACTCCTCCCGACAACACTTTATTTTTACAATATTTTTATTCAGAAGAAAAAAGAATTCTACAGAGTGCAACACATAGATACATCTCAACATAACTTGTGTACATTCATATTTTGTAATAAAATTGATCAAAATGTTATAGCATAACACATAAAGGTATACCACTCTGTAAACAAAACCTTAAAGATAGGTCGTACATCATAAAAGAAATTTTTTTATACATAAAAAAAAGACAACACCCTACCAACTACCAAAGAAAAAAGCTGATGGATGACAATGGATAATTAGAAAAAAAAAACATATTCACTGAAGAAGAGAAGATAGAAATATACATAAAAGTCTGTGTACTGTTAAACTTTATAAATTGGAAAAATAGTTTAGGAAAGGTCCCCAAATATCATAAAAAGATTGTTTCGAATTTAAGACTGAGCTGCGGATCTTTTCTAAATTTAAATACGAAGTAATATCACATAGACATTGAAGATGTGTAGGAGGGGTAGACACCTTCCATTTAAGCAAGATTGCTCCTCTTGCTAAAAGAGAGGTAAAAACTAAAACCTGCAGGTTCGGAGTATTTAGAGTTACATCTTCATTTGCAATAATACCAAACAAGGCAGTAAGGGGATTTGGGTCAAATTGGACCCTAAAAAGTTGAGAGAAGGTATGAAATACTTCCCACCAAAACTTTTCAATTTTAGGGCAAAACCAAAACATATGAATTAAAGAGGCATCAGCAGAGTTGCATTTATTACAAAGTGGAGAAACATTCGGGTAAAAACTGGAGAGCATCTGTTTAGAAATGTAAGCTCTATGAACCACTTTAAATTGTAGAAGAGAATGACGAGCACAGAAAGATGATTTATTAACCCATTTAAGAATTTTATTCCATCTATCGTCAGAAATCTGGCAATTTAGGTCACCCTCCCACTCCTGACATCACCTGTGTGATATGCCATTTCATATCACATCATCATTACATGCCGTGTCGTCTGACATGGTCATCGTGTGACGGGGGAGATCACGGCCTCCCCGGTGACCACGATCACTATTGGGAAATTTTTCTGCGGAGCTGATTTGCCAAGATTTGCCTTCTCCTGGGCAGCGACTTTACAAGACAGGTGCACAGTCATTATCAATACAAAGATTGTCTGCCTGGCATCAGTCCTCACCTGAATCCACCTATCTCCACCTCCTCTATCACCTCACCTCATCTGAATCAACGAATCTCCCCCTCCTCTATCACGTCTCCTCACCTGAATCCATCTATCTCCCCACCATCACCACTCCGCATCTGAATCCACCTATCTCCCCCTCCTCTATCACCTCTCCTCACCTGGATCCACCTATCTCCCCCTCCTCTATCACCTCTCCTCACCTGAATCCACCAATGCCTCCATCCTATCACCACTCCTCACCTGAATCCACCTATCTCCCCCTCCTCTATCATGTCTCCTCACCTGAATCCACCTATCCCTCCATCCTATCACCACTCCTCACCTGAATCCACCTATCTCCCCTCCTCTATCGCCTCTCCTCACCTGAATCCATCTATCTCCACCTCCTCTATCACCTCTCCACACCTGAATCCACCTATCTCCCCTCCTCTATCAACTCTCCTCACCTGAATCCACCTATCTCCCCCTCCTCCATCACCTCTCCTCACCTGAATCCACCTATCTCCCCCTCCTCCATCACCTCTCCTCACCTGGATCTACCTATCTCCCCCTCCTCCATCACCTCTCCTCACCTGGATCTACCTATCTCCCCCTCCTCTTTAACCTTTCCTCACCTGGCTCCACCTACCTCCCCCTCCTCTATCATCTCTCCTCACCTGGATCCACCTATCTCCCCCTCCGCTATCACCTCTCCTCACCTGGATCCACCTATCTCCCCCTCCTCTATCATGTCTACTCACCTGAATCCTCCTATCTCCCCCTCCTCTATCACCTCTCCTCACCTGGATCCACCGATCTCCCCTTCCTCTATCAACTCTCCTCACCTGAATCCATCTATCTCCCCCTCCTCTATCACCTCTCCACACCTGAATCCTCCTATCTCCCCCTCCTCTATCACCTCTCCTCACCTGAATCCACCTATCTCCCCCTCCTCTATCACATCTCCACACCTGAATCCACCTATCTCACCCTCCTCTATAACCTCTCCACACCTGAATCCACCTATCTCACCCTCCTCTATCACCTCTCCACACCTGAATCCACCTATCTCACCCTCCTCTATCACCTCTCCACACCTGAATCCACCTATCTCACCCTCCTCTATCACCTCTCCACACCTGAATCCACCTATCTCCCCCTCCTCTATCACCTCTCCACACCTGAATCCACCGATCTCCCCTCCTCTATCACCTCTCCACACTTGAATCCACCTATCTCCCCCTCCTCTATCAACTCTCCTCACCTGAATCCACCTATCTCCCCCTCCTCTATCACCTCTCCACACCTGAATCCACCTATCTCACCCTCCTCTATCACCTCTCCACACCTGAATCCACCTATCTCCCCCTCCTCTATCACCTCTCCTCACCTGAATCCACCTATCTCCCCCTCCTCTATCACCTCTCCTCACCTGAATCCACCTATCTCCCCCTCCTCTTATCACCTCTCCACACCTAAATCCTCCTATCTCCCCCTCCTCTTATCACCTCTCCTCAACTGAATCCACCTATCTCCCCCTCCTCTATCAACTCTCCTCACCTAAATCCTCCTATCTCCCCCTCCTCTATCACCTCTCCTCAACTGAATTCACCTCTCCCCCTCCTCTATCACCTCTCCTCAACTGAATCCACCTATCTCACCCTCCTCTATCACCTCTCCACACCTGAATCCATCTATCTCCCCCT